>NC_047027.1:19984010-20584010 GCF_902652985.1 Pecten maximus
TGTGTTATATGGACTATTTTGTGTGTATGTGTTGTGTTTCTGTGGACTATTTTGTGTGTATGTGTTGTGTAACTGTGGACTATTTTGTGTGTATGTGTTGTGTTATATGGACTATTTTGTGTGTATGTGTTGTGTTACTGTGAACTATTTTGTGTGTATGTGTTGTGTTACTGTGGACTATTTTGTGTGTATGTGTTGTGTTACTATGGACTATTTTGTGTGTATGTGTTGTGTTACTGTGGACTATTTTGTGTGTATGTGTTGTGTTACTGTGGACTATTTTGTGTGTATGTGTTGTGTAACTGTGGACTATTTTGTGTGTATGTGTTGTGTTATATGGACTATTTTGTGTGTATGTGTTGTGTTACTGTGAACTATTTTGTGTGTATGTGTTGTGTTACTGTGGACTATTTTGTGTGTATGTGTTGTGTTACTATGGACTATTTTGTGTGTATGTGTTGTGTTACTGTGGACTATTTTGTGTGTATGTGTTGTTATTCTGAACAGTTTTGTTTGTTTGATGTAGACTAGTTCATAACAATGTTGAAAACATTTAAAAAAAATAATTTCTTAAAAATAAAACATCTCGACACTAGCAGCTCTGATAGTACTAAACCTACAATTAGTAGTGAGAGTTAGAATTTTACTCTGAATTGTTGCGGTGTTAGTTTCGATACAGGTATACCGGACAGTATCTTTTTCTCGCCATTAAAAAGTGTGTCATGCAACTAACTGCTGTATCCCCGTCGGGAGTTGATTTAAACTGATACTGTTGAAGTTGATCTGGCCTTTAATGTAGACCGGCACATCAGGTATAGAATGTACCAGTTCGAAAAAAATTTGATCTTATCATCAGTATTGTTCACATAACAGGCCATTGGGCTATCTTTGTGATGCGCTCAATTTGTACAAATTAACTTAAGTATAACAACTTAACGTTTTTACGACGTGAGAAGCCGCGAGTACTGATCTAGTGACTTGGAATCTGGAAACGAATCAGTTCTTTGGTATACCACGAAATAATGTTAGATTTGAATCTTGATTTAGGTGTCATAGGCTTTCAAACTTTCAGACTTTGAAAGAAGAAAATGTAAGTATCGAAACACGACCCTCTCCCAATGAATAATTAAATAAATAAATAGATAAATGAATTAAGAGTGAGTGAGTGAGTGAGTGAGTGAGTGAGTGAGTGAGTGAGTTTACTTACTTACTCATTTCAAGGAATCTAGACAATATCCTGGTCAATGGTAAGTTGGGTGATCAACCAAATGTCATTACTGAGACGAATAGGAGTACTCTAGGTTCAATCCTCCTGAAATAGACAAGGTTGTATTAGAGGGTATTCAATCCGATGCATTCAGAATGTAGAAAAATCCAAGATGATAATTTTGAATTCTAAACGATGAAGGATTATGCCGCTGAAACACGAGAAACTTACATACACGTGACAATGACATACACGTGACATTGACACACACGTGAAACCGACATACACGTGACAGAGACATACACATGGCACATGACACTGACATACACGTGACATTGACACACACGTGAAACCGACATACACGTGACAGTGACATACACATGACACATGACACTTACATACACGTGACATTGACATACACGTGACAATGACATTAACGTGACACTGACATACACGTGACATTGACATACACGTGACAATGACATTAACGTGACACTGACATACACGTGACACTGACATACACGTGACACTGACATACACGTGACATTGACATACACGTGAAACCGACATACACGTGATACTGACATACACATCAAACTGACATATGTAATGTATTAGAGAATGATGTCAAAATTGACAACAACAAAAAGCAAAATTGAAAACATACAACGGGAAGGCGGCCGTAATAAAGCAGAAGCGTTGAGAATATTTTTCAATGAAACTGTAGCCTAATATTCGCTATCGTATAATTATCTTACGCTTGACAACGAGAAATACAATAAATCTCTTATCGGTTGAGTTTTGCCCACAAAATAATTGTCAAATAAGTATTTGATTATAACCCTGCAAAGAATAGATGCAGCAAAATAGCCACGTATTCTACCTTCGCTTCATTTGGATCAGAACCGAGAATAGAAGGATCTCAAGCAGTGAATAGAAAGCACCGTTCTGATTGGTCAAAAACTAGACGTTTTATCATATCATTTAAATTTTTATTTCTCCCGTCGTTCACAGATTTGAGTCTTGATTCACTTTTTGATTTATTTGTCACCACCATGAGTGTGAATTCTAAGTCAACCCCTAGGGAGGACAAATAGCACAGTAATAAAATGACGTCACGGCAACAATATCATGACGTTACGGCAACACTACAATGACGTCACCGCAATAATGCAATGACGTCACAACGATAGTGTAATCGCGTCAAGCAAATGTTGTGTTAAATTACAATATTTTTTTTTCTTCAAGATGATGGGAGAAAAATAAGCTCCTCCTACATTGATGACGTGCAGCCTCAATTTCGAGGAGTGATATTCTTGGTTGTCTAACCCGAGACTCTGCCAATGGTTAGATTACATCAAAGTATATCACTCCTCAGGTTTGAAATTTCTCTGTCACATCCGTAAGTAGGGAGAGATTATATCAATGATCAGTGCTAGTAATGATGTAAGCATGAGTTGTATAGGTTATCATCAAATTGTCAACTTCTGATAATTTAGAAAAAATGATTTCTTCCATTGTGATCGTACGGGTAACGATGACAAGTTCCCGTCAGCTCGATCACGGAAGTCCGTGGCTCTATAACTCAGCCGAACTTGGTATTCCTGAGTGAGCACGTTGTAACTTATTCCTAAACGTGTTGTGAGGTCCTAACATCTTAATGCTACACACATGCCCGACAGGCTAGAATGATAGAGTTTCCTACAGTCTCACAACCACACGGAGATTACGATTTCGCCACAAATATGACGAGGTGATACACTGTATATTATGAACAAGACGTGAAGTTTGACTGTTGGCATGTTTTCGGTGATTGATAGTCGCGTGTCTATAACATTATAAAATTATACCGAGAGGTGGTTTCTCTCAACGTATGAAAGCATAATAGTTGCGAAAATGTCAAAAAGACAAGAGGCCTGATGAATCGGTGGAGAGGCTAAAAAAACCCGAAACGTTTCAACGTTTCGCTCCATCTTGCCTGAACCAGCCGTCATCAGACTCTGAGCCAGTAGTAGATCATTGAGTTTGCTATTATTAAGGTTGTCAGAAGACGATTCGGGAGGAGAGTACGATTTCCTTTTCATATTTGAATAATTGAAAAAGAACCTATGACTTCAGTATTACCTCCATAGAGCGACGTTTATAGAAATGCCATGTCTGTGGTATTATATATATATCGACCTTTACAATATAGACATTGTCTGTAGTATTATATATATATATATATATCGACCTTTACAATATAGACATTGTCTGTAGTATTATATATATATATATATATCGACCTTTACAATATAGACATTGTCTGTGGTATTATATATATATATATATCGACCTTTACAATATAGACATTGTCTGTAGTATTATATATATATATATATATATCGACCTTTACAATATAGACCATTGTCTGTAGTATTATATATATATATATATATCGACCTTTACAATACAGACATTGTCTGTAGTATTATATATATATATATATATCGACCTTTACAATATAGACATTGTCTGTGGTATTATATATATATATATATCGACCTTTACAATATAGACATTGTCTGTAGTATTATATATATATATATATCGACCTTTACAATATAGACATTGTCTGTGGTATTATATATATAGAGGTTACACAACGAGTGGTTGTTGGATATGGAATTTATTTCACACGAGTAAGTTATTTTTTTAAAGTTACAAAAGACACGAACTTAAGCGAGTGTTTTTTGCAACTTTTAAAAAATAACTTACGAGTGTGAAATAAATTCCATATCCAACAATTTCGAGTCGTGTGACCTTTTTCTACCACAATAATATCGGCTTGAATCAAAGGGAAACGTGGCCAAGTATAATTTCGCGTATGCAAATAAAGTGTACCGGTGACGTCCGGGACCCGGTGATGTGACGTCATTAGATTATTGATGACGTCAATAACAATTGCAGCTTGGGTCAAAGTTCACCGTGTTAGCCAATCAAAATGCGTACAGAGTTTATACCACGTGTGGTATAAACAGATTGTTAATCAACAGCTGTAATGATTAACTGATGGTCTGAGAGTTGAATAACACAGGGTATTGTGGTAGAAATATATATATCGACCTTTACAATATAGACCATTGTCTGTGGTATTATATATATATATATATCGACCTTTACAATATAGACATTGTCTGTGGTATTATATATATATATATATATCGACCTTTACAATATAGACATTGTCTAGTATTATATATATATCGACCTTTACAATATAGACATTGTCTAGTATTATATATATATCGACCTTTACAATATAGACATTGTCTGTAGTATTATATATATATATATATATATCGACCTTTACAATACAGACATTGTCTGTAGTATTATATATATATATATATATCGACCTTTACAATATAGACATTGTCTGTGGTATTATATATATATATATATCGACCTTTACAATATAGACATTGTCTGTGGTATTATATATATATCGACCTTTACAATATAGACCATTGTCTGTAGTATTATATATATATATATATCGACCTTTACAATACAGACATTGTCTGTAGTATTATATATATATATATATATCGACCTTTACAATATAGACATTGTCTGTGGTATTATATATATATATATATATCGACCTCTACAATATAGACCATTGTCTGTGGTATTATATATATATATATATCGACCTTTACAATATAGACATTGTCTGTAGTATTATATATATATATATATATCGACCTTTACAATATAGACCATTGTCTGTAGTATTATATATATATATATATATCGACCTTTACAATATAGACATTGTCTGTAGTATTATCTACAGATACCATATTTTAAAACGAAGACCATTGTCTTTGTTGATGTCATGATGCAAAAACACTCTGAAAGAAGAAACAAGCTCGACAGATTTGGTCATATAACAGTTGTATTCTTTGTAACTCACACTTGAAGATTAGCTGATACATAATGCATAACAAACCATTTCCTGCGAGTTGTATTTCTCCTATTGTCTACAATTTTGTTAAACTTTCTAAATCTCTCAATTTTATTTTAGTTTGCACAGATCCTAGCAACAAGGTTGCTTGCTCGCTTGATGAAATCGATTAATTCGTGAAAACCAGTTTGTTCTGCATTTAAAAAAAAAATCCCTTAAAACTTCATTTTTTTCTTGATCAAATGACTAAGTTTCTATTTAAAGATGCATTTAAAGCTGATGAAGAGTTGTTTCCCTTTGCCCTAATGCTAGGAAAATTGCTGACGGGGAGGGGGAACTAAGGGATACAGAGCTATAGCTGTTTGTTTAGACATACGTGTTATATCGGGGGACTTTGTTATTTATGTTTCGCTTTCTCTGTTCTTCATCTAAATAAACGGAAATTATATTACAGAGAAAATTCAACATATATGTAACGACAATTTTTATATGCACAAAAATGTTAATGATGTAGCACATTAAATGAATTTCCTTTTGAACTTGATCTTCAGATTTCGACTGGTTTTACATAGACCAGCATGGATAATATTAACGAGGTAGGTGGTGATTATCTATATCTACTTACAGTGCACACTTATTATCAAAACGGAAATGGACAACGTACATACATGTTCAGGTAAGGCAGGCATATTACTCTTAGGTCGTTCTGGGCGACAGTGTCTGGAAATACACTAAAAACTGGCACTAAACAAAGTCTCTAGACAGCCTCGATTGGTAGATACAGTCCATTCACGGCCTGGGGATATACTGTCTGTTATGGTAGCTATATATGATATATAATTTATCAGTCAGATTTGTAACCATATTGTCTGGGTATATAACACTCGGTTGTCAGTAAATAGCCTAGTATCAATGCAGTCTGCTATTACGGTATCTATGATGAATAAGATATATGATATGATTGGCATATCAGTTGACAGGAGAATCACGTGACTGCTTGATATATAATTTGATTCCTTGGTATATTATTGAACTGTTTTATAAATAATTGGACATATATATTATTTGTTTGATACATAATTTGATGGCTTCTTAT
This sequence comes from Pecten maximus, assembly GCF_902652985.1. Taxonomy (NCBI): domain Eukaryota; kingdom Metazoa; phylum Mollusca; class Bivalvia; order Pectinida; family Pectinidae; genus Pecten; species Pecten maximus. The sequence continues at coordinate 19,990,266 of NC_047027.1, forward strand.
AAAATTTGATTGCTTGATACACAATCTGATTACCTGGTATATAATTTGACTGCCTGTTGCACAGTTTGACTGATTGGTATATAGTTTGTTTGCTTGGCACACAATTCGATTGAATGGTATATAGGTTGATTGCTTGGTATACGATTCCTTTGATTGGTATATAATTTGATTGCTTGGTACACAATTCGATTGACTGGTACACAATATATATTGAATGGCATACAATTCGATTGCTTGGTATATAGGTTGATTGCTTGGTATACGATTCCATTGATTGGTATATAATTTGATTGCTTTGTACACAATTCGATTGACTGGTACACAATTTTATTGATTTGTATACAATTTGATTGATTGAATTATAGTTTGATTGCTGGGTATATACGGAAGTTTGATTAATCTATATGATGTAACTGTTTGATATATAATGTGACTGTTTTATGTATAAATTAACAAAACCGTTTCACACTTTGATCTAGAATTAGACCATTGGTATATAATTGGATTGTGATTGATGTATATATATGTATACATAAAATGACAATTTTTTTACTGTTTGTATGTAATGTATTAAATCTGACTGTATATAATTCGATTATTTGAAATATAATTTGACTGTTCGTATAAAATTTTACACCCTGAGATATAATCTACATTTGTATCGTTTTGTATAAAATTTATTGATTGATATATTTATATATATGTGTGGTATATATATTATTTATGAGTTTGACAAAGAATTTGGCTAATTCTATAAAAGGTTCTTGTTTTATATATTATTTAGCTATTATATAGATAAATAACTCCTTGACATACAATTAAGTGTTTTTTTTATTATTTGTTTACCTGATATACAATCGATATGAATTTCACTGTTTGGCATATAATCTAATATATAATGAAAGCATTTAGTCTTCGAATATTTGTTTTCTTATTCAACAATTTGATAATGCATTTGGCTATTGTAATTATTTGACTACTTAGTTAAAATTTCACTCTTCAGTATCGGTACACAAGTGTTTTACTTTATAATAGACCGTCCTATGTGTGAAAAAGGCTGTGAGGGCGGCGACTCATGCGTTGCCTTTGCATTTCCGGTATTTAAAAAAATCTTACCAGTTCTGCAAGTTTATGCTGAATTTAGCAACTTTCATGCATGTTCTGGCAATATACTTTCTAACTCTTAATCTCTCTTTTAAAAATTCTAAAAGTGCATGTATACTAGCTATTTGGTTTTTACTAGTATCGTAGAGTCAAAAAAGAAAATTAAACTGAATCATATCGCTGAGAATATACATATACAAATATGAAAACACATAGGACCTCGTAATCAAACGGAATGCCCACAATGTTAGATTTTCAATAATTACTTGTTTCCCAAATCCGACTGTTCTAACACTGTGAAATCAAGCACTGCCGCGTTCAACGATAGACGATATCAAACTCGTCCAACACTGTAGAGAGAGCCATTCACACCTTTCTGAAAGTCACATCTGAATCAGTTGACCAGAGGTCATCAGTATTGGACACTAAAGAGACCAAATAGACACCATAAAGACACCATAGAGACACCATAGAGACACCATAGAGACACCATAGACACATCATAGAGAGACCATAGAGAGACCATAGAGAGACCATAGAGACACCATAGAGACACCATAGAGACACCATAGACACACCACAGAGACACCATATACACACCATAGAGACACAATAGACACACCATAGACACATCATAGAGACACCATAGAGACACCATAGAGACACCATAGACACACCATAGACACACCATAGACACATCATAGAGACACCATGGACACACCTTGGCGCACCATAGAGACACCATAGAGACAACCATAGACACACCATAGACACATCATAGACACACCATAGACACATCATAGAGAGACCATAGACACATCATAGACACACCATAGACACATCATAGACACATCATAGACACACCATAGACACACCATAGACACACCATATACACATCATAGACACACCATAGACACACTATAGACACACTATAGACACACCATAGACACACCCAAAATACACCATAGACACATCATAGACACACCATATAGACACACCATATAGACACCGTAGAGACACCATAGACACATTATAGACACACCATAGACACATTATAGACACACCATAGACACACCATAGACACACCATAGACACACTATAGACACACCATAGACACACCATATACACATCATAGACACACCATAGACACACCATATACACACCATAGACACACCATAGACACACCATAGACACACCATATAGACACACCATAGACACACCATATACACATCATAGACACACCATAGACACACCATAGACACACCATAGACACCATAGACACACCATAGACACACCATATACACATCATAGACACACCATAGACACACCATAGACACACCATAGACACCATAGACACACCATAGACACATCATAGACACACCATAGACAAACCATAGACAAACCATAGACACACCATAGACACATAATAGACACACCATAGACACATAATAGACACACCATAGACACATCATAGACACACCATAGACACACCATAGACACATCATAGACACATCATAGACACATCATAGACACACCATAGACAAACCATAGACAAACCATAGACACACCATAGACACACCATAGACACATCATAGACACACCATAGACACATCATAGACACACCATAGACACACCATAGACACATCATAGACACACCATAGACACATCATAGACACACCATAGACACACCATAGACACACCATATACACACCATAGGCACATTTTAGACACACCATCGACACACGATAGACACACCATAGACACACCATATACACATTATAGACACACCATAGACACATCATAGACAAACCATAGACAAACCATAGACACACCATAGACACATAATAGACACATAATAGACACACCATAGACACATCATAGACACATAATAGACACACCATAGACACCCCATAGACACACCATAGACACACCATAGACACACCATAGACACATCATTGAGACACCATAGACAAACCATAGACAAACCATAGACACACCATAGACACATCATAGACACACCATAGAGATATCAAAGACACACCATCGACACACCATAGACACACCATAGACACACCATAGACACACCATAGACACACCATACACACCATAGACACACCATAGACACACCATAGACACATCATAGACACATCATAGACACACCATAGAGAGACCATAGACACACCATAGACACACCATAGACACATCATAGACACACCATAGAGAGACCATACACACCAAAGACACACCATAGACACACCATAGACACACCATAGACACATCATAGACACACCATAGACACACCATAGACACATCATAGACACACCATACACACACCATAGACACACCATAGACACACCATAGACACATCATAGACACACCATAGACACACCATATACACATAATAGACACACCATAGACACACCATAGACACACCTTAGACACATCATAGACACACCATAGACACATCATAGACACACCATAGACACACCATAGACACACCATATACACACCATAGGCACATTTTAGACACACCATCGACACACCATAGACACACCATAGACACACCATCGACACACCATAGACACATCATAGACACACCATAGACACACCATAGACACATCGTAGACACACCATAGATATACCACAGAGGAACCAGAAAGACACATCAGGAAGCACAACACAGAAACAGATCACAGAGACACATCAGAGAGACATCAGAGAGAGACATCAGAGAGACATCATAGAGAAACATCACAGAGACAAATCAGAGAGACATATTAGAGAGACACATACGTGAGACACATGAGCGAGACACCATAGATATACAACAGCGACACCAAAGAGACACACCAGAGAGACACATCAGAGAGACACATCAGAGAGACACATCAGAGAGACACCATATATATACTTCGGGACACCTTAACCACTCGGCCACCGCGGCCCCCCCCCCCCCATATATATACAACAGCGACACCAAAGAGACACATCAGAGAGACACATATGAGAGACACATCAGAGAGACACCATAGATATTAAACAGCGACACCAAAGAGACACATCAGAGAGACACATCAGAGAGACACCATATATATACAACAGCGACACCAAAGAGACACATCAGAGAGACACATCAGAAAGACACATCAGAGAAACACATAGGTGAGACACATCAGAGAGACGCATCAGAGAGACACCATAGATATTAAACAGCGACACCAAAGAGACACATCAGAGAGACACATCAGAGAGACACATAAGAGAGACACATAGATATTAAACAGCGACACCAAAGAGACACATCAGAGAGACACATCAGAGAAACACATAGGTGAGACACATCAGAGAGACACATCAGAGAGACACATCAGAGAGACACCATAGATATACAACAGCGACACCAAAGAGACATACTAGAGATGCATCATGGAGACACCAGATAAACATACCAGAGAGACATCACAGAGCGACTTACCAGGGAGACATGCAGAAATCATAGAGACATCAGAGAGATACCAGAGAGATACCGTAGAGATATTATAGAGACAACAGAGTGATATAAGAGAGACACAAGGGGCCGTGGTGACCGAGTGGTTAAGGTGTCCCGACACGTTATCACCAGCCCTCCACCTCTGGGTTGCGAGTTCGAAACCTACGTGGGGCAGTTGCCAGGTACTGACTGTAGGCCGGTTGTTTTTCCCCGGGTACTCCGGCTTTCCTCCACCTCCAAACCTGGCACGTCCTTAAATGACCCTGGCTGTTAATAGGACGTTAAACAAAAACAAACCAAACAACCAAACCAAGAGAGACACATCCCAACGTGGCAATAAAGAGACATTAATAAGGCATGACATGACGGAAATATGAATTATCATTATACACAACATTGTAAAGATCTGACGGTGTTCGGGTGACCTCTATGCTTACCATACAACAGGGATTTTTCAGCCAATGAAAACGCGTCTCGTTTATGCCTGTTAGGCATTAAAAATGACAGAAAAAGTGATGTAGCCATACAAAGGGTAACTGAAACAGTGTTGGAATGGTTTAAGCCGATGATATATCCGGTTTTATTTTCACTTTAACTCCAGTAGGGGTAGTTTCCGTTGTATCAAACCAAAATGTGTAAACTCCACATACTTTGTCCAATAGATACAACATGTTTGACGTGAGGGACTTGCGAGGGGCGGCCATTTTAGTTTGGTTGTCATACGGAACACTCATTACACTAACGACAAAGCATGATGATTTACAGGAAGACAGCCTTAGCCAATGGCGCTTTGATTGTTTGATTGAACGTTCATTTGACCACGACCTCTTTCCGGCCACTGTACTTCATAGTATATAGCGTATATTGATGAAATGCATTTGTAATCAAATTGAAGAAGAAGTAGATGATATCGAAAGATGACGGACACAGATTTGGCAGATGCTACGGAAAACCGCATCAAGCATTAACGGGAAGGTTCTTACCAGACTCTAAGACACAAACTGATGCAAGTGGAGGATCAATTGGAGAAGAAGTATGCTAGTAGACAATACGAGGCTAGGCTAACCTAAACAAGCTGAAAATGAAGGCATGGGAAAGAGAATTATCGAGTACATGTACTGTCGTTGGCTAAACACTGAAAGCAGCATGAAACTTTGGAAGAGAACAGAGTAAGGCATCGGCAGTCAGTTCACGTTTGTTCACGTGAGTGTTATGTACTAAATCTAAGAGCACACTGAAGAGATGGCAAAAGACAGAGAGATATGGCAGATTGTGATGTGTTCATGGGAGGGTGACGGGCTCAATATTGAAACAAGCTGGAAAAGATGGCCGAGGGCACAGAAATATTATGTACAGTATTTGGTGGTTTGTTCCTGGGAGGGTGACGGGCTAAATATTAGAACAAGCTGGAAAAGATGGTAGAGGACAAAGAAATATGACGTTCTATCGTTGGTTATGTGTTCCTGGGAGAGTGATTGGCTAAATCTTTAAAAAAGCTTCAAAAATGACAGGATACTGATAAATATGACGTATTGTCGTTATTGGTCAGTTTTATGAGGGCGAAGGGTTAAATCATAAAAGAAGCTGAAAAAATTACAGGGCACAAAAACATGGTGTCTCGTGGGATAAATCTCAAAGTAGTTGGAAACGAAAAAAGGACAGAGATATGTGACGTTATGGTGCTGTCTTTTACTGGGAGGGTGATGTACGTCGCTATAGAGGCTATCTGGGGTCGAACAGTATTGTTATGTTAGTATGGAAGGTTTAAGGGAATCACTGATAGTACAACAGCAATCATAGAAAGTAGTTTATGTTAGCGAATCATCTTCATGATTAATTGTATTTAAATGACAAAGCATTATATCTTAAAATGTAGTTCAACTTAGATTAATCTTTATATACACTACATAGGAACTAAAGACATCGTTGACTGAAGTGTGATTTCTGAGTCCCATGAATTTTTTTCCAAAAGAACAAATGCTTCATGAATGTCCTTGCGGACCTTTTTGACTTCTAAAACTGGCGTGTTAGAACGTCAATAGACTGGTTGCTCGTACTAACGTTTTATGTGTGTTTTAATGACAGACCTAAATTGATTCTCTATATATGCACATAGATATAGAAAAAAAACTGTCGATAACAGGGAATTTTTAAGAAATATGTTTTCCAAGATAAAAAACCCACTTGAAAAGGACCTATTCTGCATCTACATCCAGCAGGATTGTTCAAAACATACACTGGATATTAACCATTTTCAATACAAATTCAGAGTTAGATATTGTAGCTATAATTGAATTAACCTGTGCCACCCAGCTGCTTCGTCCCTCTAGGACTCGTTAGTGATGTTAAGGGGCCATTAATATTGATGCATAGGAGGCGATGGAGGAAACTCAGTACAGGTCGACAGAAACGTCAAAATCGGAAGGGGTAGGTGCAATAGCGGCATAACTTAATCAATTTCATAATTTTTAATATTGAATTTCGAAACCAAGTACAAATTAAAATTGAACCAGACTCGATGATATTCGTCTTTTAGGTACTCGACAGATAATATAGTCTCTTATTTTCTGTCTGGAGATTGGCCAATCGAAGGATTTAGGTTTTCTTTTGCAGTTTGCAAAGTTATGTTATTGGGAATGAATACTGAATTACTTAAGGCCAGTGAATGAGGCTATTCTGGGCCAGTGAATGAGGATATTCAGAGGTAAGTAGTTTTTTGTAATTTCGCTTAAATAATGGTTCCTATCAATTGTCGTTATTTTCTGTCTCTAGGTAAGAATTTATCTTAATAACATTACAAATATAAGAAATAATCATTTCTATGATGCAAAACTGTAACCATGATTTAAGTAAACATTAAAAAGTATCAAATATGTAATTAACATTTTGACCTTCTTTTCAACCAATGCATTTTGTTTCACAAAAATATTCTAGTGATTCCTCCATAAATTTATAAGGAAGTTACAATAAGATTAGTTTGTGTACCAATTGTCTGTCAATGATATCAATATAGATGAAACCAGACAAAATCTTATGGTAGCTTCCATTTGAGAAGTAACTAATGTGATAACATTGAATTATGATAATTATCAAGTCTAAATAGCCATCCTTTAGTGACAGTCATTAATTTGATTGAAAACCTTTGTTACGGAAAAAGAATAAAGGGCGGAATTCAGATATCATGGTGCATTATACTGCTGTTTTTTATTTGTTTGTCTAAAGGAAACAATGGCAAATGACAATAGGTGGAAGCATAATGTAAATAAAGCCTCTTGTCATATCGTAGTATACATGGATTACCATTGTAGTTAAAAGAATACAGTTATATAATAATTGAGGTGACCGGTATGGTATTGTATTATGTGTTACAATGGACGTGACTATTATCGTAGTGGTATGGTATGGCATAACGTGTTAGATAATCAGTTAAATCCAGATATTAGTCTTCAGTAAAAAATATCTTTCAATTTAAAATCATTAAAACGGGGCTCTTAAAAACAAAACACCATCGATCACTATCCATTTGATAATTAGTACTGGTAAGTAATTATTGAGTGAAAAACATCCATACTAAAAATAAATAAATTAAATTAAATTAAAATAAAGAAGGAAAATATATGTCAATATATGATGCAGAGACAGAATTTTGGAGAATTCCGTAAACAACATTACCATATTTTTTAGCATCTTAATATATGATAAATACATTTAATGATAATTTATGGTTTTGAATTTTTAGTTTACATACAAAGACTTAATACAAATGTTATCTATTAGATTTGGATCGTCAATTATCACGTATCAAAGCGCTGATATTGCATTGTTTTAATGTTTGTAAAGTGTGTAAATAGCTGTAATGATGCTTTGAGTTTGTTTGTTTTTGAGTATAATGTGAATAAAACAAATACAACTGATGATTCTTCGAGGTGGTTTGGAGTTTCAGTATAACGCAACTAAAACTGATTATCATGTATATGTTGTATATATATTGTTAAACACAGTTTAAACTAAAATGATGATCGTTTGAGATGGTTTGGTCTTTATATAAAGTCTGTATGATCCATATATGGAGTATAATGTTAATAAAACTGATGATGCTTTGAGGTGGTTTGTTTTTGAGTATAACATATATTCAAGTTATGATGCTTTGAAATGTTTGTTTTTTGAGCATGACATATATTAAAGTTATGATGCTTTGAAATGTTTGTTTTTTGAGCATGACATATATTAAAGTTATGATGCTTTGAAATGGTTTGGGTTTTGAGTATAATGTGAATTAAACTGATGGTGTTTTGAGTTGGTATGGTTTTTTAATCATAACGAATATAAAACTGATGGTTTTTTGAGGTGGTTTGGGTTTTTAAGTACTTGTATAAAGCAAATAAAACTGATGATCGTTTGAGGTGGTTTGGTGTTTGAGTATAACGCAAATAAAACTGATGATTAATTGAGGTGTTTGAATATTCCATAGATAAAGTTAATTATGTTTTGGGATAGTGTAATGTGTTATAGTATGACTTTAATAAATGTTAACATGTTATTGTTTTTAGTTCAAAGTTTTACTTTTATGCAAGTTTAGACGCTGATTGGTAAAATATTTAGAATGACGTCAGTGAAAGGGATGACGCTCTGTCGTGGTTTTGGTGAGGTGATTTACGAGATATGCGGTATCGCAGTTTTATGATAATTTTAATTGATTATGGGATGTCGTGCTGTGAATTTTTTGGTATAATGTAGATAAATGTGAAGAGGTATGTTTTAGGAATTGGGCATACATTTTCAAACCCTTTTTCCATTATGAGACTTTGTCTGGGTTGTGGAGATAGGATATAGGAAAAAGGAAAGATATTTAGGTTTTGACATTTTGTTTTTATGATCCTATCTTAAGAAACGTATTCAAGACAACATAAATTCTACTTTAAATCCCAAACAGAGCTCTTCAAACGACTTTACGTCTATATTTTTACTTACAATACGTGCGTGTCTATATAAATACGGTCTAAATACAAATTAAATAGTTTCAGTTGATTTGAATTCAACATGTTTATAATTAAAAGATAATTTTGTTTTAAATGTTTCTTACATGTTTTAAGATTTGGCTACTCCAGGAAATTGCACTATTACTAATATCAATTGGCATCATCCTCTTTCAGAAACGTCATTTCAAAAATAATATTTTATATAGATGTATATGCCAGATAGATTAAAGGGTATGTTTTTATGAAAGATTGTTGAAAAAAGGTGTTCTTCTTATTGCAGTTTATCTAAATCAATATTTGAATTTTCATTCTCTTATTTCGATTGCTTTTGTTTCTGATATCTGCAATTTAAAAATACCATTATGGAGCATTTGATGTCATAAATGCTTTCGAATACCGTTAATCAACTTATAGACGCATTCAATATACATATTTGGACTTAAATACAATACTGTTTTGTAATCATTATTTGTTGAAATAAGAATAGAAAGACTGTAGATTTGATATAAGTTTTCCGTTCTGATAACTGGAGAGTTATTGCCCTTTGATCATTTCACATGCAGCACTGCAAACCATTAAATTGCTTTTAATTATGCATGCCTCCTGAAATGTCTTGTTTTTGATAAATATCGCATTATGTTTTTAGTTAAAAAATATTTTCACATGATATGTAGAAATAATAAAATTATATACACTTATATCATTTCCATAATAAATTTAAAAAAAACAAACTTTTTCACTTTAAAAAAAATATGTAGAATTTGCACTATATAAATACATAATTGTGTTAAGTTTCAGAATGCAACACAAATTAATTCACAATTTTGCGTTAAGATACCTGCAAAATCATATTTTTAAACTCGTAAATACTAATAAACAAGACACTCTTAATGAATCGTTGAATGGCAGGTAAGGTGTTTGACAGAAGGTAAGTTACACGTATTCTATAAGTGTTTTAAAATTATTTTTAATTACTCGCCAAAAAACAGGCTTATATCATGCTAACCAGAATAATGAACTTGTTTTTAATTTACAAAATTAGAGAGAATAACTGCAATATGTTGTGTTTATATAAGAGATAGTATAATTATCCTATGTCAGCCTAATAATATACTTCAAGTGTGTTGCATTTTCTATTTCATAAAATACGATGATGGTACACATTTTTTTGTTTAATTTTCGTTTGCTTCAAATGGTAAAGAGAATGCATGTATATACGAAAAAGCATCGGATTTGCAGACTTCATTTAACGACTACAATTTAAAACAAGAAACATCTTTAGAAAAGATGAACGGCATAGTTTCAATGTTGGTGGTTATAATGTAAAACTGCTGGTGAAATAAATTAACGAACTAATGTGTTTCAGCAATGATAAAAAATCAGTTTGAATCATTTTGGGTGATAATAAGACTGCATTTGAATCACGAATATAGTTTAATTAATGTGCCATTTGAAAAAATACACCATTTATTCAGCTTACATTCAATCTTTACTTTATGAGTCGGAAGACTCAAAGTCAATAAAGAACTTGAACTAGAACTTTGTTTCGTTTTTAACTGTATATCTGCATTTTGCATTTACCGCTTAATTGACCAATCATATACTTCATTTTGACTAGTAACGCCACCTGTCGCGTCATATCTGGGGCCAAAAGAATATTAAACGGCTATGCCGAAAAAAAAAAAATCTAATGTCTAAACGCCGATTAATATTTAAAGCATAAATATTTTTAAATTTTTAATATTTTTTTTTAAAGCCCACTTTAAAATTGATTTTAAGACTGTTATGGTTTTATCTAACAATCAACATATCTTCAAGTTGAGAAATATAAACGACATATTTTATTATGCCAAAGATGTTTAATGGAGTTATATACCAACACATAGGATAGATTATTTATATTCTTAATATGACGTGTTATTTGTATAATGTAATATACGACATATGCTAAAAAAGTGTAAGAAAAACCAAGAGAAGTATGTTTAACGATTAACCACTATTTAAAACAGGCAGCTTGAGTTAAATGATTTCAGTAATCAGTTTAACGTAATATTGACGATCATAAAGATGGTAAAAGATGTAGGCAATGTTCCATAGTTATAAAGAATTATTATTGGATAAAAATATTTTTAATTTAAATTCAATCTTAGTTTAAACTGCGTTTTATTTGTCAATTTCCAATTAACAACATATAGATAATACAAAAAAGGAATCAGAAACAAGTGTCAAGACATTTATATAAATCTGACACCTATATACACACAGGTTAACGTTACAGTTTCCATCTTAATGCTTTGCAGATATTTGTTGACCATTTAATAAGTATTTTACTATAAAAATCCCATATTTTACGTCATGTCACAAAACATAAATCAAAAAGGGAATGCGTGATAGCTTATAATTGTATCATAATACAGGTGTATGTACGTAGCAGAAATTAATTCATTTTCAAAATATCTTTTACTGACCTTAATTTCTTATTTTAAAATGAAAACTGCACTAGAATAATTGACATTTCAGTAATACGTATTTGACATTTAAGGTAGATTTATGCTTCTCTTTCTACGTTTTTCGGTGCCCTATCCTTGTTTTAATTGATGAAAGTTCGCATTTTCTCCTTTGTTGTACTTTGATTTTTCATTTATTCCAATCTTTTCCATTAAATGAAGTGAGTAGAATTATTCAATTTGCAATCATAAAGTACATCTTTCAGAATTTTCAAGAAATAGCCCATTTCCATTCATAAAGAATCGTCAAGAAATATTCGATTTTAAAGCAGTTATTATCTGTAACTATTTATACTCATACAAAATCTATAAGAATAAATATTTATCTAGATATCGTACACACATTTCACGAGACTGACCTGTTACCCATTATTTGATATCAGATATGCAGAGTTGGATATATGAATACACGTTTTAGATGTAAATTGTTTTAAGGAAAGCGCACAGAGCTCGATGATTGATATATGGTATTATTTTATTCAAAACCAGTCATAACCATGTTTAGTTTGATATAAGTTAGTAATGTATTTTCATTATAAGAATTTATGTCGTAATGATGAGTTATGAAAGGCAAGTAACTGTTTAAAGAGAAGATACGTCAGGGAATAAAGAGAATTATAAAGTTAATATCTTAGTGAGGAAACAAACAGCTTATAATTCCATTATAAGTGTGTGTTACGTGGTTTATATGTTGTTAGACATAGATATATCAATGTAACATGTTCATATTTTATTTTGAATCAATTGTAAAACAATTTTGTATAAGAAATGTCATAGATGATTATTTTGTTTCCATATGCGAAAGATAAAACCGTCAATCGACAAAATAATGCATCCAAAATAAAGTTCAAGTAAAAACGTTCAAATAAAAAATATAACAAAGTTTGACTGAATTGCCAGTGGTGTCAATATGGTTGAAGTTAACCCCTTTCACAAGTTAGTGAGAAAATTTGGTGACGTTAGATGTGAAAATAGATAATAATTATTATAGAAAATAGTTTATCTTTCTTCGTGTGTCGAAATTCGAACCAATTCCAGATTATATTAGACCAAAAGATTTAGAATGTATATAACAGATGATATTTAAAACAAAATTTAAAAAAATTGTTCTCAAAAATATGATAAAACTTAAAAAATGAACTAATCCGGAAATCATCAAAAATTTTAACTAATGTATCAACTTTTAGGGGTTAAGTTTTGATATATTGAGAGAAAAATTAATGTTATACTTAAACGAAATATAAATCATGAAGTTTTATTTTAATTTTTGATCATATAGATTGTCTTAATTCATATCATTATTACACACAATTTATGCTATAATTATACCCCATATGCGTGAAATGTTATGATTGTTAATTTCTATTATGTAACTGAACATATATACATGTATTTGCTATTGTCATCCTCATTTAAAAAGAATCATTTTGATATTTTGTTTTAATATTTTGATCGTTTCTATTCAAAATTAAATCATTGGACTAAATTTTCATTGTACAGTTCTTATTCCGATAAAATATATTAACATTGTAACAATCTGTTTAATTGTTAAATTAAAATGAAATAGTAACATGTACAGGTACTTGTATTCTATATTTTTTAAGATATATATTTTTGTTAGAAGAGATCAATATGAAATTTATATTTCATTTAATCTTGAAGAGCCAAGCAATTAAAGAGATATATTACATTGTTATTTTTTTTATTTCAAGAAGTCAAATTATACAAATATTCAGATCCATAGAAAAATTCAATGTTGAAATTACTTTTTACTTTTAAATGTGAAATAAATCGACATATAGAAAAATATTATATAGATAGTTAAACTATATAAAACTATTTTTCTAGTGAATCAAGTTAAAGTTGATCTTACAGGAAAATTAATTTAGAAGAATAATATACTTTGAGTACTGTAAGATTATATAATGATATTTTAAATTATTTCTATTCATATTTTTCGTCCTTGGAATACACGTCAGAATAATATCTAGATATAAATTCTATGTTCATGTACATGCCTTTGAATATTGAAACAATACATATATTTTCACCCTTTGAATACGCGTTAAAACAACATCCATATATGATATATAACGTATGTATATTTAAGATACACAGTTAGTAATTATCATCATGTTTAGCGGGATATGTCAAATACGTATTTTTATCTTTTAATTATATTTTTGATATTATATGTTAATATATAGATTTTGGTACCGACCACAGATATCATCAATGATGGGTTTTGTTGAATCAATACCATTTTCGCCAAAAATGAACATAATTTATTTATTGAATTCGAGTTATCCAATCAAAAGCGTTAGTTTTGAACTCCGAATGTAAATGATCATGTATGTATTGACAGATATAACATTACATTGTGAATACCCGTCTGTTGGTGTGTGTATTAAACCACTGACGAATTCTATATTTAGCTTTATCTAGAGCCCAATTAGTTTTATCATGAAAATGTCTCATTTTGTTTTTAGAAAACAAAAAAGGGTTGAATTTGGCCAATTTTTAAAAAGTACACATGTTTCGGGGTTTCAAGCGAATCATTGGAACAGATGGTGTTAATATGTATAATATGGAAACAGACATGCATGCCAACAAGTGGTAAGTGAATGTAGACAAACTAGACAAACGAGACGCATATTATCAAAATATCTATAACTTAAAGAAATAAGCATATATTTCATACGGCAAACATATTTTTAATTTATATATAAATAATGATATCAAACCACACTTTAACCCTTGTATTTTATAAATACGTATATTAGATCTATATACTGCCGCCATTAGTTTGGGATACCTACAAAACGTGACTACAATACACCGACAATCGATCTCCACGGTTACTAAGGTATCTTTAACTGTGAACGAACATATATATGCTATCAGGTTCTACCCGTTTCGCTCTCGTTACAAATATTTTTAAAATCGATATTTGCTCATATTTCACCTGTTTTAATCTTTGGACTGCCAAATCTTAGACTTACTGATATTAACTATACATTATAAGTACACCAACGCTGAGCATGCTATACAATCACACGATATCGCGCCATTCAAGGGACTTGAGCTTTACAGATCACAAAACAAAATTCTGCTGATGAAGCATATTTACGGGCAATGTATTATAACATGCTTTAGAACACGAAACATGCGAACATTGGTCAACTAGTAATACAGCAGTTGTAATATTCATACAAACACATTTTGAAAATATGACAACTCACCTTCATAGAAGTTTGTCTGTTCTCTCGCTAAGGCCCTGTAGTCTACAACGGATGTCTGGAAAACAAAATTTACATATTAGACGGACTGTGTACGCCACCACCTCAGTAATGTGTTAACATGTGTCTGATATACGTAATCTGTAACCAAAAGACGTGATCGACAATAACTAAAGGGACAAAAATTAAATAACAAGTAGGGACTATTTTCCGCGGATGAAGCGCCTCATTTTACAGCGATAGTGGATGGATTAGTATTCCTACGCGTGTTCATTACTTTTGGTGGGAAACATCTTTTAGGATGCTAGAAGGCCGATGACTGCTTCTGTCAAAGCCTTAACTGTTCAAAGTTCCCTCCTCCTGTACGCATGATTTCGCATCATCGATCAGGGGACATATAATTAATTCAATTCGCAAAGTAACACGGGAACAATGATATAGGAACCGTTTCTTTGCACGTGGGTCATTAAAGGTCATTTCGATACGGGTCCTATGTCTGTGATCCAGGTTAGACGTGCATAATGCTGTAGAGAATTCAGCGAATAGCGATCATTGTGTTAACATGCTAATACAAGTACTAGAATTTAATACGAAAAATGGTTACAAAGCATTGATGAACGAGGATTCTTTCCCACAGGTAAAGGCGGATTTTGTCGTCCTGAATTTTCGAAATTGTTTTCAACAGAGTTCCCACCAATTGACGTTATTTGTAATGTTAGCTAGCATGTTATTGAAGCAATACCAACATCGTAACAAATTATAATATGTATATGGTTTAAGTATGATCCAATCAGTAAACTTTGTCAGGTAGAACCTTTGAAGTATACATATCCCCAATAAAAAAGAAAACAAAACCGTATTGTGACGATAAACTTATTCTCATCCAAAAGAACATTGCTAATTAATTTGAGGTCATACCATTGTTGAATCGATAATCCCATTTAACGCAGTATAGCTTGAGTATTAGGAGGTTTGTACCAGAAGATGTTTTCTAAAACTCCGACCATATATAGAAGTTGATCTTACGGGACTCATACGATTTATATTAATTTAGAGAACAATAGAGAACATTGAGAACAATAGAGAACATTGAGAACAATAAAAGGATCAAGGTATATAGCGTTCTGTTATAAAAGGTTTGCCATTTTCACTGAGCATGACTTTCGTACATTTGAAATAATGAGAATATCAATTTCTCTTAAGATGGAAATACGTATTTTAACTTTACTTATGTATAATGCTTAATTATGTTACAACACAAGGAACATGTCTTTTTTTAGACATTTTACCCGCAGGAAGTTTAACTCTACTGCGATTGAAGATAATTTCGTTTTAATTAATTCGAATAGTGACAAGCGTGCTTGATGTTATTTTGAAACGCAATGTTAGAAATAATAAAATTTGTTTAATTATTAATATTGATACTAATGATATGTTGAATGTATAACAAAATATATTATTTATATAAGATGTAATAACATCAACAGTTTCCTGTACATTATAGCATACATACAAATGTATCTATCTTAACATTGTGACATGTAGTTGGCAACAAGTTGGAATTCAGAGAAATAAATATGTCTATTGCTATTGTTGGTTAAAGGTAATTTTTAATGACGAATAAATCATAGGGATACTGCACTTTTACAATTATTTATAATTCTACATGGAAAAGCTCTGACAATAACTGGACAATGTCTGACAATACATTGACAATGTCTGACAATGCATGACTTAATATGTCTGACAATACATGGGCAATGTCTGAGAATCCATGACAACGTCTGACAAAACATTGGTAATGTCTGACAAAACATGACAATGTCTGACAATACATGGACAACGTCTGACAAAACATGGGCAATGTCTGAGAATCCATGACAACGTCTGACAAAACATTGGTAATGTCTGACAAAACATGACAATGTCTGACAATACATGGACAACGTCTGACAAAACATGGGCAATGTCTGAGAATCCATGACAACGTCTGACAAAACATTGGTAATGTCTGACAAAACATGACAATGTCTGACAATACATGGACAACGTCTGACAAAACATGGGCAATGTCTGAGAATCCATGACAACGTCTGACAAAACATTGGTAATGTCTGACAAAACATGACAATGTCTGACAATACATGACAACGTCTGACAATACATGACAATGTCTGACAATACATGACAATGTCTGACAAAACATGGATAATGTCTGACAATACAAGACAATGTCTGACAATACATGACAACGTCTGACAAAACATGACAATGTCTGACAATACATGACAATGTCTGATAATATATGACAATGTCTGACAATAACTGGACAATGTCTGACAATATATGGACAATGTCTGACAATATATGACAATGTCTGACAATACATGACAATGTCTGATAATATATGACAATGTCTGATAATACATGACAATGTCTGACAATACATGACAATGTCTGACAATACATGGACAATGTCTGATAATACATGACAATGTCTGGCAATACATGGACAATGTCTGACAATCCATGACAATGTCTGACAATATATGACAATGTCTGACAATCCATGACAATGTCTGACAATCCATGACAATGTCTGACAATCCATGACAATGTCTGACATTGCATGACTTAATGTCTGACAATACATGACAATGTCTGGCAATACATGGACAATGTCTGACAATATATGACAATGTCTGACAAT
Source organism: Pecten maximus (assembly GCF_902652985.1). Taxonomy (NCBI): domain Eukaryota; kingdom Metazoa; phylum Mollusca; class Bivalvia; order Pectinida; family Pectinidae; genus Pecten; species Pecten maximus. The sequence goes on from NC_047027.1 coordinate 20,008,295, forward strand.
CCATGACAATGTCTGACAATCCATGACAATGTCTGACAATACATGACAATGTCTGACATTGCATGACTTAATGTCTGACAATACATGACAATGTCTGGCAATACATGGACAATGTCTGACAATACATGACAATGTCTGACAATACATGACGATGTCTGACAATACATGGACAATGTCTGACAATCCATGACAATGTCTGACAATACATGGACAATGTCTGACAATGTCTGACAATACATGACAATGTCTGACAATACATGACAATGTCTGACAAAACATGGATAATGTCTGACAATGTCTGACAATACATGACAATGTCTGACAATACATGACAATGTCTGACAAAACATTGGTAGTGTCTGACAATATATGACAATGTCTGACAATACATGACAATGTCTGACAAAACATGGACAATGTTTGACAATACATGACAATGTCTGACAATACATGACAATGTCTGACAATATATGACAATGTCTGACAATACATGACAATGTCTGATAATACATGACAATGTCTGACAATACATGACAATGTCTGACAATACATGACAATGTCTGACAAAACATGGACAATGTTTGACAATACATGACAATGTCTGACAATACATGACAATGTCTGACAATACATGACAATGTCTGACAATACATGACAATGTCTGACAATATATGACAATGTCTGACAATACACAACAATGTCTGATTACACATGGACAATGTCTGATAATACATGACAATGTCTGACAATACATGACAATGTCTGACAATACATGACAATGTCTGACAAAACATGGACAATGTTTGACAATACATGACAATGTCTGACAATACATGACAATGTCTGACAATACATGACAATGTCTGACAAAACATGGAAAAAGTTAAATGGTAAGTAAACGAATTAAATTGTTTAAGTCATGCTTGAAACAAGTTTGCTTTGTTCCTGTTGTATGTTTTGTAGAACCAATGTCTTCTTTTATCATTTAGAACAGTATTATATCATTGATGGTACATTATGTATAGGTACATCCATCCATCCACCATACATACAATGATTTTGTTATAATTATTTTGTTTGCTAGATACAACATCAATGAAATATATTTCAGACGTAACACAAGTTAAGTAACGTCTCGTTAAAAAGACATAAATATTCATTCAAAACCAACAGGTGTTAGTATGTTTATTTGTTATCATCCTAAAGGCCATGTACTGCTCTTTAGTAACGGACTTATGTCAGCTTAATTTACATCAATGTATGACATTTGATATTGTCAGACTGTATCTGTTCAAAATCAATGTAATCATGTACCGCAATTCGTCAAGTACAAACACATTATGTATACAAAGTTACGTGCTAAAAAGGTATATACCATACCCTTTATGTATTAAATAGCGAAAGTCTTACTGAGCACCTGTGTATAAGATTTTGAATAACTTGCACTTTTCCATATTAAGTAGAAGTAGATACGGACATTACTTCCGTACCTAAATTATTTTAAATGTCATTTAGGGGTAAGTAATACTCCCCAAAGTCATGGAAGTGTATGTTATACTCCCAAAAGTCATAGAAGTGTAAGTAATATTCCCCAAAATCACTGAATTGAAAGTTACACTCCCAAAAGTCATTGAAGTGTAAGTAATACTCCCCAAAGTCACTGAAGTGTAAGTAATACTCCCAAAAGTCATGGAAGTGTAAGCTATACTCCCAAAAGTCACTGAAGTGTAAGTATTACTACCAAAGTCATGGAAGTGTAACTTATACTCCCCAAAGTCATGGAAGTGTAGGTAATATTCTCCAAAGTAACTGAAGTATAAGTAATACTCCCCAAAGTCACTGAAGTGCAAGTTATACTCCCCAAAGTCATGGAAGTGTAAGTAATACTCCCAAAAGTCTTGGAAGTGTAACTTATACTCCCCAAAGTCATGGAAGTGTAAGTATATTCCCCAAAGTCATGGAAGTGTAGGTAATACTCCCAAAAGTCATAGAAGTGTAAGTTATACTCCCAAAAGTCATTGAAGTGTAAGTTATACTCCCAAAAGGCATGAAAGTGTAGCTTATATTCCCCAAAGTCATGGAAGTGTAAGTAATACTCCCCAAAGTCATGGAAGTGTAGCTTATACTCCCAAAGTCACGGAAGTGTAAGTAATACTCCACAAAGTCATGGAAGTGTAAGTAATGCTCCCCAAAGTCTTGGAAGTGTAAGTAATGCTACCCAAAGTCTTGGAAGTGTAAGCTATACTCCCCAAAGTCACTGAAGTGTAAGTAATACTCCACAAAGTCATGGAAGTGTAAGTTATACTCCCAAAAGTCACTGAAGTGTAAGTAATACTCCCAAAAGTCATTGAAGTGTAAGTAATACTCCCTAAAGTCATTGAAGTGTAAGTTATACTCCCAAAAGTCATGAAAGTGTAACTTATACTCCCCAAAGTCATGGAAGTGTAAGTTATACTCCCAAAAGTCACTGAAGTGTAAGTAATACTCCCCAAAGTCATGGAAGTGTAAATTATACTCCCTAAAGTCATTGAAGTGTAAGTTATACTCCCTAAAGTCATTGAAGTGTAAGTTATGCTCCCTAAAGTCATTGAAGTGTAAGTTATACTCCCCAAAGTCATGGAAGTGTAAGTTTTACTCACCAAAGTCATTGAAGTGTAAGTTTTACTCCCTAAAGTCATGGAAGTGTAAGTTATACTCCCAAAAGTCATAGAAGTGTAAGTTATACTCCCCAAAGTCATGGAAGTGTAAGTTTTACTCCCCAAAGTCATGGAAGTGTAAGTTTTACTCCCCAAAGTCATGGAAGTGTAAGTTATACTCCCTAAAGTGATGGAAATGTAAATAATATTCTCCAAAGTAACTGAAGTGTAAGTTATACTCCCAAAAGTCATGGAAGTGTAAGTTTTACTCCCCAAAGTCATGGAAGTGTAACTTATACTCCCCAAAGTCATGGAAGTGTAAGTAATACTCCCCAAAGTCTATGGACTATAAGTATTTTTTTGTAAAGTAATGGAATTCCAAGTGATAATCTATATAAGTATGTATATATAGTAAAAACTATGTGCGTTGCCCGTATGAAAGAAATTTGAGGCAACAACAACAACATATTCTAACAAAATATACAAGAATGTGCATTATAATAAAACACTTCCTAATAAACGGTCGGATTCCCCGATCGGACCTGAAAAGGTATGGGGTCACCTGCCCGATCACGTTGGTTTTCTCCATGTACTCCGGTTTCCCCCCACAGTAAGACCCCTCGCGTTTTCATCCGGACTAACAAGCATGGTTAATATCAGTTGATATCAATTGTTGTAAAATAAATAAAGTTTACATTAAAGGATTATCATCTGAATAATTTCACAGGGCAAGTTATACTCCCAAAAGTCACTGAAGTGTAAGTAATACTCCCCAAATCACTGAAGTGTAACTTATACTCCCCAAAGTCATGGAAGTGTAAGTAATAACCCCCAAAGTCTTGGAAGTGTAAGTTATACTCCCCAAAGTCATGGAAGCGTAAGTAATACTCCCAAAAGTCATGGAAGTGTAACTTATACTCCCCAAAGTCACTGAAGTGTAAGTAATGCTCCCCAAAGTCATGAAAGTGTAAGTAATACTCCCCAAAGTCACTGAAGTGTAAGTTATACTCCCCAAAGTCATGGAAGTGTAAGTTATACTCCCAAAAGTCATGGAAGTGTAGCTTATACTCCCCAAAGTCACTGAAGTGTAAGTTATACTCCCCAAAGTCATGGAAGTGTAAGTAATACTCCCAAAAGTCATGGAAGTGTAAGTTATACTCCCCAAAGTCATGGAAGTGTAAGTTATACTCCCTAAAGTGATGGAAATGTAAATAATATTCTCCAAAGTAACTGAAGTGTAAGTTATACTCCCAAAAGTCATGGAAGTGTAAGTTTTACACCCCAAAGTCATGGAAGTGTAAGTTTTACTCCCTAAAGTCATGGAAGTGTAAGTTATACTCCCAAAAGTGATAGAAGTGTACGTTATACTCCCAAAAGTCACTGAAGTGTAAGTAATACTCCCCAAAGTCATGGAAGTGTAAATTATACTCCCTAAAGTCATTGAAGTGTAAGTTATACTCCCTAAAGTCATTGAAGTGTAAGTTATATTCCCAAAAGTCATGGAAGTGTAAATTATACTCCCTAAAGTCATTGAAGTGTAAGTTATACTCCCTAAAGTCATTGAAGTGTAAGTTATACTCCCTAAAGTCATTGAAGTGTAAGTTATACTCCCTAAAGTCATTGAAGTGAAAGTTATATTCCCAAAGTCATGGAAGTGTAAGTAGTACTCCACAAAGTCATGGAAGTGTAAGTTTTACTCCCCAAAGTCATGGAAGTGTAAGTTATACTCCCTTAAGTCATTGAGGTGTAAGTTATACTCCCAAAAGTCATAGAAGTGTAACTTATACTCCCCAAAGTCATGGAAGTGTAAGTTTTACTCCCCAAAGTCATTGAAGTGTAAGTTTTACTCCCTAAAGTCATGGAAGTGTAAGTTATACTCTCAAAAGTCATAGAAGTGTAACTTATACTCCCCAAAGTCATGGAAGTGTAAGTTTTACTCCCCAAAGTCATTGAAGTGTAAGTTTTACTCCCTAAAGTCATGGAAGTGTAAGTTATACTCCCAAAAGTCATAGAAGTGTAACTTATACTCCCCAAAGTCATGGAAGTGTAAGTAATACTCCCCAAAGTCTATGGACTATAAGTATTTTTTTGTAAAGTAATGGAATGTCAAGTGATAATCTATATAAGTATGTATATATAGTAAAAACTATGTGCGTTGCCCGTATGAAAGAAATTTGGGGCAACAACAACAACATATTCTAACAAAATATACAAGAATGTGCATTATAATAAAACACTTCCTAATAAACGGTCGGATTCCCCGATCGGACCTGAAAAGGTATGGGGTCACTTGCCCAATCACGTGGGTTTTCTCCAGGTACTCCGGTTTCCCCCCACATTATGACCCCTCGCGCTTTCATCCGGACTAACAAGCATGGTTAATATAAGTTGATATAAATTGTTGTAAAATAAATAAAGTTTACATTAAAGGATTATTATCTGAATAATTTCATAGGGCAAGTTATACTCCCAAAAGTCACTGAAGTGTAAGTAATACTCCCCAAAGTCACTGAAGTGTAACTTATACTCCCCAAAGTCATGGAAGCGTAAGTAATACTCCCAAAAGTCATGGAAGTGTAACTTATACTCCCCAAAGTCACTGAAGTGTAAGTTATACTCCCAAAAGTCATTGAAGTGTAAATTATGCTCCCCAAAGTCATGAAAGTGTAAGTAATACTCCCCAAAGTCACTGAAGTGTAAGTTATACTCCCCAAAGTCATGGAAGTGTAAGTTATACTCCCAAAAGTCACTGAAGTGTAAGTAATACTCCCCAAAGTCATGAAAGTGTAAGTAATACTCCCCAAAGTCACTGAAGTGTAAGTTATACTCCCCAAAGTCTTGGAAGTGTAAGTTATACTCCCCAAAGTCACTGAAGTGTAAGTTATACTCCCCAAAGTCATGGAAGTGTAGCTTATACTCCCCAAAGTCATGGAAGTGTAGCTTATACTCCCCAAAGTCATGGAAGTGTAGCTTATACTCCCCAAAGTCATGGAAGTGTAAGTTATACTCCCAAAAGTCATGGAAGTGTAGCTTATACTCCCCAAAGTCATGGAAGTGTAGGTAATCCTCCCAAAAGTCACTGAAGTGTAAGTTATACTCCCCAAAGTCATGGAAGTGTAGCTTATACTCCCCAAAGTCATGGAAGTGTAGCTTATACTCCCCAAAGTCATGGAAGTGTAAGTTATACTCCCAAAAGTCATGGAAGTGTAGCTTATACTCCCCAAAGTCATGGAAGTGTAGGTAATCCTCCCAAAAGTCACTGAAGTGTAAGTAATACTCCCCAAAGTCATGGAAGTGTAAATTATACTCCCTAAAGTCATGGAAGTGTAGCTTATACTCCCCAAAGTAAAATAAATAAAGCTTACATTAAAGGATTATCATCTGAATAATTTCACAGGGCGTAACGCCTATCAACTTTATCAATTCCAACCATTAGTTTAAACATATTTTATTACCATAAATAGCAACAGGATTGGGCACTAGTTTCACAAACCATTAGTATTGTAATACACACGTAACGACAAATCGTGAGTTAAGTACTTAAGGATATCATCTTATTATTTAACGACGGTGATATTTTTTTTTACTGTGAAGTAACTTTATTAACGATATATTTGAAATAAAACCTAATCATTTCATAAACCTGCGAAAAAAGTTTAATATATTTTATATGATATACAGGTACATTTATACTGATTCAAGTGTGTTACCACTGTGCCACTCGACCACCTTGGTTACAAGACAGGGTGTTTAAATCTTGTTATGCAAGCTCTTTTCATCGAACCAATCATCTATCTCTTCTATTCATATTGACAGGGGCAACTTCTCTCCCCCTCCCACATCCCAAACCGAAACCCCAACCCCCGCACCACACATTTGTTACTCACATTTCCATAAACCAACCAAATTATGTTTATTAATATGTTACTGTAACAACAGTGTATGTTGATTTAAGTAATTAAGCCTTCATGTCCAAATTAAATTAGATAAAGTCAGGAGACTATGACGTTCCTAACATCGAAGGAGCGAAGAAACGAAAACACGATGGTGAAGGAGCGAAAACACGATGGCGAAGGAGCAAAGGAGCGAAAACACGATGGCGAAAGAGCGAAGGAGCGAAGGAGCAAAACACGATGGCGAAAGAGCGAAAACACGATGGCGAAGGAGCGAAGGAGCAAAGGAGCAAAGGAGCAAAATCACGATGGCGAATAAGCGAAGGAGAGAAGGAGAGAAGGAGCGAAGGAGCGAAGGAGAGAAGGAGAGAAGGAGAGCAGGAGCGAAGGAGAGAAAGAGCGAAGGAGAGAAGGAGAGAAGGGGCGAAGGAGAGAAGGAGCGAAGAAGCGAAGAAACGAAAACACGATGGTGAAGGAGCAAAAACACGATGGCGAAGGAGCGAAGGAGCAAAAACACGATGGCGAAGGCGCGAAGGAGAGGAGAGAAGGAGCGAAGGAGAGAAGGGGAGAAGGAGAGAAGAAGCGAAGGAGAGAAGGAGCGAAGGAGCGAAGGAGAGAAGGAACGAAGGAGCGAAGGAGAGAAGGAGCGAAGGAGAGAAGGAGAAAAGGAGCGAAGGAGAGAAGGAGAGAAGGAGCGAAGGAGAGAAGGAGCGAAGGAGCGAAGGAGCGAAGGAGAGAAGGAGAGAAGGAGCGAAGTAGAGAAGGAGAGAAGGAGAGAAGGAGCGAAGGAGAGAAGGAGAGAAGGAGCAAAAACACGATGGCGAAGGAGAGAAGGAGAGAAGGAGCGAAGGAGAGAAGGAGAGAAGGAGCGAAGGAGCGAAGGAGAGAAGGAAAGAAGGAGCGAAGGAGCGAAGGAGAGAAGGAGAGAAGGAGCGAAGGAGCATAAACACGATGGCGAAGGAGCAAAGGAGCGAAGGAGATCGAAGGGGCGAAGGAGCAAAAACTCGATGGCGAAGGAGCGAAGGAGCAAAAACACGACGGCGAAGGAGCGAAGGAGCGAAGGAGAGCGAAGGAGCGAAGGACCAAAAACACGATGGCGAAGGAGAGAAGAGAAGGAGGGAAGGAGAGAAGGAGCAAAACACGATGGCGATTGAGCGATATTGGAAATTTGGCCCAAGCGGAACACCATAGGAAACGGATTTATATAAGTTACTACAACCTGTTTTCGGATCCTATTCTTTTGTACTGTACTATGTGTTGTTGTAAAGTCAATGTTAAATTATGAATGAAACAAAGTTTATATTAAAGTACGATATAAATATCATCATCACAAAGAGACATAACTTAATGTAAACTCCACACGAAAATATACGAACAGAACTTTAATAAACACAAAGGTATCTCCTACATAAAGAGCGGCATATACAATAGCACTGAAACAGTTAACGTATTACAATGTTCTGAGGTAGGAACACTTAAAAGTCTAAAGAATGAGGTTCATAAAAACATTTTCCCGAGAAAGAGAAAAAAGAAAAATGAAAGAAGCTTAGGTTCAGTTTTCAGATATAAAAAATCAGGTAATTCGGTAATCATTTTGCATTATGTGTACAAATAGGAAATGCCACATTTCTTTCTATAGCTTAGAAAACTCCGCTAGCTAAAAATAATATATTCTATGTAGAACACAGACACTCTATCATTCGGCATAAACCAACTAGACGATGATTCTCTAAAGAAGTGTTTGTGCTCATGGAAACTGATTTCCTGCCAGTAGCTCAGAGGTTAAGGGCGAATGTGATTGATGGGCACTTTTGAATTGATTGATTAAATGTAAATATGTACAGCGATTGTTTCTGCTATGTGTATACTCTTGTAAACTTGAAATCATTATAATAAAATAATGAACTTACGACCCCGTCCCCTATGTCCCTTCACCCGGAGTACATGGAGTGTTGAATGAGATAGACTTACATTATGAGTAGAAAAACGTTAGTTTCTTAGAATTACTGTTATGGTGAAATGAAAGGTATCTCCGCGACTTCAGATTTTTGTTTTTTATTTTTTAGACTTTAGTTTTGTAAGACCCCCCCCCCCCCAAAGAAAAACAACCCAACAAAAACTACAACAAACAAAACATTTGGTTTGTTTTTGTTTAACGTCCTATTAACAGCCAGGGTCACTTAAGGACGTACCAGGTTTTCGAGGTGGAGGAAAGCCGGAGTACCCGGAGAAAAACCATCGGCCTACGGTCAGTACCTGGCAACTGTCCCACGTAGGTTTCGAATTCGCAACCCAGAGGTGGAGGGCTAGTAATAAAGTGTCGGGACACCTTAACCACTCGGCCATCGCGGCCCGACAAACAAAACATCAATATTTTACAACTATATTACAAACATAGCATCTTAACTTAATCAGGTTGGTCAGGCGCTTCTTTTCCAAACCATTCAAAGGCAAATTATGTAATAACTCTCAGAAATCAAGTTAAATATGTGTTAAAGTGTCAACGTAACTAGATATACAGAGGATTTATTCTTTATGACGGCAGATAACGGCAAACTCTACATACCTTCAATTATCGCCTTCAAATATCAATATCCTTTTTCTTTTTAGCTTTTCGCGTTTAGATATTTATCTTTCCCCTCCCTTTGTGAAAATAACTTTTGATTGTGCAATAAAAAGCAAGAAGAACTCAAAATTTGAATACTGTACGAATATTGGTTATGTTTATGTATATAGATGTTTAGTAGTCAAGCATTACCTTAAATATACAGTAAATATGAGATGTTTGTCTATTTTGCCATATGTGTATCGGTTGACAGTATATTTACTTGTAGATATTTCAGCAAAATAGTTCTGTTACGAACAAAACTGTTCAATTTGAAAATAATCTATATAGTTGAAAAAAATGCTAAAATCACAAATTGTGTGACATTCGTCATAATGTTAATTTGCACTGTCGAAATTACAAGGCAAAGTGCCAAAACTCAAATTAGAAAATATACAGCGGAGGCCTAAATAAAGTATATCCTTTTTGTTTCTTCTAAAGTCATTGTACGGAATAAGATAATCACTAATGTTCATTTCGTGACAAAAATTAACATATCTATATTATGCGATAATAAGCGAAAGTATTGGTAATTAGAAACACAACACCTTGTCGTCTCGTGATGCCTTTTTCTTAATCAGTTTCGTCATTTAATAAATTATGTAAAGTAGGTCTGGCACGGAATGGGCATGAAAAAGAGGATTTTGGAGGCCTCTGATACCATCTGCCCGATTTCCAATCCCTTTGTTTGAAATTGAAACTGAATGCATATCAAATATTGCATTAACAACTGTTATTCAGCGACAATTTCCTATTTATAATAAAAAAAAAAAAAATCACGAATTTTATGAGTTATTTACTTGAATTAATCTCGTTTAAATTTATGGAAAGAACGCAATATACAACTTATAAAAAATTAGATGAAATTATCATTGACTAAAATGGTGAAAATAAAATTTAAAAAAAAATGGTAAAAAAGTGATAAAATCATTTGTCATAATATCAACGGATATTAATTATTTTTAATAGGACAAGTAGTTGAAACAGGAAAAAATAGGTATATGGTGATATATATATATGTGTGTGTGTAAAAGTTTTGCTTTGAAATATTTGATTTTCTTTTCGTGGGGTTTATTTTCATCGAAGTCTTAAAATGAATAAAATCATCCATGAATTCATAAAATGTAAAAATGTTTTACATGATAACATTGTAATAATTGTTGATACACATACATATATTAGCTTTTAAAATGTTAACTGATGACGTTATGTGTGTTATTATTGATGACGTCACGTTACCATGAACGACGAATAACCATTCTGCATGAAGAAACCAACGAGGACAGAAGGGCCTTGCAGTAAATCTTTGTTTTATTTTTCTAATAAAAAACATATATATACTGATATACTTTGATTTGGTTTTGGTTTATTTTGTTTAACGTCCTATAGCCAGGGTCATTTAAGGACGTGCCAGGTTTGGAGGTGGAGGAAAGTCGGAGTACCCGGAGAAAAACCACCGGCCTACGGTCAGTACCTGGCAACTGCCCCACGTAGGTTTCGAACTGACAACCCAGAGATAAAGTGTCGGGACACCTTACCCACTCGGCCACCGCGGCCCCGAAATGAATGAAACAAAACGCGATATCTGTTGACTCCGTAGTAGAACTTTAAAGGCTCCGCTGATATGGTTTATTTTGTTTAACGTCCTATAACAGCCAGGGTCATTTAAGGACGTGCCAGGTTTTGGAGGTTGAGGAAAGTCGGAGTACTTGGAGAAAAACCACCGGCCTACGGTCAGTACCTGGCAACTGCTCAACGTGGAACTCGGGACCGAGAGGAGGCGGGCTTGTGATTAAGTGTCGGTACACCTTAACTACTCGGCCATCGCGGAGTATATCTATATATGTACATATATAGAGAATAATAATAGTAAAATATATACATAAATAAATATAAATATGTATGACTGTGTTAATCACCAATAGGCAAAACTCTTGTAAAACATTAATACCATATCAAATACATACAATTAATAACGTTCAAGAAGTCTGAATACATAATGATATGCAAATTACCTTTTGTCGTTTTAACTTCAAAGTTAACTTACAGACCATACGGATTCGTATGATGTTACAACATTATCATTCAAAGACATGTCCTTACTTCTCCAAAACTGATTTCAATTTTAAATTCAAAATTGAAATTATCGAACGTCATTTGACAAAGTTATTGGACGTCAAGCAGAGCCTATTTGAGTTATCCAAAGTGCTCTTTTTTATGAGCACTCCGTGTTCCCTTACATATTAGTTCAGTGCTTCTCATGGGCACTAGTGTTCCACGAATTCAGGTACCCATGGAATTAATCTTTCATTTACAAAAACCGTGAAATTTGAGTCCCACAAATATATTTAATTTTAAAGTATATAACATAATCCCAACCATCTGCCCTAAGGTCAGTTTCCGTCCTTCCTTTGTCGAGGTTTAAGTCTTATTGTGACTTTACATCACATACGCAACTCAATGTAAATGTCACCTGCCGAAAACAGTTGGAATGGACAGACATTAAAAGAAAGACATTAATAATTACCTATGTTTACTATCCTTATTGGTACAAGGATGAAGTATAGGGAGATAATGAACCACTTGATGTTGTAATTATGTAATGCACTTTGATATTTGGCATTCGCATACGGTTTAGTGAGAGAAATGAACTTTCGTAATTACTACGTAACAGTTTGGTTAGAGAGTACTGAATGTCTATCAGTACTATGTGCCAATTTGGTTAGAGAGTATTTTGGACGTCTGTAAGTACTACGAGACAATTAGTTTAGAGAGTAACGAACTTCTGTAAGTACTATGTGCCAATTTGGTTAGAGAGTACTGAACTTCTATAAATAGTATGTGCTAATTTCGTAAGAGAGTGTCTTGAACTTCCGTAAGTACTGCGAGACCATTTGTTTAGAGAGTAACGAACTTCTGTAAGTACTTTGTGCCAATTTGATTAGAGAGTACTGAACTTCTATAAATACTATGTGCCAATTTGGTTAGAGAGTAGTGTCCTAGGCTCGGTTATAACCGACGTTAAGCCCCATCAATCAATCAATCAATCAATCAATCAATCAATCAATCAATCAATCAATCAGGTTAGAGAGTACTGAACTTCTATAAATAGTATGTGCCAATTTGGTTAGAGAGTAGTGTCCTAGGCTCGGTTATAACCGAACAAGGACGTTAAGCCCCATCAATCAATCAATCAATCAGGTTAGAGAGTACTGAACTTCTATCAATAGTATGTGCTAATTTCGTAAGAGAGTGTCTTGAACTTCCGTAAGTACTACGAGACCATTTGTTTAGAGAGTAACGAACTTCTGTAAGTACTATGTGCCAATTTGGTTAGAGAGTACTGAACTTCTATAAATAGTATCTACTAATTTCGTAAGAGAGTGTCTTGAACTTCCGTAAGTACTACGAGACAATTTGTTTAGAGAGTAACGAACTTCTGCAAGTAGTAGTGTCCTAGGCTCGGTTATAACCGGAACAAGGACGTTAAGCCCCATCAATCAATAAATCAATCAATCAGGTTAGAGAGTACTGAACTTCTATAAATAATTTCGTAAGAGAGTGTCTTGAACTTCCGTAAGTACTACGAGACAATTTGATTAGAGTGTACTGGACCTCTGTAAGTACTACGTGACAATTTGTTTCGAGAGTATTTTGGACTTCTGTAAGTACGACGTGATGATTTGGTTACAGATTGCTGATCCCATGTAAGTACTACGTAACAGTTTTCTTAGAGAGTATTTTGGAATTCAGTAAGTACTACGTGGCAATTTCGTTAGAGAGTTTTTTGGACTTCTGTTAGTACTACGTTACAATTTGGTTAGAGAGTACTGAACTTCTATACGTACTATGTGCCAATTTGGTTAGAGAGTGTCATAGACTTCTGTAAGTACGACGTGACAATTTTTTTAGAGAATACTTGACTTCAGTAAGTACGTGACAAATTGGAAAGATAATATTTTGGAATTCCTTAATTACTTCGTGACAATTCGGTTAGAGAGTATTTTGGACCACTGTAAGGGCTACGTTACAATTTGGTTAGAGAGTAATTTGGACTGCTGTAAGTACATGTACAACGTGGCAATTTGGATGGAGAGTAATGGACTTGTGTAAGTACTACGTAACAGTTTGGTTAGAGAGTATCTCGTTTCCTGTTAGTGTTGTATGAGTTATATGGCGAATCTATGGTGCTCGCTTCGGTACTTTTCGAGAGTTTACAGCTCGGCTATGAGTTAACCATTGTCATTTGGGAAATTATCATTAACATTTAAAATGATAGCTCGTGATTAAGACCAATGTATTATAGATGGGCTGATATTCCAGTATGTTTCCTATAATAAAAATTGACATTAAACATATCGTCTTTCTTAGCTTTTAAGCTTGTACTATATTTGGACTGTAATTGCAAACTTGGAAGTAATTTTTTCTGAACATAGATGTGTGGAGTTTCATGATAACAATAATTTAAGTACGGGATGATTTATAAACACGTGATATGTATATATATATGTAATTATGACAAAACTTCAAAAAGTCAGAAAAACATAATGACAAGACTGTTGAAATTAGCTTGTCCGCCACAGGGTATATGTTGTGGATGCGTTGGACGAGATAAACTTGTGTACAGAGTAAAAACATTGCTTGTTTCTCTGCATAATGCTCAAATGTCAGATACTTCTGGGATTTCTGATGTTCGTTTTGAAAATAAAACGTTTTACAAATATATTGCAAACAGCGTATCTTAACTAAATCAAGTTATCCCAGCGCGTCGTTTCCAAACCATTCAAAAGCTGAATTCTGCATTAACTCTAAGGAGAAGCACGGGTTAATGTGTTTTAATGTGTCTGCGTAACAGGATATACAGAAGATTTAACCTTGTTGACGTCAGATAATGGCAAAAAGTTCGGGATGCAGACTTATCTAGTGTCTTCTCGTTGTTTTTTTTCTGTCTGTTTTTCAAATGTACATCAGATCGTCAAAATGAAAAAAAAGGCAAAATGAAAATAAAGAAATAAAAGATATTTATAGATAGGAAGCTAATACCGTAGTATACTTGAATTTGATCAATGTATCGTGATCGAATTTAAATCTGTTCTATTTGTGTGAAATCAGTTATGTGCAAAACTTCTTGGTGTGCAATTCCGTTGTCACTACCCTAGTTCTTATTTTGAGAATGTGACTAACCCAGATTTGACTCTTAGAGTATGACGGGTGTTGCCGTGACCTAGATTTGTATGGAGGGTGTTGCCGTGACCTAGATTTGTATGACGGGTGTTGCCGTGACCTCCATTTGTACGGCGGATGTCGCCGTGACCTAGAATTGTGTGGTGGTTGTCGTCGTGACCTATATTTGTGTGGTGGTTGTCGTCGTGACCTAGAATTGTGTGGTGGTTGTCGTCGTGACCTAGATTTGTATGGTGAGTGTCGTCGTGACCTAGATTTGTACGGCCGATGTCGTCGTGACCTACATTTGTATGGCGGGTGTTGTCGATGAAGCAGAAGACGCTAACTCTTCCGGACCAATGACCCTTCTACTTATTCTAGGGTTATACAAATATATATTGCTTTCGTAGTTTGCTGTCGTGTTGTCGATTTTGAGCAAAAAGTCATGATTTCGCATTAACATCGGTATTCTCTCTCTCTCTAAAATGATGTATTGTATATTTGTATGTGGAAATGTCCATATGTCTTACTGATAAACAAAACACAGCCCAAAAAAGTCATTTGATATTGATGGACAGTTTATGTGACGCAGGCTGAAAAATTGTATATGTCTAAAGACAATTGAAAACAAATTATTCCTTTTTTTTTGGCAACGCAATGAAATTATTTTGTTTTTTAAATACAAAAAAAACTTTTAATTTTACGCTATTATAATTAATTTTTCTTTGTTTTCATGGTAAATACCCAAATGTGATTGGTCGAAAAATTCTTTTCATTCTTCTATGAAAGAAATTCCGAGAATGGCGCGAATAATGTGACGTCACAATACGACAATTGACGTTGCGTATTGATTTGAGAAAAAGAATCCCATTTAAAACCAGTAAAATTGTACATAAAACATGTTTTAAATTAGAAAATCATTTTCAAAAATTAATTATAAGCGTTGATGTCAATTCTTTTTAGTTTCATCGGGGTATGAAACAAATTTTGTTTGCAAACTTCTGTAAGAATCCGCTACGCGGATTCATACGCGGATTCATACAGTTTGCAAACAAAATTTGTTTCATACCCCGATGAAACTAAACAAAAATTACATCAATGCTTAAAAAGATGAGATAAATAATTCAGATGAAAAGCCAACCAGTGTACGATTAACGGCATTTCCGTAAGCATTTAAAAGCCTTAGGACGAATGACATATGAGAAATCAACACTTTCGAAAATTTTCACGATAAAAAAACATCACAAAGAGTAGATATTCCCTTTTTTATATGAATGACCCGAGAAAGAAAAAAAAGACAGAAAAGTTTGCATTTTAATATGACGATGCAAATGGATGAGTCATCCCTTCACAGCCAAAATACATTTCCAAACACAGTCACGTGACTTTGGAGCAGACGATAGTTCAGACGCAATCGATTTCTTTGACAGAGAGACACGACGATAGCACCTCATCAATGCCGAAAGCAACTATCCTCGAACCTAGACTGGGAACAGACACCGCGCTGTAAGGTAGAAGCCACGTAGACGTAATGCCTATGTATGTATGTAAGTAATGGGGTGAGGGCGTATCACGGACAGGTATTACTGAACATGGTGTTAATGTGGTGATATTTGAAATCTGCCATGCAAGAAAAGCATTTTATACGTCAAATAACTTAAAACAATTTCAGCGTTTTTTTTAGCTTTGTTATCAACGATTGTTGTGAAGAGGATATTTTCATCTTTAGTTTTGATTTCGACGACTGTTGTGAAATTGATTTTATGATATCCACGATTATTGTGTAGATGATATTTTCCTTTTTAGTTTTGATACCCACGACTGTTGTGAAGATGGTTTTTCGATATCCAGGATTGTTGTGTAGATGACATTTTGATATCCACGATTGTTGTGTAGATGACATTTTGATATCCACGATTGTTGTGTAGATGACATTTTGATATCCACGATTGTTGTGTAGATGACATTTTGATATCCACGATTGTTGTGTAGATGACATTTTGATATCCACGATTGTTGTGTAGATGACATTTTGATATCCACGATTGTTGTGTAGAAAATATTTTCCTCTTTAATTTTGATATTCACGATTGTCGTGTGGATGATTTTTTTCCTCTTTAATTTTGATATCGACGAATATTGTGCAGATGATTTTTGTATATCCACGATTGTTTTTTTTAGATGATGTTTTTCCATTGAGTTTTGATATCCACGATTGTCGTGAAGATGATATTTTCCCTTTAGTTTTGATATCCACGATTGTCGTGTAGTTGATGTTTTCCCTTTAGTTTTGATATCCACGATTGTCGTGAAGATGATATTTTGATGTCAATGATTATTGTAAAGATGTTTTTTTATATCCAGAATTGTTTTTGTAGATTATGTTTTTACTTCAGTTTTTATATCCACGACTGTTGTGTGGATGATGTTTTTGATATCCACGTTGTTGTGTGGATGAGTTTTTTCCTCTTTAGCTTTGCTATCAACGATTGGTTTGTAGATGATGTTTTCCCTTATTGTTAATATCCATGATTGTTGTGTAAATGATGTCCTTCCTTTAGTTTTGATATCCACGATAGTTTTAAAGATGATGTTTTCCCTTTAGTTTTGGCATCCACGATTGTTGTATAGATGATGTTTTTCTCTTTAGTTATGATATAAATGATTGTTGTATAGATGATGTTTTCCTTTTAATTTTGATATCTATGATTGCTTGATACAATGTAGATGATGTTTTCCCTTTAGTTTTGATGTCAACGATTGATTTGTAGATGATGTTTTCCCTTAGTGTTAATATCCATGATTGTTGTGTAGATGATGTTTTCCTTTTAAATTATTTTAAATTATCCACGATTGTTGTGTAGACATGTTCTGTTTGTTTTGATATCAAGTATTTTGCCTTGTTCTGTGGAAGATATTTTTTGTCGTTTCCTGTATTTTGTTTTTAGCTCCAGACAATTTTTTGTTTTGTTTTCCAGTCAATTAAATTTTCATGTGATATGGTTTATAATTCAATGTATCAAATTATCTCTGGCCTTTAACAAAAATGTACATGTAATACCAGTTTAGTATAATTTCAGCAATGTAATCGGCTTTCTCTACTGGTCCTGCATATTTATGAAGGTGTTGAAGACCATGCCAGTGGGATATTAGATTATTAAATAAGAGTAAGCTAAAATGCCTAAAATTATGTAATATTTTCCAAAAATGATGGTTATGTGCCCCCATTGTCAGAAAACATTTTGGATTTAAGCTTGGAATATGATTTTCGGCACAACACTGACTGTATTTATTATGCTATACAGATCCATAGCTATGGTACATTCTGTATGAAGGAAGAGTTCTAGTTTTGTGGTCTAGCAAATGGTCTATACCATTCCTCTGCCTTTTTTTTTCTATATTGCCATAATAGGCATGTAAGTAGTTCAAATATGAACATTGTTTAAGCATCTAATCATGAGACAGTATAAATGAAACATCGCCATGATTTATCGTGCCCTAACATTTATCGGGGTTGAAACAATTGCCATGACGTCATTGGATAATAGCCGCAGCCTTATACAGTTGTAAATCAAGTTTTGACCCGAATTTTTATAATAAGATCATCCTATGGCTTAGTGGATAGCGTGCTTGTCTTATTTACCAGTCTGAGGCCGCCCTTGCCGGCGAAGCAGCATTCCAATCCCCATCTCCCCTCCCTTCGACAACCAAACCTATCGGTATCGTATGTCAGAATTGTTGATTTAGCGTCCTGTGTGAATCAATATTGTTAAAAACTTCACTGTCATTTTCGATTGATTTAAAACGGTCTTCATATATGTATGTCTTCCGAAATTTATTAATTAAATAAACAATAGTTAAAGAAGATCGCAGTTTTAATTCCTCATTATGGATAAAACGAGATCAAAATACCTTAATACATGTAAGACCAAAAGTTAACGTCTTCTCATCATCATGCCTTTCTAAGTCAAGCTGGAACCAAAATGATATCTAGTGTAATGGCAGGCATTTCAACAATCATCAAGCACGTCTGACATCAAATAGCATATATATGGCATAAGAACATTCTCCAACGGAATTCACTTCCCCCCCCCCCCCCCCCCCCCCCCCCCCCCTCATCAACCTTCATCGAATCAATTTGCCGTAGTTGGGAACTATTACAAAATCACTTTTCCTATTAATTGGGAACTTTACTAACATGCACTATAAATATGTAGGTATCTGATTATATATACCTAATGGGTAACATAAATGAGCATCAAATATTTTGTGATTTTTTTTCGACCTCTTCCGAGTCCCTAGGTTTCAAAACATTATGTCCTTTATTATCACTAACGAGACTTCGAAAGACGAAAAAAAAGGATTTCAGCTTAATTCGTTTTGGCTCTACTCTATCTAACTCTCAATTGTGTTCAAAGGTGTTGGTATCGTGTGTGTCTTGCAGAATCATCACAATCCGATAGACTAATTTAATTTATCCGGATACTGGCACGATTCAGAATATACACATGTACTTAATGTTCTTCTGAAATCAAAAATTATGAAATTTATTTAAATATATTTAAATTTATTTAAATTTATTATAATTATGGGTCTTTTATACCTCTCGTCTGTCCAGATTTTTATATTTATTTTGACCTATTTCGAGTTTTCTTGGTCACCTTCTATGGCTCTACGCATTAGGCCTTTAGCATCACTGACGAGTCCTAGAATGACGAAACATCTGTATGATTTCCCTAACATCACTGACGAGTTCTAGAATGACGAAACATCTGTATGATGTCCCTAACATCACTAACGAGTCCTAGAAGGACGAAAACGTTGTATGCTGTCCCTAACATCACTGACGAGTCCTAGAAGGACGAAACAGCTGTATAATGACCCTAACATCACCGACGAGTCCTAGAAGGACGAAACAGCTGTATGATGTCGCTAAAAGTACAGAGGAGTCCTAGAAGGATGAAAAAGCAGTGTGATGTCCCTAACATCACTGACGAGTCCCAGAAGAACGAAACAGTTGTACGATGTCCCTAACATCACTGACGAGTCCTAGCCCAAGTTTCCTCTGGCGCTGACAACATGCCTGGTGTAGGGCCAGAGCGCACTACTATATGAAAACGTGGAATTCTCCGACACCGTTTGGTGTCAGTATGATTTTGGTGCAAACACAATAAGATTTGGGGTGGCATAACACCTACCTTATATATATGGATAAATGAGATATCGGTGTTATATTCCGTCCGTATAGACCCTGGCTTTACGCTGGTCGAAGTGTTTCCGTTTTTGTTTTCTTATTCGCAAAAATAAAACTGACTTATACTGATTGAAATATGTGTTGTGATATTCGTGTCAAATTTCAGACAAATAAAATGATTTCAACGACAGAGAAGACGTATCTGATAACGATAATGAATGTCCTATGCAATCATCAACTTATTTACCCTGTGAAGAAAGTTGAACGTAGCTATCTACCAGAAGTGAAGAAAGTGAAATGAAACTATCCACCAGAAAAAAGAATTCCTGGTACGGGAATTGTATTGTATTGTAAACCAACTAATTTTTGAGTGCGATTTATTTTCGCGAATTTGAATAGCTTGCGAAATACGCGAAAATAAATCGCACTCAAAAATTAGTTGGTTTACAATACAATCGCGAAAAAGTTTCAATCACAGGTAAAGTAGGCTTTTTATTACTGTAAATCGCAAATTAAATCGCCCCGATATTAAATTTGTTGATAGTACAAGCATTTGTTAGCAATTGTTTTTACGAGTCCAGTGGGTTCGGTCGAAGACAGTAGCATAGAGGCATATAACATCACAATTTTGAAAGAGTTTGACAATATATATCCACTTTAGATGTCGTAATTTGTTAGTCAAGTTTGTGCTAAGTTTTCGCTAAGAGAGAGTTAATTCTAGTTGGGGATTTTTAGATTTACAATACTTATATATGCATTTTACTTCCGTACTTAAATTACTATAATTGACGAAGGAACAATATGAAGCCTAACCTTCTG
Organism: Pecten maximus; assembly: GCF_902652985.1. Lineage (NCBI taxonomy): Eukaryota > Metazoa > Mollusca > Bivalvia > Pectinida > Pectinidae > Pecten > Pecten maximus. Next base: position 20,028,605 of record NC_047027.1, read on the forward strand.
TATGTGAGGTGGCACATACCATTACTAGCAGTAGTACTTCAACCCTATATTGAATTTGCCTCAGCAATTTACGGATGTGACACAGACCGACACCGTAGCATGGCTCCTAGCAGAGTGATGTCACAAGAATGGGCGGGAGACAACTAGACCTTCAAAGCATGATAAGCTTAATTTCCATCATATTATTCATGTGTTTATAACTTATGTTGATGTTTTATCATATCAAATATAATTTAAATATTTAAAATTATATGATCTGTGAACGGTATAAAATATGTTAAAAAAAGTAAAGAAATATGGAATTATATCCAACAGAAATGTATAAAGGAAGCTAACGGCTCTCGGTACAATGGAGTTGTCCTAGCGCTGAGTCATTTACACATTGTATCATATGTATTGCGTCATGCGTGATTAGTGTAATCACGACGTGTGTAATTATGCCATCATAACCGGTAGTGTATGTGTTGGTGAGCAAGATCGGTTCACTAATAGAGGATGTTTTGTCGCTAAATGCTGGCTCATATTCGCCTGTCAAAGTTGACCTTTATAGTGCTGTACTTTTCGACGTTGACCTTTAGCCGATTCTTAATAGAGATATACTTTCGTCTTACCCAATGTCTAATAATTTTTTACAGTTTTTAATGGCAATAAAATTTGTCAAAGTTCTTTTTACCCGTAGTCCAGTTCTTAATAGTGGCACACAATCCAGTGCTTGTTGTCTGGACCTCTGATAACTCGAACATTCTGCCTTACGCGAACTAAAAACCAAGTTCCGAAAGTAAAACTCGTACAAAAAGATATTGGCTACCTCAAAGACTCGTTATGTCTCGACGTATTATAATGACCCCGCTGCTTTCGAGACAGCGAAGTTCAAATGTACTTGACATAGTTGAACTTTCACTTTCACAGAGTTCTTTATACATGTAGTGATAGCATTGTCAAAGTTGACCTTTGACCCAGTTCTTAATAGTTATATATTTGTCAAAATTGACCTTTGACCCAATTCTTAATACATGTTGTAGTAGTACTATATTTGTCATAGTTGACAAGTATATTACGACCCTGTCATCAAGATCAGTTGTATCAATGTACAAGTATGTTGGGTCATACCACTAATCCACTTATTAGGGGTGTCGCCGGGTGTTGGGTCATACCACTCCATCCAAGGGATGTCACCTTAAACTACTGATATAGCACTCAAGAAGATAAGTCTGTGTTGGATATCGATTGATATTTTGTAAAACATAAGAATAAGACGGATAATTTCAGAATCAAAGATTAAATTTTTAGCTGTATGAGGTACGTACAAGAAATCTTCTCAAATTTGATTTTTGAACAAGATTTTCAAATATAAGAACACTAATGAGAGTGTTTTGAAAAGGACGACTTTTTAATGACTTTGACTTTAAACATATTTTATTGTCTAAACAAGAACAATAGGATTAGGCACAAGTTATTACAACTTATGAAGCCTTCTCCATTCAACATGTTAATATTTACAAGTAATGACATAGGTATAATATATAGTAAATCATGTAACAATTAGGAGGAAAAATGGATAATTTAACATACAATATACATTTACATAATAAAGAGATACAAGTATATATATTCAAAATCTTCTGCTGGACTTTATGAAAGACTGCACATATCCAAATACATAACTATTTACTTCCAAAGCCAAGTTTTCATTACCATATAATAACAAATTTAAATTTACATGTATATTTAAATCATTAAAATATTGGAACATTTCAGCACGAGCAGTAGCATATATTGGACATTCAAAAAAGAAATGATGCACATTTTCACAAATGTTACCACAGTTTACACAAATAGAGTCCTCTGCCAAATTTACACGAAAAAGATCATCCTTAAGAGAACTACACTTATATCTTAATTTTGTATGTATTATATTAAACTTTCTTTCACCATAATTATAGTAGCAAGGCAGACTAGTAGAAATAGGTTGAGAGAGAGCTAGTTTGAAAGAAGAAAGAGAAATGGATTTAACATTGTCGTCTAAATTGTTCCAGTTTCTTAAGGTAGAGGGAAAGAAGGAGTTTATTGTAGAAGAGAGTCTGTAATTTGGAATTCTGAAATTGTCCTTATTTCTTAAAGGGTAAGGGTTATTATTTCCCACTGAAGGAGGTAATAAGTTAGATAGATAACTTGGAGTCATATTATTTTTTATTTTATAAAGTAATTGAAGATTTCTTTTAGCTCTTCTGTCTGAAAGTGGTTCCAAAGATGTTTCAAAATATAAAAATTCTTTTCTTGTATAAGATGGTAGACCAGTTATTATTCTAGCTGCTTCAAGCTGACTTTTTAATAGACCTTGGTATATTGTTTCAATTTGACAACAGATGTTCTAAAATCCCCCACCATGTCTACAACAAGAACAGGAAGAACTAAGATGGTAGTACTGTTTCCATAGAAACTGTCAAACGTCTGTAAAGTATTTATACTGTGTTCAAAAAATAAATCGTTGATTTGGAAAATCGCCAATGACGGGTGTGAATATTCTGAACCGGTGACACTATTTATAAGAATTTAAAACGTGGCCTGCCGGTTAACGGCAACTCTTGTGGACTTGAATTTTACCAGCAGAGTCTTTCGGAACATTGTATTTAGATTATAAACCAAAACTTTGTCAATACAAAGCATCTATATATGGATTAATTTGTTGATTAAAGTCACTGTCACAGTTTTACTAGAGTTGTAGGAGTTATTCACGAATCTTATACCTAAAAATATAATAAACATTTTGCGATCTAAAGGTCGATGCTTCGATCATACCTCGGATTCTATTGTCACAACACTGGCTCTCATTTTGTGATCATGACATTTTAAATTTAGTCAAAAATAACATGACAAATGTCGAAAAAACCCCGCTGACTTCCCCGGTAATATCTCAACTTGATATATTGCAAGTGAGAAAAAGTGTATGAAGAAACATGTATTGAAAATCAACATAGAACATCCACATAGACACAAAGGTATCTATTCTAACCCCATATCGATAAAACGAGAGAAACTACCAACACAAATAAAGATTGGCATGGAGACTATTGGATAAGACCTATTGTTAAGCTTGTTATAAAAATAGTTTTACGCCAAGGTGGCTGTAAATATATCTTTCTTAAGAGATACCACAAAACTCCATTATCTCGAGCTCTGATAATTCGATGACTTTGTTTATTTCGAAGTAAAAATTCAGTCTGGACAGTCAAATGTCGAATACTCGGTTTATCTCGAAGTTTTTTTATGACCCCATGGCTTCGAGATAAAGTGGTTCGACTGTACTTCTCACGTGATATTGTCTTGAATAGACAATTATCCTACAAGAAACGAAACTTATATGAAAAGGAAGTTACATTAATGACTCGCGTTAAAGTGAATTTCAAGTCTCACAGGTTTGAAATCTTAACAGCAAAAGTCGTCTGGAGATAAAAAACAACATGAAGAGCCCACCTGCCAACAGAGATTTATAGAAACGAGATGTGAACCGAGCATACACGGCACCTCTTTCAGTTGGACAACCGCCATCTTTAACGTTCAAAGAGACAGATTCGAACAACTGGAATAAGCTTGCCAAAATGATGACCTAACTGCCTTGTGAGTTTGGAATAACAGGCCTTTTTCAATGAAGCGAAATGAAACATAATACGAGAAGGAGTGTATTTGTCTTTATATTAGATAGAACCTGGGTATAAGTAACAAAAATAGTACTAACTTTGCCAAAATCAAAATATGTGGAGTACTTTTAGACTTCAACGAATTTAATAAATTACAATGTTAAAAGTGCGTCATGATAGTACACGTGTTAAATTAAAACACCAGAGTGGCCAAGAGAAAGTTATTCTTATATAAGAATTAAAAAATGATTAATAAAAGTTTCGTCTAGTTATTATATCAAGATATGTTTTAAAACATTCTAGGTAATTAAAATCATATAATGGAGAATATCTATCTATCACACCGGACTACCACAACATAGCCGTAACCCAGATTTAATTATTAATAAAAAGTCTCACATGCTAAGACATTTACTATACATATACATAGGTGACAGGGAACGATGACGTTACGATATGTGCTTTAAATAAGCATGACCCCTAAAACTGACATAAGCTATATTTTACACACACATGCTTTCATGAGTTTTCCCATTATTTACTAATTATTAAAGTGCATTTAACCTGGTACATTTAAACCTAATAAAAGAAATGACAGGACTCAAGGACAGTCGCGTGAATTATCAGAACAATAAAGCAATATCATAATACGTCTTTATTTTCCTAAGATCTCATTGCAGCTTTATTTATTGATATCTGATTGATTTCGCAAACATATGTCATTTGTATCACCATTTTTGTTTATTTGTTTGTCTGTTTTTCTGTCTGCGGTGGCCGAGTGGTTAAGGTGTCCCGGCACTTTATCGCTAGGCCTCCACCTCTGTGTTACGAGTTCGAAACCCACGTGGAGCAGTTGTCTGGTACCAACTCTAGGCCAGCGGTTTTTTTTCTGCGGGTGCTCCGGCTTTCCTCTACTTTCAAAACCTGGCACGTCCTTAAATTACCCTGGCTGTTAATAGGACGTTAAACAAAATAAACCAAACGAAAAAGTTTGTTTTTATTTGTATCTTTTTTTAATCCATTGGTATCTGATTGATTTATCAAATTAATGTAATCTTGTTATTTTAATCAAAACTTGCTCCTGGATCTACAAACTATGCTTTGTCGCTGTGACACAAGACACAAAGAGAACTCTTTAATTGTTTTGTATGTTTTAATGAAGCTTAAAGTATACTTCACATTTCTGTACTCAAGTTAAAACAACACGTGGCATAACGTCCTTTTCGGCCAGGTAAAACTTCACTACGGTTTCAAACAAAGCATCAGTACACAGTTTAAATTACCACAGTCAATTCAATAAGGGGCTACATCAACGTTGTTAGAAACTGGTCAATGTTTTACGCCACATTGTACGTACCCCCAATAGTATACAACCCGTATGGCGTGTAGTTATATTGACGAAACTGCATTATGCATGTTTTCTTGTAATAGTACCAAGCTTCAAATGTCTTCTCTCTCGATATTTAAAAAAAAAAATTACAATGAAGAAAATGTATAGAAGCGGTGATACATATTCACAAAAACAATCTCAATGTCTAATCTATGCTATACATTTATAATTTCAACTTAAACAGACCAGAACGTTTTACGGTTAGGTGCTGATTGCAGTGTGAAGGTTTGTCCTCGGAAACCCTGTATAAACGTCCGGACAGAGAGTTGAAAGTTCAGGCTCAAGAAAAGAGCTAGACTCACCGAAATGTACAATATAATTGTTTTTGTAATTATTTTAGTTCCACGAAGAAATAAACATTGATATAAAAGCCATATATTGCATTTTCAAATATACACATTTCAAATAAAATGAGAATTTGAAAATTTGGCAACGAACCTGAGTGATTAATGAAAATATGACAGGAGAAAGTCTAGAGGTTAACCGAATATTTAGGACTTTAGTGACAGGACAGAAAGTCTAAAAAATCCGAAATGAGAAACGAGAATTTGATATAGAACACAGGAACTATGGCAATTTGACAACGATAGCAACGAATAAGCACTTAAAACGCAGACAAGACGACCCGGAAGTAGTAATATTTATCTGACATACGACCCGGAAGTAGTAATGTTAACCGTACAGACAACCTGGAATCAGTACTATTAACCTGACAGGCGACCGGATGAAAAAAACCGCAATGAATCCTATTCTAAATGAAAACGTCACTCGAATGCATCCTCAAGCATTGACGGATAGAGCTGACGACATCTATTAGAGCTTGCTTTTTCAAACTTAAAGATTTTCATTATTATATTAGGAAAACTTCATTCTCATTAAACATGAGAGCTTAGTTGCCTTGCTTAGTTTATGACGCCTGTTAAACCTCGTAGCGCCAAACTTGATACCTGTTTGAAAAGAAATGTCAACATCTTAAAATGAGTGAAAACAGTTTGGTTAATATATACTAATGCCGAGAGAAAAGATTTTAAAAATTCGATGTCTGGTTTACCTCGATTAAATTCCATTCTATCAAATAAAAATAAGAAATAAGATTATCGAGATTTTCCATAATTTCATCTAAGATAACTGAATCCACCCAAAACACGCTCTCAGAAATTCCTCCATCACAATCACAATCTCAGTCTTTTAAATCCGCGATTTGTGAAAAATAGTTCGTTTTCATTTGTGTCGATATCGGTAATTGAAGGAAGGAAAGGAAGAAATATCTGCACCGGACGAAAGCTTCAGCATGTATGTATATATATAGAATTACAAGTAGCCTAATAGAGGGACATTGCTTCAGCACGCTTGAGATTACAAGCTCAAATAACACTCACGTAGCGTGTACGATAAAATGAGAGTGTAATGGACTTCACATGTTGCATCAATTATATATATAGCATGTAGCTATCTACCTTACACAATAATAAAAATTCGTAAAATAGAATAACAAAATATCAACTCTAATTATTTAATGTATTGTTTTATTAATAACAACAGGATGAAATAATCATGACATAAGAATTAATCATGGCTTTATCGTATTTTCACACAGGTAATATACAGTGTATTGTTATTACCTACAACTGTGTCTATTTGCGATTTAGATATTTAAACCTATAACTTCTGTGATTAATGCAATTATAAATTATCTCCCCTCTAAACATATCCGAACAACATTAAAGTTTTCCCCCTTTTTACCCTAATTTTCACTGTGTAGCTCTTACCTCAAAGATGACGGGCTTACTTCATGTATGTCACGCGGACTTAATTAGACTTCAAATAAAAGGTGTTCCGTAATTTTCATTTTGTGAATAAAGTCAGAAAGAAGAAAATGATATGTTGAAAGCATAATCATAATGAATCTAAAACGGGATTTGAATTCAACAAATGTTTTTGAAAAATAAAACCTGGAATAAGACGTGGTCTCTAAGAAGCCAATCAGTCGTCTTATTATACTGAACCGGCGATGCGCGCCATGTTAATGTACGTTCTCTAAAAGAATACCGGGGCAATGAAATGAAAACAAAAGACATTTCGATTGTCATATCGCATCAATGAATCTGGATAAAAAAAATTGCTAACATTTGTTTATCAAGCTGCACCCCTCTATATCCTGTTTTGTACATCACAGGAAACTTTGTTATCATGCTAACATAATTGGTGTTGGAAGCAGGGATGTTACTCTCAAGCAATGGAATGTCCAGTTTTGCAATATCGAAATTATTGATCTCATTTAAACCTCATCAATAAAAGTCTTCTTAAGTTAATAGCTTTATTTGTCTCCCTTTGATTGGCTGAAATTCTACACATCTGACATGGCGACTGGGCTACGACGTGTTTCAAGCCCGCCACTAATTTTGTACTGTTGCTCATCTGTACATAATGTGATATAAAGTGTTATTCTATTACCCTGATACCTCCAGAGTTTACCTGCATATTCCAACTGAAATTTAATTACTTTAGAACACTTTATATAAATGTAATATAACCGGTGTGCAATTGACAGTCCCGCAATCCAAATTATCAATATACATACTCTCACTTACACATGTACAGCATCCCACAATAAATTCTTTATCATTTCTAATATTTGTCATAAGAAAAGATGAGACAAACAATTAAAATTTTCTGACAAAAAATAACTAAATATTAATTAATCTTAAAGTAAATAGGTAGGAATTACAGCAGAATTATGTATAGAGTATATCGGTAGGCACTTACCTATTGATATAAAACACAATATTATATCCAATTTTATACATATAACGCGATATCATTCCATTCTTTATGAAACTAAGTCGATGTCATCCCTTTACTTCTTGTTATATAACGTTATATCTATATATAACACAATATCACCCTTATTTATATACAACAATACCACCCTTATTTATATATAACACAATATCATCCTTATTTATATATAACACAATATCACCCTTATTTATATATAACACAATATCACCCTTATTTATATATAACACAATATCACCCTTATTTATATATAACACAATATCACCCTTATTTATATATAACACAATATCACCCTTATTTATATATAACACAATATCACCCTTATTTATATATAACACAATATCACCCTTATTTATATATAACACAATATCACCCTTATTTATATATAACACAATATCACCCTTATTTATATATAACACAATATCACCCTTATTTATATATAACACAATATCACCCTTATTTATATATAACACAATATCACCCTTATTTATGTATAACACAATATCAACCTTATTTATATACAACAATATCACCTTTATTTATATATAACACAATATTATTTCACTGGGGATTTCTTAGTGGTGTTGGATTTCTATCAAGATGGATGAGGCTTGGGTATCTCGTTTAATTTGCCTTAGGCTGTCTAAGAGGAAGGTTTTGCAAAAGCGATACATTTTCTATGATAAAAAGTACTATGAATTTGGAGAATATATATATATATATATATATCCCACAAAAGATAATTCTATATTTATCTTTAACTACTGCTTACATTTCGAAGTTTGATATACATCGATAATTGTTTTGATGTAAGATCAACATAATCTTACATGGGACTGTTCCGTGGACATCGATATCACAACCCAAGCGTACAAGTTTGGCTCAAGACTAGATTTACTGAATACTGGCTAGCTAAACTCGTACACGAGGGTTGATATATCTCTGTCCGCGGTAAATTCCCATGTTTGATTGTTTTTCTCACTTACTTTTTAAAAGAAAGTAACAAATTGTAAACTGTTCTGAAACCTTTTCATCGCACTTTCATCGATGCCCTTGAAATGTGCGTCAAAATTGATGACGTTATCAATTTGCGACGTGGTTACGCTACATAAAATGATGACGTTACGCTGTTGTGAGAGGCGTCATAGCGTGTGTGAGCAGTATTTTCCCTAACCCGGTAAAAGACCGAGTTATCCTTTTCCTACCAAAAACGGAGATTCACCTGTCAAGTATGGGATAAATAGTCTGAGCTATAGTAATTTGCTCTTCTTTGTAAGTTCGTTTATTCTCCATAAAATGGTGATAGATAGAATCAAAACTCACTTATTTCGGTCTGTTCCAGAAAAGAAAAAAAGAAAAAGACGTTATTTACACTTGATCAAGAAGAACAAACACAAGGGACAAAACAATAAAACTGAGTATCAGATTACCATAGTAACACCAAGGCGTAAGGGGGCCTTAACAGAGATAGAACATATGGAACATACCACTCGGACAAGACAAGGAAAGAAGGCATAGAGCAAAACTATACCACTGGGCGCGATCGGCTCTCAAATTGACCTGTCACATGTCGACGCCATTACTGTAATTCCATCTCGTACCATGCTTATATAACTCCGGATGATATAGTAAGCTGTTAAAGTCGAATAAAGCAAACAGATATCTGTGTTGGTTCTTGGAACAGTTTTAAAGGTTAGTTAGCATACAGACTAGCAGACACATGTGATATCGTCAAAGAAAGGGCCATGTTTGAGTTGTTATGATAAATGTGTGTTCTGTATATAGGGGTTTAACGTCCTCGTAAAAGTCATTGTTATATGAGGACAAACGGTCAAGGGACAGTAACAGTCATGGTTATATGAGGACACGTGGTCATTGGACACCAACAGTCATGGTTATATGAGGACAAGCGGTCATTGGACACCGGATAGTAACAGTCATTTCTATATGAGGACATGCGGTCATTGGACAGCAACAGTCATTGTTGCTATATGAGGAAAAACGGTCAGTGGACACCAACAGTCATGGTTATATGAGGACAAACGGTCATTGGACACCGGATAGTAACATTCATTGCTATATGAGGACACGTGGTCATTGGACAGCAACAGTCATTGTTGCTATATGAGGAAAAACGGTCAGTGGACACCAACAGTCATGGTTATATGAGGACAAACGGTCATTGGACACCGGATAGTAACAGTCATTGCTATATGAGGACACGCGGTCATTGGACAGCAAGTCATTGTTGCTATATGAGGAAAAATGGTCAGTGGACACCAACAGTCATGGTTATATGAGGACAAGCGGTCATTGGACACCAACAGTCAAGGTTATATGAGGACACGTGGTCATTGGACACCAACAGTCATGGTTATATGAGGACACGCGGTCATTGGACACCAACAGTCATGGTTATATTAGGACACGCCGTCACTGGACACCAACAGTCAAGGTTATATGAGGACACGCGGTCAAGGGAGAATAACAGCCATGGTTATATGAGGACATGCGGTCACTGGACACCAACAGTCATGGTTATATGAGGACAAACGGTCACTGGACACCAACAGTCAAGGTTACATGAGGACAGACGGTCATTGGACACCAACAGTCAAGGTTATATGAGGACACGTGGTCATTGGACACCAACAGTCATGGTTATATGAGGACACGCGGTCATTGGACACCAACAGTCAAGGTTATATGAGGACAAACGGCCAGTGGACACCAACAACCATGGTTATATGATGACAAACGGTCAATGGACAGTAACATCCATGGTTATATGAGTACAAACGGTCAGTGGACACCAACAGTCAAGGTTATATGAGGACACGCGGTCATTGGACACCAACAGTCATGGTTATATGAGGACAAACGGTCAAGGGACACCAACAGTCATGGTTATATGAGGACAAACGGTCAAAGGACACCAACAGTCAAGGTTATATGAGGACAAACGGTCAAGGGACAGTAACGGTCATAGTTATATGAGGACAAACGGTCACCGGACAGTAACAGCCATGGTTATATGAGGACGTGCGGTCACTGGACACCAACAGCCATGGTCATAGGAGGACACACGGTCAAGGGACAGTAACGGTCATAGTTATATGAGGACAAACGGTCACCGGACAGTAACAGCCATGGTTATATGAGGACGTGCGGTCACTGGACACCAACAGCCATGGTCATAGGAGGACACACGGTCAAGGGACAGTAACAGCCATAGTCATAGGAGGACACGCGGTCATTGGACACAAACAGCCATGGTTATATGAGGACACGTGGTTACAGGGTACCAACAGCCATGTTTACATGAGAACACGCGAGTACTGGGACACCAATAGCCGGACGTCGAAAGGAAGGGCTATACGAGGACACGCGGTCAGTTGGACACCAGCTATAAGGTTTAGAATAGGATTGTCTTTAAGTGAAACGCCGACAATAAGGTTCATATGAGGACGGCTGTCAAGGAGATACCTATATCAAGGGTCATATGAGGACGGGTGTCAAGGAGACACCAATAGCAAGGGTCATATGAGGACGGGTGTCAAGGACGCCAACAGCCAGGGTCATATGAGGGCGGGTGTTAAGGAGACTCCAACAGTCAGGGTCATATGAGGACGGGTGTCAAGGAGACACCAATAGAAAGGATCAGATGAGGACGGGTGTCAAGGAGACACCAATAGAAAGGATCAGATGAGGACGGGTGTCAAGGAGACACCAATAATAAGGGTCATATGAGGACGGGTGTCAAGGAGACACCAATAACAAGGGTCAGATGAGGACGGGTGTCAAGGAGACACCAATAACAAGGGTCAGATGAGGACGGGTGTCAAGGAGACACCAATAACAAGGGTCAGATGAGTACGGGTGTCAAGGAGACACCAATAACAAGGGTCATATGAGGACGGGTGTCAAGGAGACACCAACACTGAAGTTATTTTTATAAACTCCATGTCACAATTTGTATCTACAAACATAACTGCATACAGTTGGGTGATGTTTGTGACAACACACGACCTTGATCTACATATGTGTTTGATCTATCCCGACGTAGACATTGGATATCCCGACTACACCTCAGACAAACTCTATATACGATTGTACACCTTTTCTCATTACGGTTTTCTAACTGACCTACTGAACAGATATACAATCAAGCTGATCTAGCGAAGAATAAAAAAAAAACCTCCATTCCGTTGATCCAAATGATGTCCGGTCGAACGTTATAGATTTTTTATTATTTTTTTCCCTTAAGTATTGATATTTCAAAGCTTGAGATATATTGACAAATATTCCGGATATTAATTTGCCATTTCATGTTCATAAAATCAAGTTAACAAAACAGACTATATGATGTGAAAAAGGATCAGTGCAAAGTGTACGGTATTTTTCAAAGACTGTCTGTGTAAGTCGGAGAACGGAGCTATTGAAGATAATTGACAAATGCAATTTTACTACAGCAGCCTTCGGTTCCTTTCCCGTTTTGCAATCCACATACGTATACGGGTTACTCTTAAAAGAGCCTCTCTTTTATCTTCCTTCGATAATGTAGTAAAGTACCAATATTCCCACATCTCATTTCTAAAGAACTTATCTTGGAACTTACTTAGGTATGTGCCATTATAAGCATTTATAATCGAATGATTGTAAATAAAGCTGATTTTTAGGCAAAACTCTTAATTAGGGTATTCTTATTGTACAATTTACGATTTTAGTTATTTTTTATAAGGAATTACAAGCATTTATAATCGAATGATTGTAAATAAAGCTGATTTTTAGGCAAAACTCTTAATTAGGGTATTCTTATTGTACAATTTACGATTTTAGTTATTTTTTATAAGGAATTACACATTTTTTTTTAAATGCATATACCACTGTCAGTGGTGTAATAATGGAAGCCATTGTTCATGGGTAATGTAAGTAAGCATTGTCTTGTGTAGAAATGGTAAAACAGTGGCGGAATGTCGAAACAAATAACCAGCGATTGAAACGTCAAATTTCTCAACATTACAGTAAATGACCTTAGATGGCCAAAGCTGTTAATAAGACGTTAAACCAAATAAACAAAACCAAAATTAAAGTAAAACTCTGGTACATTAGGTTAAGACTTAAATATATTGTAAACATTGCAAACACTAAACATTAAATACATAAATTAAACAAACACTTACGATAAATATTTACTGTCAAGATAAACGGCTTTTAAATATGGTATATGGTTTATTCTGTATTGCATCTTATCAACGAACAGGTCATTTCAGGACTTGCCAGGTTTTGGAGGTGAAGAGAAGCCGGAATACCCGGAAAAAAAACCACCAATATATACTCAGTACAAGGCAACTGCCCCACATGGGAGGTGGAGGTCTAGTGATAACGTGTTTGGACATCCTAACCACTCGCCAACCGCGGCTCCTTTTAATTACTAAAATATTTAATATCAGTAAAATACTTAAACGCGAAATAAACGCTGAAACCTAGAATAACAAACCAAACTATTAAACACTTAACTAATTCAAAATATTACACAAATGTCAAAAAATTAGTGGATTTAAACTATTAAACATAAGTTAAACACTTAATTAATTTAAACTGTTAAGCTTAAGTTAACACTTTAACATAGTATACACTTACATGTAAGGTAAAATCATAATGAAAGATAACTGAACATCCAGAGCAAGTTTCATCAATATTCCTTAATCCATAGATACATTTTACAGAATTTAAGGAAGGCTTCTTCACCAGGATTTATTTCCTTAAATTCTGTAATGCTTTCTTATCGAAAATTTGAAGTAAATGTATTTTCTTATGTTAAGGAACGTTGAAAACTACAGAGAACTAAAGAGATGTACAGAGATAAACATATATCTACAGAGATTTGAAGAGATCTACAGAGATATACTGATGGAAAATATAAGACATGTTCAGTATAATACATTATAATTACCGAAAAAAAGTTATATACATGTAATTGATTCATGATAATTAATTGAAGCCGAGGTTTGACAACACGAGAGAAAAAGTACCGACATCATAGCTAAACCATCATTGCAACACAAAAATCGATAAAATGATGGCAAAATTTGAACCAAAGTATAGATTTGTATGGAGAAACTTCAAGTACAAGGAGAATAAGACCAGGTGTTCCTGTAGAGTGAGCGTCTTTTGCTTCATCGACGACACCCGTCCTATAAATATGGGTTAATCTCTGAACTAGATCTAGAATGTTGACAACGGAGCTGAGATATATCAACAATTATGGAACACGCCTGAGCGTATTTCCAGCTTTTCAATCAGAATTAGTTTTTTTAAAGTGAGAGTTGGTTGGTTGGTTGGTTGATAATACGTTACTCAGAATCAATCAATCAATCAAATATCTCAAATGATATCAATGACAAAAGCTTACATGTCTTCTCAAAATGTCAAAAAATAAACATAGCTTTGATGCTATCCGGTAAACACATAGATAAGGGGGTACACTGGCAGCCTTTATATTTACGTGAGATATATCACCAACAATGCAGGTTGGTTTTCCTGACTCGACATTTACACTATTTACACATGTCCGATGCTTGAGGAACTATATAAACACGTAGACAATAAAGGGCGTACATCATGTATGTTAGTCTTTGTGTGCGCAGTTTGCATCCCGAAAGCGTATGATACAGAGCTTATTTCAGTCCTAATGCAATGCTTCACGTCCTCGACATTTTCGTTAATTATCTTCTTATTGCCTCTCATTATAAGTCATTACAAATAAGTGCAATTTCATATTCCCTTGTCTATACTTATCTATATCTGCACAGATATATAATGTTTTCTTTTAAGAATTGCCCATAGTTATTTTTTTTTATTCGAGAATTAAAAGGAATGGTTAATACACAGGGGAAAATCTAAATGCAGATCGAAAAGTACTGTATGATAGATAATTTTGGCGGAGTGGAAGATACTTCTAAGTTCCGAGTTGTAGAGATTTTCCAGCAAACTCTTCAATATTCAATGATTGTGGACATAGCGAAATTAAAAACCCCATGAATTTTACCGACTATGCAGTATACGTGTACTTCCATTGCCAGGATTTAAAATGACAACACACATAAAGACGCCTACCCTTCTTGAACACCTGGTCTCTTTGAACTCTTTTCTATTTAGGTACAAAGTACATACAAGGGCTCCATGGAAATCTATATCTTATTTCTGTTTGTCCTCGTGGTGTTGATTTCTAGTTATTATTTTAATTATTTGCTCTTTACTGTCGATATTTGCTGTATTTTCATGCATATTAAAATAAATATAACTGTCATATGCCATTTGGAATTCGTGTTATTCATCCAAAACAAAGATTTAGAACACTGGGTATTTAATACTATACACAATTTTGAAAAAAAAAAAAAATGGAATAACAATTCAATTTTGTTCTATTAATTTTGTTCCTGGCATGCATTGTTCTGTTATATTTTGAAAACTTACGTGCTGACCACATTTTATCATACGTTTTGTTCTCCTCAATAAGATTTTTTATTAAACAGGATATGGTTTGATACTAATCAATTAAAAGTTGAATTCATCCTCTTCGTCAGAGGAGGAGGAATCAAACTTCAAAATATATCAAAACATCTATGCTCTGTAGGTAAATCTGTTTTTAAGCAGAGACTGTATTATAGCTGGTGAATCTAGTAGTGGTAGATATCAACATAACGACTTAATAGTAGATATACATGATAACCCCATCCCTAGGTGCAGGAAGTGTAAGTGTTTCCGATGCCACATGTGGCAGCTTTGATAAAGTCGCATTATAAACGTCAGACTAGGCTACGTCTTAGTATTCAACAACACATATGACGTCATATTTGTTCTAATGAGGGCCTTACGCCACACGCATTGAATAGCGTAGGCAATATCTATATATATAATCACCCTATCAGTCTTCATCAGCACCTAATACATTGTACGGTGTTGGCAAACAAAGAATATCGTTTTCTGTCTATTTAAACATACCATATACCTAAAAATACAGCGAAAATATGGTGTCATACGCACCATTAAGAGCATATACAGCGGAAAATCCAAATTCTATATTTTATAGCTCAGGGAATGTGTTGAAGAGTCATTAAGATACTTGATGTGTTCTTCTTAACTGTCGAATAAGTAAAATACTTAGATAATGGACCATTGTAGTATAGCTTTACTTCTTATGTTATGTTCAGCCCCGTTAAAATGTTTGCATTACGAGTATTGTCCATAATTAACTCAAAATGGAGACTATATGCACTGCCATCCAAGGAAAGGTTATTTCTAATTTCTTTAACTTAATAAGTCTGTCAGTGACAATACAAATATCATTAGAAAATAACTCACCTCCATGAAGCTCAAGGGAGGGTCAAGAGAGGGACTCTTTTTTCTGAAGACTAATCCCTTTAAACTCATCAAATATTGCGACTAACATTTGTGAAAAAAATTTCCCATTACAAGAACACATCGAATGAAACCACTGCTACTATACATTGTACATACAATAACAAAGAATACCGACATCTTAACGAAGACACCAATCAAACGCAAAATCGGTTAAACGAAGGCAAAATATCAACAATAAGATATATTTGTTTCGAGACTCTTATGATAGAACAAGGAATACAAGTTGTTCCAGAAGAGGAAGCGTTTCAGCTTCATCAACGACAAATAGAGAAATTCTCGAACTCATTTTCATTCTTTAGTAAATTAAGTAAATTATTATTACTAATATCATATTAAGATGAAAGATTATTATATTCAGTTTATGTACTGTTCTTACATTCTTACATAATGATTTCTATTGTTTTTCTTCTAGTGACGAAACACGGGTGGATATATTCTCACAATGGTAGCAATGGCTTGATGTCATAACAAGTGAGTGTTCTATTTTGTGCTGAATATTTAATTGATCCAGAAATTTATCATGATTAATAATGACATGATTTTGTAATTTTGCTTGTATATATAACCTAGTTGATATATGTATGTTGATTTGTCTACGAAAAGGTTGATTCAGTCAATGCTTTTGAACCTTCTGATATTTTTCAAATGTAAAAATTAATGAGATAATTAACATAGAGACATTTATAAGATAAAATGTTTTTTAAGGTTTTCTGTTATAGATAACTGAATTTATTCGTTGTATACCTGTCTCAGTTAGCCAACCTTTGTATCATAGTATATTAAAAAAAAACTGAAAGGTCTCACAGACTTTTATTTTCAAATTGACCGCACAAAGATCACAAAGATAATTAGTAACATAAAGTACATAATACAATGTACTAAAAATGAAGATCTGTCATGGTATCTTATTGGATAGCAATGAGTCGCATCCCTGGTGACGATATCTATACGGCTGCGAATTGATTGGACAAACTGTAGCCAATCACAACCCGGGGAAATGAATACAGGTGTATCAAGCCTGATTGGTAGGATTTGTAACCTCGCCATGAAATGTATGTAAAAAAAACCACACACAATATTGTGATTACATGTACATGTCAATAACATTTTTTTTATCACAATCTAACTGCGGTTATTGAGTTTTGACTTCACCAACTTAGCAACATCGTATATGTGAAAAAAAGGAAAAACAATCATTTGATAACTTTCCAAAAAATGTGTTTTACTTAAGTTTTATCCCTGCACAATGTATCTACTTAAATAAGTTTTGATTCGAGGATAAGTTACGAAGATAAAGCTAAGTAACCCTATCAAAGCCATTAGACAGATGAAATGTAAACAGATGAAAGAAAGAATTTGAGTCTGTTACTGAATAAAATTTACCAATGCAACAAAGAAAATATGTTAAAATGATGTCTTACTAATTTACCCAAATGTTTTGATGAAATGGAAATAATTTACATTTCCTAAAATAGATTTAAAAATTCATCTACAAAGATTTACCGATATAAGCTTTTTTATTTGCGCATTGAACGTTGTTTGTTTGACGTATAGGTACATTGCTGCCTTGCCTATATCATTTCTGGTGTAACATCAATGTCAGTATAAGTTACGAATTTTATAAATATATTCATTATATTAATACGCTTTATTTAAGAATTTATTCATATATTTTTACAGAATTTATCTAGGAAAGGTACGATTTGTAGAGTGTTATTATATAATAAGATAATAAGATTATTTATATGTCTATATTTTTAATAAAAGTGCCAGTTCAACTGGATAATTCAAGGCAAGTGGATGGATTAAACAAACTAATATAATTTAATGTTTATTTTCAAATGTTGTCTTAAATATGTATGATGCCACAAACAAAATAATCTTATTATGAAAAATGAAAAATGCATTGAAGACTAATTTCCAGTATTATATTTAGTTGCTGACACAGGAATTTCTTTGACTGGAACTGACAAGTAACTTCGGTATCCTCGTTAGAATGGATATAATTTAATTGCCTATTTACAGTTGATCTCTCATAGCCATTAATTTTCAGTATATATATGTGTACATAATTCATATGGAAATACAAATCAATACATTTGCCAATTAATACGTTAAATAAACATTAATAAAATAGTGATTAATACAGTTAATTGTGAGTAATATTAGACAATATGATATCAATATTTTCTACTTCTTATGAAAATAAGTTTGAATTTATATAACGAGCGCTGAAATTCTCGTATTTCAATGTAAAATAATAATATAACAGTATATTAAATATGGAGTTGGAATACACTGTAAGAAAAAGATCAAAACTTAATCATCATGAACATCCAGTTCTAATGAAAAGTGACATCTGTTCAGAATATATTGCGGTAATTCTTGTTCACATTTCAATATCCAAAAATACAACAAAATGAAATTAAGGGTTTTAATGCAGCTTTAATATTTTAACATTTACGTAAGACCCATTGTTATTTCCCTAGCTAGCTTCCATTTCTCGATTGTCACCCTTGATGTAATTTTATATTCGTTATTCGGCCTATACTGTATCTATTACTTAATTTACATTCAAATGTCCTTTTCATCACATGTGTGTCCTTTTTTTAATGAAACAATCGTTGATTGCGATTTTTGTTTCCCTGAGACGTTGATGTCCCCGCACCACATGTGGTTCCATTATGATGTAGATATTGAAACAAAAGACGTTAGGGTAAATACTATAGCTATGGGAGCAACTGTCGCATATTTTCCATATCAAATTGTGGATTGCTGTTATTTTTATAAATAATTAACATGGTTCACTGAACTTTCATTTTCCCTTGTTTAAATAAAATATTTTGATGATTGACTGATGTTTACACTTTGAACTTGCATATGACATTTTTTACAATAAAATATTATCGATAGCACACAAACATAAATATATATATATATTTATTTAAGATGTTACGTACAGTATGTGTGTGAAGCCCGAATTTCTAGGTGGACTATATACCGTCCTCACTATCATCACCTATGTCTGTAATCAACCAAGTATTGTCATCTTAAAATGTCCATACCTGAACTTTTACAATTGCATACACCCGACATGCTGCCGTGAAAATATTATTGAATGACTGCTTTTATAAGAATATGTTAATATAAATCTTATTTTATATTTATAATGGTACAACTATATTTTACTTTCTGTCTGGAAGCCCTGAACTATTTGATGACGTCAACCTGATAAGGCATTTTCTTTGATATTCATAATTTGTTTTAATTGTCATATATAAGTATATAAGACTGACATTGCTTTTATTTCTATGCTAGTGACCTAATGGTGATCATGTGATCATGTCTGTTATGAGCTTACCCTCGCCTGCTTCACAGCCATTAAATTAATCCCTGTTACTATTTTTAGATTCAGACAGTGTTTTTAACCTCATACAACACATCACTGTTTTGGAAGCCGTGACACATACTTACTGCCCCAAATATTTCAACATGTGTTTGGTATGTATTTCTCTGCATGCCAAATGTAGGTCGGAATGATAACAACCTGATAACATTGAGATATATGATTACTATGTCTGTTTCTTTGAACCAGAGATTACAATACATCAGATGCATTTTAAACTGTTCATTTGAAATTAACACATATCTGATTTCGTTCGTTCAGTGATAATCCTACAAAAGAAAGGATACATTTCCTGTATTAATTACGTCACGAATTTGCATACATCTGCCTTCAGTGTAGGTAAAAATCTGTTCGGCGGCTCGATTAACCTTGAGCTTTAGAACAGCAGTATAGTCCAGACGTTACCTAACCCCGCTCACGTTACTGGGAGGGGTTCAAAATAACATGTGCTTTCGGGCACTTGAACATTACAAGGTCCAGGTTGAGTACTAATATATTCTGAGGTAGTTTAAATAGGTAATTTGTATCTTTTTCATATTTGTACAAGTTTTTAAGTATGCTTTCAAATGTGTCAAGCATATTTTGAAATTGAGTGATCAAATCTGACTGACACTGCGAATTTGATATGTGATTTATCTTTGATAAATGATTTTGCTCCATATTACTAAAATCTATCTATTTAGGTGTAACATAAAATGCAAGATTAAGCCTCTTAGCTATTGTACATACCAGTCGCTTTATGATATAAATAGAATATAATAATACATTCTATTCTCAGATCATATCACATATAAAATGAGCAATTTACTCAAATTGTCTATATAGTTTTGATAGATAAATTACCGGAACAAATCTGCTCGAAAATTCCTTAGTTACACTGCAGTCAGTGATTAGATATAAAATATGACTAAAACAATATTATCGAACGAATTCCTTAACGATAAATGTCATTCATGGATAAATGAAATTAAATATTATGCATATAGTAATATGCAAAAAAGATATACACAAATGATGAGGTAGGTTAATTAATATCAATTGATATCATTAATTTATATTCCTACTATTCATTTAAAAAGCATGGTCCTCATTCGAGATGTTTGCTGAGAAAGCTTTGCAATTAGATTATAATGTTTCCTATATATTCTCATTTCTCGTCCTCGTTAGTAAAGGCATTAAAGGTATATGATTATGTGAAGGTAAGATATGGATACTTATAGTATAATTTGTCTTTAATACCACAATGTATTTATGTTAATAGCGTTAGGTCTACATGAATACTACTAGATGTATCTTATATTCACCTGGCTCTTATTACAGATACAACGGTCATTTTGAAGGTCAGAGAGGGACGGTGTTATAAAACAGTCTATATATACAATTTAACACGGAAATCACAACATTTCATAGGCAATTTAGTACAATTTTACTGCTGCAAAGATGTAAACACTGTCTGATAATAAATTATTTCCCTATAAAATTTTGCTTATAAGCACACTTCCGTGGGGTGTATTCTTTAGCTAACCTATTATACATTTACACGATCCAACTACACTCTATCACTCCTGTTATTATAGTAACATAAATAACATCATAATATCTATCATTAAAATTACGCAACTTTTGAAATGATAAAAAAGGAAAGTTTCGTGCAACCTCTTTCTCTTGTCGTAGTTTAATCCTTCGAGTTTGATATAGACTTTCCATTGATGTGATGTCATAACCTTCCACGTACTCCTTATAAAGCATAATGCCGACATATCATTAACACTTACTTAAGTATATTAATTCTATGATATGTTCATATTCATAATTATGATGGTTCATGCTCAAAGTTCATACCCATATTTAAGATAATTCATGTTCAAATTTCATACCCATATTTATGAAAGTTTATGTTCAAAGGTCATACTTATATTTATGAAAGTTCATCTTCAAATTCATACTCATATTTATGATAACTCATGTTCAGACTTATTATCATATTGGTAATATGAAAGTTCATGTTGCAAATTCATACTCATATTTAGACTAGTTCTTGTTCAATGTTCATACTCATATTCATGATAGTTCATGTTCAAAGGTCATATTCATATCTATGATAGTTCATGTTCAAAGTTCATACCCATATTCACGATAGTTCATATTCAAAGGTCATACTCATATTTATGATAGTTCATGTTCAAAGTTCATACCCATATTCATGATAGTTCATATTCAAAGGTCATACTCATATTTATGATAGTTCATGTTCAAAGGTCATATTCATATTCATGATAGTTCATGTTCAAAGGTCATATTCATATTCATGATAGTTCATGTTCAAAGGTCATATTCATATTCATGATAGTTCATGTTCAAAGGTCATATTCATATTCATGATAGTTCATGTTCAAAGGTCATATTCATATTCATGATAGTTCATGTTCAAATTCATACTCATATTTATGATAGTTCGTGTTCAAAGTTCATACTCATATTTATGATAGTTCATGTTCAAAGTTCATACTCATATTTATGATAGTTCATGTTCAAAGTTCATACTCATATTTATGATAACTCATGTTCAAAGTTCATACTCATATTTATGATAGTTCGTGTTCAAAGTTCATACTCATATTTATGATAGTTCATGTTCAAAGTTCATACTCATATTTATGATAACTCATGTTCAAAGTTCATACTCATATTTATGATAGTTCGTGTTCAAAGTTCATACTCATATTTATGATAGTTCATGTTCAAAGTTCATACTCATATTTATGATAACTCATGTTCAAAGTTCATACTCATATTTATGATAGTTCGTGTTCAAAGTTCATACTCATATTTATGATAGTTCATGTTCAAAGGTCATACTCATATTTATGATAGTTCGTGTTCAAAGGTCATACTCATATTTATGATAACTCATGTTCAAAGTTCATACTCATATTTATGATAGTTCATGTTCAAAGTTCATACTCATATTTATGATAGTTCATGTTCAAAGGTCATACTCATATTTATGATAACTCATGTTCAAAGGTCATACTTATATTTATGATAGTTCATGTTCAAAGTTCATACTCATATTTATGATAGTTCATGTTCAAAGGTCATACTCATATTTATGATAACTCATGTTCAAAGGTCATACTTATATTTATGATAGTTCATGTTCAAAGTTCATACTCATATTTATGATAGTTCATGTTCAAAGTTCATACTCATATTTATGATAACTCATGTTCAAAGTTCATACTCATATTTATGATAGTTCGTGTTCAAAGTTCATACTCATATTTATGATAGTTCGTGTTCAAAGTTCATACTCATATTTATGATAACTCATGTTCAAAGTTCATACTCATATTTATGATAGTTCGTGTTCAAAGTTCATACTCATATTTATGATAGTTCGTGTTCAAAGTTCATACTCATATTTATGATAGTTCGTGTTCAAAGTTCATACTCATATTTATGATAGTTCGTGTTCAAAGTTCATACTCATATTTATGATAGTTCGTGTTCAAAGTTCATACTCATATTTATGATAGTTCGTGTTCAAAGTACTATTTTGTGACATTCCTGGTAGTCGTATGATGAAATAATTTATAAAAATCATATGCTTAGATAGTTATATCAATTTCTGACATGTTCTCAAATGTAACATTTTATATAAAGAATAAGCAATTTTAATGATGAATAATACATAGGTGCTAGAAAAAATTACCATATGAACTTCGCTGTGCAGTACGGGACTTGAGTAAGGATATGCCTTAGACTTGTATTAGGCTTTTATGATACATGGTACATATCGTACGGTACGAAACAGCCTTAGCCCACATCTCAAAAAGTAGTGTCAACTTAACAAATATTAACATAAATAAAATCACTCTTAAAGAAGCATACCTTTTTACATAACTCAAACAGATCATTATCAAACATAATAGCTGTACGATAATATTACAATATATATGTTATATATCACAAGAGACCGAGATAAAATGAACTACAGTAATGATTGAACTGATAGACAAGACTCGAATGTTTTTCATTTTGCCAGAATGCACTTTACCCCATGTCTAGACCACACAATGTACATATATACACGTATTGTCGCATATTTTAGCCGTCTAGATACGCCGGTGGTATGAACCGGAGTACAACAATATCTATCAATCTATGCGAAAAATATTAATTATGTGCATCCCGGGAGGTAATTATGGAAATTCCATATGTAAAGTATGCACATCAATAATGTTATTTTAATGTTATGAAATATTGCACTTTTAACGACAATTCGTCTTGACAGCCTATGTCATTTATAAGAAAATGAAAGAAATAATACATCATTAAGTTGACTGATATTCAAGAAGTGTTAATGTCTTGTATCCTAAAGCTATTCTACAATACTATGATGTAGTTATTCAGTTATATTGTTTGCAATGTATTATCGTATTAGATATTAAATATGTATTTATATATAACTATACAATATCAATTTTGTAATAGAATCGAACCGTCATACATTAGCATCATATTATATACTTTGGTACAATTCATTGTGTCGTAATTGATCTGCCCTCTTGGAATATGTCATGGCATCTTCGAAAGTTTGCGGGTAGCGATTTGGTTTCAGATTAAAAAAAAATAAAAAAAAATGATGAGCTTGAATTACGATTTAGGTATTATGTATTTATCACCCAAATCCAATCCGATGATTTTTCTAAGATGCTGACATGTTCTAACATTTGTTATGTTCCTTAGTAGTTTCCAGAGTAGTCAGCTCGTGTCATCCGCCTGCTGAGGTTGTTGGAACCGTCCAATTTTGTAAGCCATATTCCAAGTGTGTAGAGAAAATTGATATATTAAAAGCAGGATCGTGAAACTTTGACGCTTGGTATCAATGCAGACGGACAGAATCAGACAGAACCACTAAAATTATTGAGAATTGCGTGCATTTCATCAAATACACAAGGCGTCTTTAACGGATATTTTTTAAATACATTTTATATTCTCCTTGTATTAATATAGCATGCTGCAATCGTGTCTTCGGTACTTTAAGGGCTCAAAAGGACGTAAGTTTTACAAAACATAATACTATGATCACCTGGTCCAACCCCCTTGTCCTTTTGCAGGGGTCTCCATGTAAATATATATTTAATTCATAATTACCCCTCGTTTTATTGATTTTAGGTTATTAATGAAAATGGATTCGTTATTATGTCGGTATTATATTTGTAGTGTTTTCACGGGTTGTCTTAGCTAAACACTCACCAGTCTGAGATTATACCTAACAGACAGGTATACACTTCAGTAAATGAACGTTTATACGGCCATATCAATTGATTTGGAATTAATCACTTTAATTGGTTATAATATTATACATTCGGTTGCAAGTCCTTAAGAATTTTTTTAATAACGATTTTTTAAAAAGATTTTTCAAAATTTGCATAGTAGCCTGTATCCATTAGGAGCTTTCAGTCCGGCATAAAATTGACACAACGCAAGTGCATTGCAGTTCAATTCTGAGTAAAATATATTATTATCATTGACAGATCCAAAAATGACGTCACACCATATCATTACCGGCAACGATTAGTTTGTGTGTAGCCATATTGAGTAGCCGCCATTTTCTCAACCTTCAAGACAACAGAAATGATAATAATGATAATAAAAACATTAAACAAAGAATCCCCAACAGGTTCTTTTGTTGTATTTCACAATTTTTTTCCGATTGATCTGTCGAATTATTTTTAAATGTAACAATATAATTATTGTGGTTAAAATAGATGAAACTAGAATATTCACAAAACAATATATTCCAATTATAAATTCCAATTAGTTATTTTTTAGACATTTTATCTTACATTAGCTAGGGTGTATTGGTCCTAGCGACACATATGTAGTAAGAAATATAACCAATCATTCTTACCTTAGGGTTATATTTCTTTAAGGCTCGACCACCAACGTTTGCATTAATGTACATATCTACACAGTATATTAGCAGGCCTATAAGTGCTATTATCTTAGATATATATAAAGATGTATGAACGCTAAAGATTCATGTACAATCTCCAACGCTGCGGTGAATATTGGAAAACACATACCATTAACGATCCATCAGTTAATAAATATGTGATAAACATCCCACCATGAAGATATTGTCTAAACCGCAATACATTTTCGCTAGTTTGCGTTTTTTTTGTCTAATAATGTATAACCGATAACCTATGTACCACGTACTTTACTAAGTTGTATTCTTTGCTCTCTCTCGTTTACCACAAACCGCAAAAAACGGTAAGCTACCGTGTCTTATTCTACACCCATCGACTTAACCAAGTGCCAAGCATTATTTCAAAGTGTTATGCGACCACACAATTCAGTATCGCAATTGGAAATCGAGATAAATTTCTCGAACGTTTTTGCAACACATACAATTTTCAGCTATCCCACTTTACATAGTTGCCGTCATTATATAAAAGATATGATCATTGCTCTTTATAAGACCTTTGTATTTATTAGATCATTGTTGTACCATGATCATTGTTATCTAGATGGTGTTGTAGCATGCCCATTGCTATCTATATGGCAATTTTTGTATGTAGAAACATCGTTAAATCACTCGGAAAACTTGATTCGAGAAAAAAACAGATACTGATACTGCAGACTAAGAGGAAAAAGCGATAACCAAAATCAAGCTGCTTCCTTTCGTCAACCGTCTCCATATGTGATACCTGTTATGCTGTCTCTCGTCATCACGTTTGTACCCTCATGATGTTTACCACATATGGTTCATTCATGATATCTCATGTTACCGCATATAACCGCCATATTGTCTTCCGTCACCATATGAGGTACCTGTATGTCTTCCATCACCACATGAGGTGCCAGTAAATATGTCTCCATCACCACATATATCACCCATCATATTGTCTCAAGTCACCACATACATCACCCACAATTTTGCCGCCCGTCGCCACATGATGTACCTTTAAGTATGTCTCCAAGTCACCACAAATAACACTCGTCCTATTTTCTCCTGTCACCACATGAGGTACCTAAATGTATGTCTCCATCACCACATGAGGTGCCAGTAAATATGTCTCCATCACCACATATATCACCCGCAATATTGTCTCAAGTCATCACATACAACACCCGCCATATTGTCTCCAATCACCACATGAGGTACCTTTAAGTATGTCTCCATCGCCACATGTAACACCCGTCATGATATCCTCTATCACCACATTAGGAAGAATGAGTTAATCTAGTTTTATAATTTTGCAGTTCTTTACAGAATACTTAATAACTGCTGGCCTATCTAGTCCGTAACCTTTAATTTGTTATACAAGGAACAGGTGAATCTTGGCATATGTATAAGTATACATATAACTTTTTATTATAGTATTACATATAACTTTGTATTACAGTATTACATGTATATAAAGATTAAGCATTAACAGCATTTTCATTTAACTTTATATACCAAATATATAAAGATTAAGCGAAAATGCTATTCATTATAGTAATTATCTTAAATATATTCATAACAAAATCTATTTTATTCACAGTTTTACTAATTTGGCGGACTATTTTGTTTGATAAATTATTTCGCCGCTCTACCAGCCAATCAGAAGCAATGTAAGTCAATATTCAGACATTTGAAAATTAGATTAATAGAAACATCCGTTTCAAGCAGGGTTGACTTAACATAGCATAGATCTTTTTTATATCTTTATCATATTTTTTCAATATCTATTTAAAGTCATTACGTGTGTTCCGTAGTAACTTACACTATTCATGATTATTAAATTACATCATTCGTCCATTTTCTTCTACAACACTAAAATGCTATCTTATTGCATCATATCATTATTTTAATGAAATATATTATTCATAGAATAGTCTTACGAATATTGAACGAAATTAGGAAGGAATTATTTACAATATTAAATTATATCAACAAGATAACCTGACTTAGATACCCCTATACATATTATAAAAATACTTAATTCCTTTTCATTCCCTATATATTTTACTATTTTGATATAACTTATTACACTAATAAATTTATGTTAAAATATTGATACAAAATGTATCTTCTTATATTTATCAGCTTACCATGCTCACTTATATGAAGGCAATTTATAAGCATTTCAATAGGAGTACGACTGAAACAAGTAAGTATAATATAATTGGCAAGATGAATAATTATTATCATTCAAGCATGACGTAAAATCACACGTATCTTGTTAATTATATTCCTATAAACTGTGACAACTTTGTTACCACTTGATATGATAATTAATTATAAACTTATGATTTGACAATCTATATAACTCCTGTATTACTGAAACCACCATCTGAACTATTTGTGGTTAGTCCGATGTTAAAACATGAAACCGCAAATATGTGTAAACGCTTCTTCCTGTGTCCTTTATCCAGACAACTCAACTCTCCAACTGTCTGGAAATGTACACATGTTTCATCTTGTTAGGTTCAGGTTCAAGGGATTTCAGGAAACACGTATATATCACGATATTATAAAGATAATAACTCACTTGGGAACCACAAACTCTGTGTTCGGTAGTAAACATAAAATAAAAAAAATCTTATATAGTGATAAGATATATCGTCTACGTCTATATTGGTGTTCTGAAATGAACATCGTATACTGAAATGGTATACTGGAACGAACATTGTATACTTGAATGTACCTAGTATACTGAAATGGTATACTGGAACGAACATTGTATATTGGTATGTACAAAGTATACTGCAATGATATACTGGAATGTACATAGCATACTGAAATGGTATACTGGAACGAACATTGTATACTTGAATGTACCTAGTATACTGAAATGGTATACTGGAACGAACATTGTGTACTGAATGTACATAGTATATCGGAATGTACATAATATACTCAAATACTATACTGCAACTAACATTGTATACTCGAATGTACATTGTATAATCAAATGTTCTACTGCAACGAACTTTGTATTATGGAATGTTCATAGTATTTCGAAAATGTTATACATCAACGAACATTGTATACTGGGATGTGCATAGTATACTAAATAGATTATCATATATTGAACTAAATACTGCAAAGTAATATTAACAAGTCATGTGATATTTAATGGTATAATTCGAAATATATATTAATAAACAAATTTGAAAACTTTCGACATTAATCTAACTGCCATTTGACGGATTAAATTAATGTTTTATCTAGATATATTGTCTATTGCTCGGTTTAGTTTATACATATTTCGTAACTGATCATAGCATATATTACAAAGAACGGACTTATTTCGATACATTTAAAGTCATGTCAGTTTGACATAATTTGTCTGTATTTTTGTTTATTTTGTCCTTGTTTGGTCGATTTAGAGTTGAATTGTTGTTTGGCTATCATGTCCGTATTCTTTGTCGTTATTTTTAACAAATATTAAAAAAAAATGTAAGTGAATAGTATCTCATCCTATATTACATGAAATGTATTCGAAATAATTATATCTAACCGAAATACTAATGCTTATCTCATACTTCAGTTTAAGTACAAAAGCAAACATGATCATTCTCTTTACTGGATGAGCATTAACATGAATTCGGTTTTAACATAGAGATGTATTTTTTAACTATTGTATACGAAAACAATATGTCTGACGGTTATGATATATAAGCATATGGCAATTTATAATAGATAACACCATTATGTCGTTCGACGGTCGGTGCCTGAAAACATAGTTATAAGACTCACATTCAATAAAGGTAAGTAAACTCTGCGTATAGTAATGTTATATGACAACTTGTGTATGAAGAAATGACAGTGATAAAACAATCCACTTTATCATCATGATAAAATATTAAGGTGCATTGGCACTAACACAATTTTAGTGAAAGTCAAAGTATGCAAAGTTGTATGTATATCCCAAATTCAAATACTAAACAATTTATTATAGCAATATATTAAAACGTTAAATGTATAACTGCCATAGTATCATTATCATTACAATAAATCTAAAATGAATAACGTAAACAGACTGAGCAACAGTACAAATCCACGTTATTTGCTCCTAAAATAACTTGTGTTTTTATACACTCTTTGGTCTATCTCTGGCTTGGGAAAAACCTTATATAATCGTCTTTATCTTTTCATATTAAAACAGTGTCTGATCTCCCATGTGATTCAAATATTACTATAAAAAAAAAATCATATAAGTTGAACTGGCTCAATCTAACAAAATACTCATACATGTATAGTATTTTTGACAGACACAACGTCTTCTTCAGTATAGCACATTGGCAATGTAGGTTTTTTTCGTATTTGTTTATACATCCAAAATATAAACATTTTTCATCTACTCAGACAAATCAATAATGGCAAGCATATCTCTCCTTTATATCACAAGGTCTGGTAATGGATGATGAAGTGAACATTAACCATGCGTATTACACATTTGTATATGTGTCTATAAGCGACATCTCCAATATACACACTTCATTACACTATGCACTCTATCTTCCTGTCTAGACAGTGCAGTCACCATGCATATAAGAACGTATGTGGGTTGTGGAGTGTGCCCACTGCACTGATATAACATGTCGACTCACCACGAACACATTGGTCTGCGCTAGATCGACACACTGTGCAGACATTTAGGTCATATCGTATACATCCTTGAAAACAGACACCATTCAATGTATTATCGATATACATAAATCCCAGAGGTGAATCACGTATATTAATTAATTACACACAGCAAATTTACGACCATATATCCCTTGGGTTTTTGTGTGGATTTTCTTCCCGTACTTGACCTTGCTTGCGATTAGCACTCACAATTTGCATTAGTGCATCAACACAAACGTTTGTGTACACCTCACCAGAAATTGTGCATTGGATGTGCAGCGGTTGTGCAGTGTGCAGACTACTGTGCAGAAAGACACTGCGTAACTGTGACCAGTGAGCGTTAGGGAGGATATTCTTAAGTGTTTCTGTGGTTTATATTCGTAAAGGATTTGTACTACACGACTACGTATGTAGCGGGTAGGTGACAAAAGTGACTTAATGCCATAGGGGGGGAGGCTAGATATGATTTGGCTCATCATAAATTATGCTTATCTCTAGCTAAACTAGAATAACATTGGGATTAGACTGGGCATTCATTGTGTATCATACACATTACTGTCGTGTTGTTACGCTTGATTGCGCCGTTGTGTATAAGTCTTTACGAATGTCGGACGTGACAGTGAAACTCTGTGTTCGGTAGGTCTTAGGCAGGTGTCGGAAAAAGCCGCCGAGCTAGCGTTATGACATGCAAAAGTAAAATGCCTGGTAAAATTGATCATCAGTTTTGCAGACGACATAGTCGTATCCAGACAGTTGGCACGTGACTAGGTCGTCTGAGTCCTATTTTTATCATGCCAACGTATTAAATGCGTCCGCTTGATACTATATCAACGGAAAACAATATTTCATCATTTTTCACTTATGGATACCGTAATAAGGAAAGATCTGTATAACCATCCCTTTATCAAATTAAGATATTAAGTAAGGCAATCAGAAAAGAGTCTTAGAAAACCAGTTCTTGCCGCCGAGAATATTGGACTTCAGTTCTGCTGTCAGACGTGTAATGACAGTGTAAATAGAATAACCATATATATAAATATTACTCGTCATTTCGCCTACATTACTTATAAAACTAATCATCCTGTTCAAAGATTTATCATATGACGTCATTGGAATGGAAATTGTTTTAAAAATTGACAAGTTACATTTTCATTTTGTCATTGTTGATAAGGTCAAATTATTCTCATGACGTCGGCAAGAAGAAAGGTTCAAACAACAGCCAATCACAAAGCGTAATGCATAATAAATTAGGCGTGTTCTTCGTTCTCTTAGATTTTCTAAATTTATGCTAAAAATTGATCACCAAATACACGTGTATTTCTTAACTATTGTAATTGTATTGATAGAAGATTCAATTTTGTTCATTCTCTTGTAGGCTACAGAAAAAGGTTTTCTGTCGTACATGTTCCGATTTGCTTGGCGCTGATTTTATAAAGGCAGAGCATATATATAAATAAGCCCCTGTATATCGAGTAGACTCAGTATGACGGCTATGCCGTAGAATGACGGCAAAATGCCGGTACGCGAATTCCAAAAATTATTATGCACTTGAGATTTCTATGAAATTACTTAAAGAACAAACAATGCATTACCTTTTGTTCGTCAGAATCGGCTCTTGTGTCTTCCTTTGGTCCTTGTTCTTGCATAGCTACGTCCGCCTCTAGCAATAGAGGATCTTCTCCTCCTTCTAGCCCAACTACTACTGTGGTAATATGCCTAGCATCACGAGCAGGGCGCGCGCGCCAAGCGCGAGGACTTAGTCTTGTCTGGGGTGCCTTTCGTATCGAACCCTGCACAGCTTCCATTCACGTTCACCTTTGACCTCGAATAACTCAAATTCACCCTCAAGGCCATGTAGTTACTGTAATATCAAAAACAAAGGTGAAATATATAGTTGAAATATCTCAAAATATATTTTTCAAAAATATTGAGAGCAATTGAAATTCAGACAAAAAAGTTAAGAATGTATTTTAATTTTCTTTCTTTCGGATTTAAACAAAGAATTTTCAAAAGAAACACAAACGACAAACGGCTTTGTACTTTTTCACATGAATAAGGTTTACATTCCAGAGATGATTGGTGTGAATATTGTTTTGATATGAAGTGGAACAGCAAACAATTATAATGTATGTAAAATGGATTTATATTTGGAATCATAAGATAATTGATATAAACGTATACTGATCGTGCAGTCATGTCACAATAATAATTTCATGACCTTAAAAGTAAGCGAACTACTTAAATTCTTCGGCACTTTTTTTTCGTATAACTTATTTATTGGAAACTTGCTTTTTAATAAAATGTTTCTGTTCGCTTTTTCTAAAAGTTATTATTTACAATTTTCCCCCATTCCAGAGCCTTAATTCATTGCTCAGATACTGTATAGATTATAGATGTGTATTTATCAAATTATTTTCAACATTATAAAAATGAATCCAGGTAATCAATATAAATAATTTTTTCAAAAGCCTGTTCTTACTTAAAGCTGCATATTTAAAGAGTTATCCATGAATGAAAAAAGTTGTGTTTTCGAGAAACCATGTATAATATAGACGTAATAATAACAGGAAAGCATAAAATATTAATACAAAACGAATAAATTTGCATTGGAGCAGTATATGGAGGATACACTAACAAACGAGTATCGGAAATTTGTGTTTAATGGACCATAAAGTACAATAAGATGAATATTTGATGTGCTGTATTTTCTTATATTACTGTAAAGGGAAGATATCAATAGAAAAAATGAAAAATAAATAAAGAAGGAAAATTTATAAATAAATAACCGACTTATTAAGACATTATCAATGCATAAATTAATTACTTCGTAAGGGAAAAATAGATAAACAAATATAAATGATAAATAAAGAAAGAAATAGATATCATTTTCTGTCATGATTTGTATATTATTACATCAATAAAGTACACATCTTCACTTAAATCAAAAAAAGAGGAACAACCAGGTTTCTTTTATACATTTACGCTGGCAAGCGTTAATGCATAACGGATTCTTTTCAATACAGAAAAAGAGGTTTGAGAAGGATCACTGCGGTGTAGGAGGAGAAAAAAATATTGATAAAAACAACATGTTATTTTGATAAAAGAATTGACTACACACAAAAATAAAAATACCCTTGCACGAAAAGAATTGATCATTAATACTGATGATTTATGAATCTTGTAAGGATGTTTGTGTTATTACAAAACCAAACAGTTATATAGTCATTACATTTTGAAAGGAATAAAGGGGATGGCATGCTACAACATATATGGTGTTTTTATACACTTCGATAGATTAAGGTAAATCCTTAAAAAATATGGCGCGTCAGGTAGAAAAAAATTGAACTAAGAATAGTCTTACCACATGACTACTACCATGAATCGATACTGGAATCAATACTTGTAGATGTGCTTCATTGAATGTTAAAAGGGTCCTTTTTATGGACATTTTTTTTTTATTTTCAATGATTTCATAAGCAAATGCATTATACTGTAAAATCAAATGCTTAAATACACACTATTACTATAAGTATACGTAAATATAAGGAAATCGAGGTGAGACTAAGTTCTTTTATGTTTGATGAATTGTATTATTCCAAGTTATTGATGATTAACATGCATATCATTTTCGTTAACGGAAGAGAAAAAATATTCAAGTAAATTAAGAAAAATTGTATTTTTGATATACAAATCAGTACTTACTTTTATAAAAGTTGCAAGCCTTTAAAAAATTCATATCTAAATTAAGTTAAAAAAAAAACTACACTCACAAAAAAATAAGAAAAAATAAGAAAAAAAACAACAACAAAAAACCGAAAAAGCTTAAAACAATAATAACAAAATGTAATAGCGTTGACTTTTCCTATAGTGGACAATCCTATACATTCCTACATTTTTGTGTTACTTCTTGATTTCAGATAAATGCAAATATGGTAACTGCTAAATGATTATGCATTATGTAGTTAAGTATTCATCTGTATTTTGTTTTAATTCAATATTCATAGCAGTGTTATTTATAATGCATGAATAAACGAGGATTCGAAATCAAGTACTGGGTACTTACATCATTTCTCATGTTTGAAAGAGGCAGTTATTTTAAAACCAATTTTGATATAAAATACTTCAATGAGGAAAAGTGACCACTATATAACATATCTTAACAGAAGTATACGACTGACGATTGATGTAAGCTATGAATGCATCAAGTCCTACAAAATTTATAGATATTATTTGGTAAAGGATTGAAAACAGGAAAAAATCATACATCAGCCTAAAGGGGATGCCAGGAAAAACTTTTCTTACTTATGATAAACTATTTATGTTTGACTCTGGTGATAAGTGTTACACAAACCGTACTGATACACACCTAAGTGTGTTTGAATGATTTCAAATGAAATTATATAACTAACATATGTATTAATGTCATATAAAGTTATGATACAAACCCAAGTTTATTTTAATGACTCCAGATAAAAACTTATAACTAACTTAAATATTTCTATCATATAATATACTGTACAAACCCAGATGTATTTCTCATGACTTCAGATGAAACTATATAACTAAGATAAGTATTTATATCATATGATATACTTAAAAACCCAGATGTATTTCTCATGACTCCAGAGAAAACTATATAATTTATATCGTATAATGTATTGATATAAACCATGTTGTGTTTCTCATGACTCCAGATAAAACTATATAACTAATAAACCTACTTATATCATTTAATGTACTGATACAAGCCCAGCTGTTTCTCATGACTCGAAATTAAACTATATAACTCACATATGTATTTATATCATATAATGTACTGATACCAGCCCAGTTGTGTTTCTCATGATCGAAATTAAACTATATAACTCACATATGTATTTATATCATATAATTTACTGATACCACCAGCCCAGTTGTGTTTCTCATGACTCGAAATTAAACTATATAACTCACATATGTATTTATATCATATAATGTACTGATACCACCAGCCCAGTTGTGTTTCTCATGACTCGAAATTAAACTATATAACTTAGTACATTAGTATTTACATCATATATGTTGGGTAGTGAGTGCCATGCAATCCTGCTTTTTCTTACTTAACCAGATCTGATTGGAAGGGTAAATACTGGTGTAGAAAGTATGATTCCTTTTCTTTTTTCACAACAATCAACAGCAACGACAAGTAAATGTAGACTTTGCATATATGACTGTCAATGTTGTATCTATAATATTTTGTAAAAAAACTCATGTGCGAGATATATGATAAAGTAGGAAACTGAAAAGAAAACCAACATTGAATGATAGAGTTAGTATATCTGTATTTGTGTATGTAATGTATGTCCTATATTCAATCAATTACAACTAATGAATGCTAATATAAACTTGATATCATTCTTAAATATAAAAAAAATCATAATAACAATTCAAATCGGATACGGAAACAAGATTTGTAACTTATATCAAGCTTTCTCCAGTATTGAAACACATACAACATACATTGTATTCATATATATTGTTTATTGTATAGAGACGTAATAGGAAAGGGGGGGGGGGGGGGGGGGGGGGGGGGGTGAGCTCAGTATACCAGCAAAAGTAATTGAATCCTATTCTCTCTGATATGCACAATCATGATTATCGCTGGAATGTGGTATACATAATATATATGTTAGAGTACTTATGCTTATAATTATTAAATGAAACGTTATCCATGGTTGATATCTCGTAAGTAACATATGCTAATGAGATGGATACATAGACATAAGTTTATGTACAGATTGTTAGCAGTTGAACCTAATGAACATCCTCAAAATTGTACATAACAGACGTACAAATCAGTGCTACAAGTACTCAGCAATACTTACACGAGTTTATATAGCGTTATACACAGACATTATCTTGTATGCATACATGTATATCGGGAATATATGTAAAACGTGTGTTTATGTTTATTTATGCTAAATTCTGGGAATATCATTACATCAGCGAAGGCATACAAAATCAATTTTGGACATATGGATTTAGATGTATACTTGTGCATATGTGTACCCTTCCTCCTAATGATCTGACTTCTTGTATAATCTCATTGGTTTAATCTGGCAATGTGCTGGTTCTTGCCGAAAATAATACCATTTATCTCCTAGATGTTGCATAACATTGTATGTTACAACTTTTCGTTGTATTACGTATGTAGTAGGTATATGCCTATGACAATGGTTTTGTTTATAAATAGAATACACTACATTTTGGGTACGACGTTTATGTATTGTAGGACAAAATACGGTTGGGATATATATTTAAAACGTCAGCATTATTTAGGAATATATTTTTATATAGAATAAAGACTTTTATATGAACAAATACATGAGTATCGAGTTTTGTTTATTTACTGCTAGTTTAGAATTGAAGTTTGTATGAATATTACCAAAATATAAATATAAACATGATGATGAAATTTTAGACATACATACTAATTATCTCCCATATTGACCCATTTAGCAACGGTAAATACGTCATAATTGTGATGTTTATATCATGAAATGGTCATGGTAGATCTTGTGTAAGTAAAACTAGTGTCACCATCCGGTTATTGAAATATATTAGTGCATGTATTACAATCCAAGTAAACATCTTACTTTTTAAGCTG
Organism: Pecten maximus; assembly: GCF_902652985.1. NCBI lineage: Eukaryota > Metazoa > Mollusca > Bivalvia > Pectinida > Pectinidae > Pecten > Pecten maximus. The sequence continues at coordinate 20,065,547 of NC_047027.1, forward strand.
AATGTTTTTACTTGGGCTGTTTTCATGATCTTAAATGCATCAAACATACCTTACATTATAATAGCTTATGACTTTGATACAAAGGAAACAAAGACGATATTTGCAATCCACATAATTATAAATGAATATAACAAAAATGAGATTGATTCGGGATATTTATGGAATCAAATATAGATGTTAATGAATTTTTAATATGGCATCTTGTTAGAAAAAAATGAACACTGATTGCTGACTCAGCCAAAATGTTTTATCTATTGAATTCATAGCTTTCGATTTTAGAAATATTTAATTGTCTTATTATAAAACCTGATATGGCCAAAACTTCAGCATAGAACAGCATTACCTGCTTCCACCGAGTGGATGAATATTTTAATAACTCTTTTTAAATGGTTTAGTCTGTTAAGTTTTTAAGTGGTTTTGATAGCGGGTATATGGTAATTCTAATCAACGAAGCGACATTCTTGTGACATTTCAATTCTTCTTGTCATATAACAGCACACATAAAGACACATTGATGTATAAATTGCATTCATGATCTTTACAAATAAGTCCATTGCCATCAAAGGTAGTAATCATTCCTTATCTAAAACATAAACTTGGAATATTCGTTGATTTTATTATTGTTTCATGGTGTTTAAACTTTCGTTTAATCAAATATACACACTAGGCTGCCCTACTTAAGTCTTACTCAACCAGATTTAAGTAGAATCCTTGGAATTTAATGCATCATTAGTAGTCTTTCGGCTGTGACACATAAACCAACATTACTAAGACTACCACAATGTAGCCAGGGTTCATATCATTAGGTATATATATTTCAATGGAGTAGATTAATGGATGTTTGTGTATATTAATTGATTTCTTGTCTTCAACAAATGTAGTATCACATATCCGAATATATATATTAGTGTACATTAAGTACATTCAGTTATTAATCTACTTAGCAATACCAGTAACAAAATCGGGTTTTGATCTAACTTGTAGATATTTGTTTGATTTACCCGATACTTTAAGTAAAATTATATACATTAGCGTGCAATATGAAAACGTCATCCGTATTGTGTGTCTTATCATTTCGAACTTGAGATGTTTTTTTTTTATATAATATGTATTTCAGGCGAGTTTACATTACGTTAGTTATATATGTAAACGTCATCATTTTTTGTATGTGTCGTGTGGTATGGACGACATCATTAATATGCTGTAACCATGTGAATTTCAGGTGATGTCATATTAAAGATTAGTCATTAAAATAACCTGTAGAGACGAATGAATTAAGTTAAATCTCAGTTTTTGTTTTTTCATTAGTTTACACCCCTATAATCACAAGAATCATTCTAATTCCCGGACAACAAATATAGCTTTCTATTCTATTTCTTTTTAACATAACATAGGGATTTGTTAATGTAAGAGATTGTTCAAAGATACATAGTAACTTTCAATACAAATTAATTCATTAAAGTCGAATATATCAAAATATTTTAAAACCTAAAAGGATAAAGAAAAAAATGAGAAAACTAGAGGTGTGGTACAATAAAGGGCTTTTTTTCTGTCATATGTGTATATATAACGCTATATATCATAATGTATACAAAGACCTACACTTCGGTTAATGTATAAATCTATTGTACAATGTAGCGTTATTTATTTAGTTGTTTTTTTATTATTGCAATTTAGAGCTCGATCGCGCGGACTAAACACACACGATATGAATGATTCAACAACAATATAAAAAACGTACATGTACTATACTTATAAACATAATTTATTCGAATGCATTATGCATATTGGCATTGACAAATCAACGTATATTATATTTGCTGCAGCGATGTTGATCAGTTTTCTCATAACGCAAACTGTTAAAATGATAATTCAAGTATAGTTTTAGCTTCAGACTAATCTTTTTAGACATTAAACATTCATATTATCTATACAATGCTATGGCTAATTTTATTTGGGACAGAGAAACGAGAATAATTGATATATTAAATATTGAAATACAATGATGAAGTTGGAAAGGCTCAGGGGCAAATACTAATGTAACGTCTCGCACACAAAGAAAACCGCCCTTAAATGACTATAGCTGTTGATGGGACATTAAACAATACAAAACAAAACTAATATACTAATGTATGTGATGTTTACACGAAGTTCTTGACTTTGCAAAAAAGAAAGTTGCATTCTGTCATCATTTGATCATTCATAGTAAAATTAGCATTGACGACTACTCCCTACCTTTTCATTACCGATACCTCTCTAGAAGTTACCATTAAAATAAAGGTAAGAAATCGCGTTAAATATCAATTTGGTATATTTTGATATAAAGAACTTTATATTGATACAATTGATTGTAAATTCCTGAATAAGTACTATACTGGCTGTCAACAAGATTTGTATATACAGAACTTGATATAGATATAATTAGTTGATTAACACTGAGGAAATTCCCGAATAAGTACGATACTGTCTGTTTATATATAAAGAAATCTATATCAATATTGTTTATTAATTAACACTTAGATAATTCCCTAATAAGTATGATACTGTCTGTCAACTATGTTTATATATAAACAACTCTATATTAATACAATTAATCGATAACACTAAGGTAAATTCCTGAATAGGTACGCTACTGTCTTTCAACTATGTTTATATATAAACAACTCTTAATCAATATTATTAATTGATAACACTAAGAAAATTCGCTAATAAGTATGTTTATGTCTGTCAATTATGTCTAAATAAAGAACTACTAGAAATACTAAGGTCTATTGGCGAATAAGTACGATATGACCGGCAATTAACTTTACAGAAATATTGAAAATTATAAACATTGTATGTAAAATAAACTTATTGGAAGACACTTTTGTTATGTTATATAATGTATCACAAAGGATACAATTATTTCAACGCATATAACACATAGAATAAGCGTAATGAATGAATTATTTTATGAGAAAAAATACATGACAGAAATAATTTCGTTTTTGATATTATCAATAAAGGGTTTATATTAATTTTTTTCTGAGTGATCTATATACATTAACACTGAAATAATTTCTTTACTTGCCAAGGCTGGTGTGATCAAATGTATGATTATATAACCTATAGTATTTTCTTTCTTAACTTCAATCCCAATCACATCCCAAATATAAACCAAATACTGTGAGGAGATTTTCCCAACTTAAATATCGTTTTCATTTTAAAAAGGAAGTAATCTATGTTCATTATTAGTAATACCATTAATTTTGATCTTTGTTTTATTGGAATAGATACTTACGTATATATTGAAAGCATACTACCTTATTTGGTATTAATGCATGTGTTCGTAAAGCAAGAATGAAATCATATTGCTTATAAGAACAAGAGTTTTTAAATTGTTGAGACAAAAAATTAAAAATTAAAAAAATGATCATCTTACACAATTTGGTTAATTTGAAATCATATGAAATTATTGTCGAGAAGACATTTAATACCTATAAACTACAAACTTTGTGAATCAACACTGCGGCATTAAGCTGTACGTACAAGTCGGGCAGGATGAACTCCAAGTGCATGTCATAACTATATGTTTTAACTTGTTGAGACCAATGCATTTTGAACATCTTATCCGATTTGATGAATTATTATCAACGCGGAATTTAATGCCTCCCAACTTATTAAAATATATCACCATAGAATCAAACTTCACCTCTGAACACATTGTCTCCATTTCTAAAAAACAAACCAGAGAACTAAGTAAAACATTCCACCAGAATATCCAACAGTGCGTACGAATACATTATCTTTATTTCTAAATTAAACAGAAAGCAACATAGTGTATGCAAGCGAATATTAACCATAGCATACTCTTCCATTCTCGCCCTTCGGCAGTTCGGGTTAAAATTGTTAAAAAGGTGACACTGACCTTAAACGGCAAAAATATACCCAACCAATCAGGGTAACTGACCTCTAGTCCGTGCTTGACCCCGGTCATATAAAACACTTGCCCGAAACATCCCACACGCACTTGACTGACAAAAAAGCGTGTGGGATGTATATTTTTGCCTTTTAAGGTCAGTGTCACGCACCTATAGGTTAGACAAAGTGCAATTTTAACCCTCCAGCCTTCGGGCTTCATTACAGAGAATCCTTCTCATCCATCATATCCATGATACTCGGATGAGAGGGGGATTATCATATTCATCATTTACAGTTTAGGAAATATAGGCAATACTGTCACATCTGTATTATGACAATACCAACTACGTACTTTTTGTTTGTCAATATTACATTGTGTTATTGTAGGTGTTGTACTAATGGCATGAGAAATAGTGATGGAGATTCAAATAATATTTTGATCTGATAGTGCTAGACATGTGTTTTAGCCCTTATTTGACGGTTAAAGGTTACCCAATGGGTTGGTATGATATACTGCTATATTTATGAAGTATATAACATATATAATGTTTTTGAAGGACGGTATATCAATGACATACTGATAATAGAATAACATATATCATTACCTACACGTTTTCCATGTTTAGCGGTAGGACCATGGATCATGAAAAGTGAACTTGCCAAAACGCGGAAAGGCCATTGTAGGAATCAACGATAGCTTCATATCACAATTTACTTGACTTCAAACTTCCTTCAAATCAGAATATATTTGCAAACTAATTATAACTTGTATACAATGTGCGTCATGGGGATTGTTTTAATTGTACCAGAAAGTATTTTTGGGAAAATAAAAATAAAATAAACAGTCCAGTCATTAAATTTTATTTACGTTATAATTTCTTTGGTAAAATACTTTAATGTTAAAATAGAGGATACCGTTACCTAATACTTTAATGAATGTGATAGGTTTATAGACTGTACATAAATCAGCATACATGTCACTAACACTTATTTAAGCTTTTCTTGATGTGTTTTCATGTTACATATCAAAAAACAAAATCTCGATGCAAAAAGCATAATTAACGAGGAAAATGTACATGGATTCCTTAGAAAGTAAAAAATATTCCAAGAGGACACATAATTAAAGATATCGAACAGATACGTGTCGTTTCTCTCTCATAAAATGAGTTAGAATGAGTTTATTTTATGGCCGTCACTTTTCCGTGTTCTAACCACTAACAAAGAGACCACTAGAACCTACGTAGGAATTGTGTAGTTATATGCTTATTATAATGTCATGATCAAATTTATCAACAAAGATATTATAAAGGATTAATATCCTTACATCATTATCGTTTAACAAATATGTTATTTTGTTCTTACATCTTTATATAATGATGTTTTTCCCCATTTTGTGACTATATAGCGTGATGTAATTGCGGTTTTATTATGATATAATTTATGAACTCGTATGTGGACGTGTTAACAGTACTTTCTGCATGAACGAAACCAATGATATGGTGTAAACGAACGTGATAAATATATGGTATCTTATTTCAAAGGTACTGAAGCATCCAAATCTTGATGCATGTGCAATACTGATTATTTCAGTGTGGGGTAGTGATCAGATTTAAGTATCAAAGACAACAAATTCAGTTTAAAATATCACAATGAAATATTTTTATCAATCGAGTGTCGATGCAAGAATTGACAATGAATTCTAAAAAAATCAGCAAAACAATAATAAGTGGAAAAAATTAAACAAATTAAAACAAAACAAAAACAAGCAAATAAAGCATATAAAAAAAACCCCAACCAAAAACAGGAATTTAAAACAGTGAAAATACATCGATACTGTCAGACACTATGATATTATTACCTTGATATACTTACGTTAACATGAGCTTTCCATTACGGATTGGTTCCATGACATACTGTTGAGACACGGGAAACTACAAAAGACACGCCAGATATTAACACCTTTCATCAAAACAAAATTAGAGTTAGAAACAGTAAAGCCAAAATGCATTAAACTGCACCATACAACTGTGTTGTCCTTCGAGGACTCCTCAGCAATGTTCAGGTTAACGCGATCATTGGGGCGAACATAAAACCCGAAATAGGTCAAATCAAATGTCATGGATTGAGAGAGGCAAAACACCAATAACTCATTAATTTTCATAATTATAACATCATATTCGGGTACTTCCACCCGAAAGACCCCCTGATTTACTTTCGGGGCATTATTTCTAATACACGAGTAAGTGAAACAAGACTTTGAAACAATACGTGATAATAATATCATAAATATATATACCTATATATAGATTGCTCTACTTTTTCATTAATCTTATCTACAACCCAGTGTATTTAATATTTGTACAAGTGTTATATCTGTATAAAGTTGTTAAACATTTAAACACAAATGAAACCAATACATGTTTATGCAGACCATTGCAAAGACGATGACATTTCACTCGATAGCTCTTACACAACGTTAATGTAACGCTAAATATAGAACAACAGACGTTATGCTATTAATAAGCGTGACATTGAAGGGCTATTTACGATGATGAGAGTATACCTTGGTGACCAATAAAACAGGATATTTTCCTATTAAATTTCCATTAAAATTATTGTTTAATTGAAACAATGAATTATGTCTAGACACACGTTGCGTGCGATATTGAATCTGGTATGTATAAAATACTTTCAAGTCTTTAGCACATTGGATTAAATATCAATATAAAATAGATATTGAAGCTATTCAGAAACACCTGTATGATACATATCGCAATTAAATTGAAGTAACAGTGTATTATACAAAGTTGTCCGTTCCGCCTCACTTCACTTTCTCTTACTGATCGTATTGGTAATGTATTATACTTTTTCTCTTTGTTACTAGTGAACTTGTTTGTAAATCTGTGGGTGTGTTTATTTTTCGATTCAAACTTTTAAAACCAACTAGACATGTATATGATAAAACATATGATTATATTATCAGGTAAGAGAAATTAGTACAAATAACATATCATTTCAGTCACAATGTTACACAAGCAAGCTCAATGAATAAAAAATGTATGTATAGTTTACTTTCGATTCAAATTTCTAAAACTCAATACAGATGTATATAACAAACATTCTCAGGAAAGAGAAATATGTACGAAAATCGTAAACTTACAGTAATTTTAAAGACATTTATAGAAATTAAATATATTTATAACATTGTGAGGTTAATGTATTATAACAAACGGCTTTGAGTTAGATTCTTTATGAAGTACAAATCATATATAACAAAAGGTTTGGATAGTAAGTAATATGTCCCCATATCATACACTATAGAGTGGGTGCTATATATAGGAATATGTCCATAACAGACACGAATGCTTGCTACAGTTATGGCAGTTCTAAAAATATCAATATTGATGAAACGAAAACAAATTAACTAAAGATACATATTTGACATCTCTTCTTTAGAGCGTGACTATCCTTTATAGTGGATATCGTGACAGATATAGCACATTAAAAAGAAACAAAAAATAATAAAGAGGCCAAACGGACAACAATATATATATAAATTCAAGCATCCTCTATTCCTTTGCATAATTTATGCCATTTTCCTCAAACAGCTTTCTTATTACTAGTATGGGTCTTCTGCACCTTCCCATCCAGATAGTGTCATTTCATTTGACCTATTTCGTTTTCGTGTTCCCCTTATGATCACCTTAGGCCCTTAACGAAACAGCTGTATTATAAAGTATAATTCATTTTCGTTCTATTGTATTCATTTGTCATTTTGTACAAAAAGGTGCTAACATCATGTGTCTTTTGTACAAGCAAGTGTTATTATGTTTTTCTATCAGAACATTTTACCCATTTTAATAGATATTTCATCAAACTAATACGATTCCAATTTCGGGGATAAATAACCTTTATACGAGAGTAACTTCTATATTTGGTCATAATTAGATACACAATATAGAAATACCAATCAATTATATTAATCAAACACTTTCTTGGTCCCTATTACAGAAAAGAAAGAAATGTTAGACGAACAGTCTTGATACGATTTTCTGGTTATTACGAAATAAATTAAAATCCCCAAATTTTCTACAATCTTATTTAATTTTGTAGTAATCGTAAAACGAATTTCGCCTACAAAGGGGTATTTCCTTTGATCCAACGGTATTCATTAGAAAGATTTCACTGTTTTTCTTTTCCGTATCATAAACAGGAACTGATGATTTATGTCGACCTAAGGGATCGTTACTAAAATATAACGATAATCCTCGTTGCTTATCTACTCAACTTGTCTAACTGTTTCATGTTCTATGATTGTATGTGGTCGTTTGTAATTTACTTGTATGTTGATAAAGGGACAGATTGCCTCGAAATTTAATTGTCTATACTGTTGTTCTTACTACATGACCAAGTATATATATATATATTTAATTAAAAATATATAATGTCCTTGTGATGGATATACATAGTAATAATAATAAAAAACACAAACCAGAAATTCACAGTAGCGCTTTCACATGCTTTGCGAGCAAGCTCTTCAGGTGTGTCTCAAAGCATGTGAAAGCGCTAGTGTGAATTTCTGGTTTGTGTATTTTATTATATATATTTATATAGGTATGTATATAAACAAAAAATATTCAACATGATAAACAATTGCAATCAATAACGCTAGGCGCTTCCATGCCTTTCCTGTCCGTTGTAGGCATCATAGGTATATGTATGTACGTATATTTCTCTCGGTACAACTACGACAGGAAATTCAAAGTCTATATCTTCGGATCACCAACACATAGTGTATATGATACATTGTGCTAATAAATAGATATATAACTTTGCAACACAAATGACGAAGGAAGACAACTTTTTAACTCGTGCCCTGACCGGGCCTCGAACTCACGATCTACGGCACCCAATCGCCTAGCCAGAAATACCCGCAGCTTAAAATACCGCTGCGCCACATCGGCGTTCTTAAAAAAGAACGTTTCAATGGCGCAGTGATATGTATATATATGTATAGGTCAAAGAAGTTATATAATCGGCAATAATCCGGATAACACTGGATCCTTGCAAAGGTATGTCTGCACAATACGAATTCAAAGTTAATACGGGGCAAAGTAGCAATTCTAACAGTTTGGACAATGAAAACTGTCAAATTTTCGAGGCAATCCGCCCCTTTATCAAGACACAGATAATACAAATACAATCACATGATATATAAACTGTACTAAAAATACAATAAGATACAGTAAGAGTAACATTGTAGTTAGTAGTTGAAATAGCAACCATGAACCCTTCCTAGCGTGACATGTACAAAGCCTACTCTATGTATGTATGTATGTATGTATGTATGTATGTATGTATGTATGTATGTATGTATGTATGTATATACTCTATGTATATGTATATACTCTATGTATGTATGTATATACTCTATGTATGTATGTATGTATGTATGTATGTATGTATGTATGTATGTATGTATGTATGTATATACTCTATGTATGTATGTATATACTCTATGTATGTATGTATATACTCTATGTATGTATGTATGTATGTATGTATGTATGTATGTATGTATGTATGTATGTATATACTCTATGTATGTATGTATATACTCTATGTATGTATGTATATACTCTATGTATGTATGTATATACTCTATGTATGTATGTATATACTGTATGTATGTATGTATATACTGTATGTATGTATGTATATACTCTATGTATGTATGTATATACTGTATGTATGTATGTATATACTGTATGTAAGTATGTATATACTGTATGTATGTATGTATGTATGTATATACTCTATGTATGTATGTATGTATATACTCTATGTATGTATGTATATACTCTATGTATGTATGTATATACATGCAGTTGTTTGAAAACTACTAACGAATAACAACAGGGCCCAGTTGTTCAAACGGTGATTAGGCTAATCACATTTTAACAACATTTTTCAAATTCTGTTATAATAATTTCTGGTAGAACTATCTTGTCAAAACTTTTTGAAATTCTGTAATTCTTAATTCTCTTCGAAATGGTATAATTTAAAGATGATATACTCACAGGTTTTGCAGCAAATGAGAAATGAAATTTTCACTAATCAAGTGATAAAGCTAATCACCTTTTGAACAACTGGGCCCTGGTAGGAATCTCAGATATAGGTTGATGCCACGTAATCTAAATCTTCCTTCACATTATTAAAAAATTAAGTGGTATGTTATACATGAAACATTTTTCATAAAATCAATATTTTCATGATATAATACTTTAATATTCATTTACAAATATCAATATTACAATGACATATCGCATCCTAAAGATTCGAATACAAAAATGTTACTTCGAATACAAAAATGTTACTTCGAATACAAAAATGTTATTTCGAATACAAAAATGTTATTTCGAATACAACAATGTTACTTCGAATACAAAAATGTTATTTCGAATACAAAAATGTTATTTCGAATACAACAATGTTATTTCGAATACAAAAATGTTATTTCGAATACAAAAATGTTATTTCGAATACAAACATGTTATTTCGAATACAAAAATGTTATTTCGAATATAAAAATGTTATTTCGAATACAAAAATGTTACGACGTATGCATTTGACAGAGACATCCGGGCGTATTTTGATTGGAGCACGTTTGGTAAAAACTGACCTGTCATTACTTACTTATTCAAATAAATGCGGATGTAAAAAGTGGTCACTTCCCGTCATTTATCTGTGTCATATTCATTCTGTGTTATACCCAGTCAAATGTTTTCCAATATGTTTTTTTTTATAGAAAAGCAATTAAATAAGATATCATGTTATTTTTAATATTCTGGGAAAACAAATCAAATAATGGTATATGAATAGTATATATTAGGTTTCCGTTAAGAATTTTTTTCATAGAACATGACTTTTATAGAATATTGATTAAGGTATCATAGTATATTTAGCCAGTTTATATTTTAGCAATACAATAATTTGAAATAGATGATATATGCACTATTCTTCCGTTTATGATATTGTAATGATAATACATTATTCAATACGTGCATTCAGCTTATTCATACAATACGTGCATTCTGCTTATTCATACAATATGTGTATTCTGCTTATTCATACAATACGTGTATTCTGCTTATTCATAAAATACGTGTATTCTGCTTATTCATACAATATGTGTATCCTGCTCATTCATACAATATGTGTATTCTGCTTATTCATACAATACGTGTATTCTGCTTATTCATACAATACGTATATTCTACTTATTCATACAATATGTGTATCCTGCTTATTCATACAATACGTGTATTCTGCTTATTCAGGCTTTTCTGTGTAATTACCCAATCTACACATACATTAGGCTGAAATATCGCTTAATGACACGTCCCTTTCTATATATATATATATATATATATATCTTTTGGCCGATCATGTTTTGCCCTGACCTAATTACCTCACTTCTGGTCCCCAGCATTATCAGACTGAATCCTAGAAGGACACAACTGCTGTATGATACAATTTAATTCATTTTTCTGCAAATATTGTATTGATGACCTAATCTATATTTAAAGATGTCATTCTTTTTTCAATCATTCATCTCAGTCATGGCAGTTAAACAGATCCATGTCTCCTTTGGCGTATTTGTCCTTTATTTATATATACGTCCTATATCTATATACGTACTCGTATACACCGCGTCTTGTGCATAGCTCTACGCCAAAGGCGCCAACTCTTACTGCCTAACATTGGCACACGGGCGACCGTATCGATCGGACGTGACATATGCTACACATGCAGTTTTACAATATCGATCGAAAACTACGAAACATACCGTCACAGTGACACATTAATCTGATACTATGAAATGTATCCAAAACTATTAAATGAATATGTTTAACTAACAGTACATATCTATAGATAAGATAAAACAGTGTGGTGCTTTACACAAAGAACACAATATGTATATGTATGGTATATATATATATTGAACAGGAAAAGTATGGAGGCGATGTAAACTAAATTATGTAATTAGATATTAAATTTGTATAAATTGGGCAAACAAGAAGACAACATATAATACATGATATGCAGAGTTGAAATATGTGATAAAGCTTTTGCAGCATATTTTAAGATTTCTCAAAGTGTACACGATGAGAACGATCAGAAAAGTTGTATGCCATCACGCAATGTAGATATTATCGTGGCCATTCGGAACACCTCAATAGGCTAAATTACTGACAACACGCATTTATAAATATTTGCCGACATATAATCTGTGATTATTATATCATACTCACATGCAGTCTCTTGTTGATTTTTATTTATCCTCGGAAACTGACAAATTGTTCTCCCGGCCAATTTTCCCAGCGACTTCCCCTTGACACCTGGAACATAGGGAAAACGTTTAAACATACCTCCGCATTTCTATCAAATTGCAAATGATGTTCGTGTTTGTTTAGTTATGTTGTGGACAAATATACAGAACCTGTTTACCCCGCTATGAACATCGTGAAATATTTGGAGGTTTGGTTTGGATCGATAAGTCTTAAGTCTCCAAGAACGGAAGCTTGCAACTTCCGACTGCAGAGTATGCAGAGAGGAAGGTCATATGGTAATATAAAAGGTCATACAGTAGTTACGTCTAGCCTAAAACCATGGTTTGGAAAAAAAACACAATTTTACATATCAAATAATATGATATGTATGACTGTTTTGTACACTGGTATTATTTGAAATGTTATGGGAAATGAATTAATGTTGCAGCTACCGTCCAATGTATTATTGACTTCATTCATGATACATTATCATACGCAATGCACACAGCTTCCGTTTTGGCTGTAATAATATACAATATGTTGTATCGTTTTATCTACCTATGGTTGCTCACGACAAAGGGAATTACGTCATATTTTAAGTTTATGTTAAGGACACAAATTTGGGTATCATACGTACATGAAAATTAACAAGTCTTGAAAGGTAGACGTATTTATATCTGTCTCATGCCAATATGAGGTAACATGTCATTGAACTGCATCATATTGCAGTTGTGTCTTTCTAGGACTCGTCAGCGATGTTAATTAAGGACATAAAGTGATAAAATACAACTCGAAATAGGTCAAATGAAATGTCAAAACCTAGATGAGGAGATGCATAAGACCCATAACTTCAACAATTTTGTGAAAATTTGATATTTTTCAATATTGAATTACTAAGGAACATTAGATACATGTGCATATCCTCTACTGTGTTACTATCATATTAGATTTAAACGTGACAAGCAGGTTACGATCAATCTCATGGACTACAAAATCCACCAGCAATGACTACCACCTGTAATCCCAAAGAATTGTACAAAACACACACACACACGGTATTAGCACCATTCTGGTAATTGTTGTAATACGTGAAATTGTATAAACAATATACCAAAAGCACTGTTAAAGTGAATACTTTTCTTGACTTGACCACTATGGTAGATACAATCATGCTGAACTTCTGAGGGAGATTGATTGATATTAGCTTTAAGCTTGTTTTCAGATCTTTTTTGCAAATTCGAAACTTATAATTTTGTATTTTTGTATGCAATGTCTATGAAGTATATAAAATAAATACCAACAACACTGTAAAAGTGAATATTTTTCTTAATGTTGATGTACTTAGGTGAGTCATACAATATTATACAATATTCCAACGCATTGTAGTTTCGTTAATTCCATTGAAATATCAGTATACAATCACTAACCTATTTATAATGTTTAATGTCATTATATAAATGAAAATACAACCTTTAAATAATAAACCATATCAATAAATATCTGGCTAGGATATATCAGCATATTATGTAAATCAAATAGTATTAAAATAACAAAAACAAAATCTAAACGTAATTTAGAGTCCACTTAACCTAATTTCAAAGGAGGATTACATCAATGTATTGTAACGAAGACAAGATAGTAGACCTTAGAAACTATTACTTCTTTTGTATCAATACCTAGCGTACGAATTTCGTTAATTTTTGTTTATTTGTAGTGTAATAATAAATCAGACTTTCTGTATTGATTGGTGATAACATTTTTGTTAAAAACGTGGTGTAATATATATATCATATACATAACACTCGTTAGTCTCTACTGCAACCATGCTATTTACAGTACATTCTTGTGGGAAATGTTGAGAAACACGGTCATGAAATGCTGTTAAAGTGTTAAAAAGCTACAACAAAAATTGACATTTGTTTTCACCTTCCAGTCAAATTGTATCGGTAAATATTGGATGTATACGTTATCTCACAACGAAGCAGTCATACATTTTGTACAAGACAAGACAAAACAACATTAAAAAGAATATTTGATTCTAGACCCCTAATAAATGCAACTAGACTGAGACCAGGTCATAGAAAATAAGAACGCTAAGACTTATTTATACATCATTTAGTTCAACCTGTATTTTTATTATTATTTAACCTTAATCAAGATACCAAATCTTTGATATCTTATCAAAAAGGAAAAATAACATTTTAAATGAGTTTTTCTTTAAAAAAACCCCAAGTCATATATTTCTTTTATATTTGCAAGCCTTGGCGAATACATTTATTGAGTGTTTCATAAAACATCATATCAAATGAAAACAAAAGTAAGATACTACTTATCACAAAACATTACATTTTCTAAAGTGAAAATATGGACGGTGTCAGCCATTTTAAATTCATGACGTAATGTCAATGACTAAAGTATGACGTCACAATAGATTTTCGGCTACCATAGCAAAAGAAAAACGATCCAGGGTATGTTGCACTGGTGACATTACCCAAAATATTACAAAGGCAAATTTACTGGATAACAGGACAATTGTGTGATGAATTATTTTAAGTTTCCCAATTCAAAAGTGCCATTGTGGCTCAATTTCAAAAGAATTTACCTATCAGTTTATTCTCAATTGTCCTGATAGATCAAACCAATTTAAGTAAGCTGATTGCCTCTTACATAGTTTCACATAAATTATTTATTAGTTATTAGAAAATACGCTCACTCCTCTGGACACACCTGGTCCTATTCTCCTTGTTGTTTTTGATAAGCCCGTCGTATTTTATAGTTGGGTATGGTTTTGTTAATAATATATCTTATATATTTAGATTACAAAGCAGCAAAGAATACCGACATAACACAAAACCATATTTCCAACTAATACTAATGCGATAGCAAAATATGAATAAAAATATAAGATTGAATGGAGACTCTTGACAAGAAGCATACCACTATAGGTGCTCCAGCATAGGCAATTATGTAAAAAAGAAAACGATATCATATTCAGTGGGGTGTTGTTTAACTTGATAAGGTGATCAAACTCCTACTAATATCTGTTAAATTTATTGATTGGGTTGATATCTTTTTATATTACTTGCGTATTACTTTTTCTAGTACTTAGCACATCATTCCATACAAATTACATATGGAAACTGCACTTTAATACAAAATGTGTGTTCTTATCAATAAAGTTATCCTCACCACAAAAAACGATGAGCGAACGCATGTGTTAGCGCGATTATTGAAATATTGCACCAATCACCTCTGAATAGAAGAAGTAAGATAATTTCACTTAAAAGATAGGATAGACGCTAATAAATTGATTATATCATGATTTCATTATATCACAGGGAATCAATCGAATAGACGAAATGTTTACAATAGAAATGAATCTGTTGACGTGTCATAGTAACCGAGTACCATACAATCAGTTATTATATTCAAACCACGAGCTGATGAAATAATGACAGCAGAAGTTTCAAGAAATGCTAAGCTTGATGATAGCAGGATAAGATTTGAAATTTTGACTGTCATATTTTCAAAACTTTAAGTAGAATATCCCTACTTCGACACAAAAAAACAACAGTGATATATTCACATTTAAACAGAAAATTTAAGCGTAATATCCCTACTTCGGCAGATAATATTAAGTTAAATATTCTTTCTTCGAAAGAACATATTAAGGGGAATATTCCTTCTTCGACAGATGAATATTAGGGGAATATGCCTTCTTCGACAGATAATATTTATCTGGCGGCGGAGTTTCCCATATTCATAGGAGATATGGTTTATAGTTGAATATTCATTAATCAGATAAAAATGCATAATTTGACAGGTAATATTCAGCACAATAGTCCTACTTCGACAGGTTTTAGTGTTTAGAAATCAGACGTCGAGAAATAATATTCAGCATAATATACATGTGATTTATACAGTATACACTGTAATGTTCACATTCCTATTGAGGCCATATTCATTAATTAATTCTTATGTGTATCAATATTTTATATATATCACTCTACGTTGTACCTTTCACGTAGAACGATGGCCATATCAAAATTATCAATAAACTATCCATTAATCTAGCAAACTAGAATACTTTCCCGTCGAACCGTACTAATCTTATTTTCATAAACTTAAAATCAGACATTGGGCGAATTTTCAAAAAGAAATCTAAAAATAGCGGACAGCTTACTGCAACTCCTTAATATGTTAACTGATATATAATTGATAATTCTATTTCGACTTCTAGCTATCAAATTGCTGAATACAAGTTATTGAGGAGTGAGAATAAACAAATGGACATCTTTTGTAATTTTTCGAGGAAATAAAAGTGTTTTGTGACGCTTTACATTATTTTGTCAAAAACGCTGAATTTCATGTTATGCTTACGTTCACGAATAATGTGAATATTTGAATGATATTTAGGTTCTATTTATAGATATGCCAGTGTTGTAAAGCCAAACCTTAGACATAAAGGTCAATATCCGCAAAATGTTATAATAAGTTTTGCATTTAAATAATTTCTCAATCATTCTACAGATGAATGACATAACAATGGACAATTGAATGTCATTACATGATTACTAATCTTAGACAAACAATATAATGTACAACTGGTATCTAAAAAAGCATATGTAGTCCATGACGTGTGTTATTTTACAGTTTATCTTTAGCCATATTCCTTTCCAAATTATAGTTTAAACTTTATTTTATTCAACAATACATGGCAATATAATATATACAATATAATTTTCAAATGTTACAGATGATATCATCACAAGACTAATATTCCTAAGAAAATAAAGCTAAAATATTATTTTGAAAAAAGCATATTCAGTCTTATGACACACTGTGTCTTATTATAACGTATAATATATATATATATATATAATATTATGACATAAATTATCCTAAAATATATTTCTAGTGATTTTCTACCCCAAACTTTATAGGTTATACAGAACAATCTCGGGGAAAGATAACACGACACATTATATATATATATATGCAAGTGCATACATGCAAGTGGCGCTGTAAGGATACATTAAGACCGACACTTTTTCTTATTAACTACATATACGACAATTGTCATACGAAAAACTTAAGAGCCAGACGATCGAGTTCAAGAGGTTGTCTCCCTTGGTAGTTTGAATACTGAGTAGACACCGATCTCGACATCAGCTTATATCGCTATCAAATGTCAGTAGAGTTTGTGTATCCGTCTGATAGCAGGGTTACACATCAAATCAAAAATGGAATTACTTCCGGGTTATGTAGCTTACGCAAAATTAATTACTCTGTCAATAAACAATTATTGAAAGAATATTTTGAAAGAATGATAATTATATATACAAATATTATATTGATAATGGGAAAAGATATAATAATCCTTGAATAAATGTTATCCTTATTCTTTAGCATTACATATATTTTAAGTCAGAAATAAAATATTCCTTTAAAAGAAATTTTCTAAGGAAACTTGTTCTTTCGTGGTAGTATAAATATGATATATATTATTGTTACATTTTGTCTAAATTCATTTAGATAGGACATTATATTAATACCTGTTATGTAGGTTGATACTTACCAACATTGCTACAGATGCTGTTGAATATGCCTTTCATGCCATTGTGTCTGTTCTTGCATCGGATTATTTATTATGATTAATGTTTGAACTTTATAAAAAAAAATTGGTCTGTCATTAGTTTCACAACACCAATTAAACAAAAATGTTTAATGAAAACAAACTCTACAAAACAGTATCAGAATTTATATTGTTCCCCTAGCTTCATTGATTGTCAAAACGTCATAGTGTCAAATATATCGTGATATCACAAAAGAAAGATGCATGTTTACTCATCGTTATTTTCACAAATGTATCCAAGAAAACTTAAAAACTTTAACACTTTAAAACTTTAAAACTTGAAAAACTTTAAACCAGAAAGTTCTGACGTTCGCTTCCATTTGATTTATGAAGATAACTGAATCTCGCTGCCGCTTGGTTTCGTTTATACCCCGCCAGTGACGAAAACATAATTCAGAAGACTTCCATCTTTTATGACATTTTTTTCAATTTCTCTATTTTTGATAGATAACTTGGAACGATTTATTGATAATTTGAAGTTTCAATACTTTTATGACAAACACTTTAAGATATTCTTTAATCGTTATATTTGATAATCTCCCATATCAAGAAGTTTATAAATAATAAAATATACTTTTTTTTTATCCTGACTTCAGTTATCGTTGTGCGATACAAAGATAGCAGACTTTGTGACGTATGGGATGAATTTAGTGTTTGTCAGCGTTTCTTCCGTTTGACAATGTAGTTATAAAATATCTAAATTTGTTAACATATCTTTCCTGAATAGATTAGGAGAAAATACAAAGAATTGCTTAGATCAACTTTTCGTTCCACGATTTGAAAGGTATATATATACACTGTCTTCTCAAAGGAATACATGAAGATTAGTATGTGTTATAAATGATCAAGATGTTACTATAATATCGCATTGAATAGAGAGGAAAATTGACGATATCCTTCTGTTTAAAAAAAAATAAAACAGAAAAAAAACAAACCCAGAGAAATGACAAAACTTGTATTTCCACGTTTCATATTAATTTGACAAGGCTTTAAACATCTAAGAAAGTAAAAAAGGTTACTTATTCTAAATTATTCTCTAATTTACGTTACTTATTCTAAATTATTCTCTAATTTACGTTAATTATTCTGAATTATTCTGTAATATACACAGGGCATGATTCCTTGTAAAGGTTACTGTTGTGTTTCCTTTTCTATGCATTCTTAGTGTTCAGATTTGATATGATTAAATAAACTCACAACATGGTCACATGAACATTTTGTTAAGGAAATGTTAACAATAGAACACAATACACAAACAATTGTAAAACAAGTTAGAAAACAATGTTGGTGACCTCACAACTATTTTTATGTAAAGCTTATTTGTCTTGCATCTCATTATATAAATATACTCTGTTTTGATATATTCGAGATGATTCGAAAAATATTTCAACACCGTTTTTTAATTTCGTATTTTGTTTCAGATGCAAAACTAACGGTCTAGACACAACTTATGCGATGATGGCAGAGGCTCGGAATATGCACACGCATTCATTATTTTATTAAAATTATCGAATTTACAAAACATGCTTTATTGAATAAATCAGAGTAAGCGTCCCTCAACTTTTAAATTTCAATATCTGTTTAGGTCCTTAACGATGTGTATAAGTCTCCTTTTGAATTTCCAAAATATTGGCCCTAAGATTCAATAACGAGTCTTAGATGTACGAAACTGCTGTATGTATATAATTTATATTCATTTTCCAGTATATATACATACATTCACCGCACTACAACTACGGAAGTAAATTCAAATCTTTACCTTCAGATCAACAGCACATAGTGCGTTTGATAAATTGTGTTAATAATTAGATAGTAACACAAATGACGAAGGAAGACAACTTTATGACTCGTGCCTTGACCGGGCCTCGAACTCACGATCTACGTATATATGATATACATTATATGATTATAATAGGTATGATCCCTACGGACGACGAAATGAATAAAGGAAAAGAAAAACACGAGTGAAACACCTGTTTTTCTTCTTTATGTAGCTATATATATATTTGTAGCCGCGAAAGTACTAGGGAGACAGCAGATCTGTGTTTGGCTTTTTATTTTATTATTATTTACCGTCACATGGACATTTTAACTTTATTCTATATATTTATTTAGTCTGTTTTTTGTTATTTTTTATACATTCACCTTCGCAAGGACAGATTTCAATTTCTTATATACTATATATATATATATATATATAGCACATTCATATTTTAGCTGTATGGTGCAATGCCATTAACATTATTTTATTTATATCCATCTGCTAGTAAATTCATATTTCAATATATATTCACTTTTACATCTCTATTCACTGATAATTAACTTGATATTCGAGTCATCTTTTACCATAATAATTTGTTATATGATTTGAAATAGAAGTATTTTTCATTGAATTTCAACTCAACATATATAGAGACAATATGGTATTAGACCTACTTATGTAAACAACTTTTTTTCAAACAATTTTGCGAATAAATTTTCTCAACGTCGTTAAACATGCTTTTAACTATCAAATATGTGAAACCTTATTTACAGCAAATTAGTATCATTTTTACTATTTTCACTGATAAATAATGATTTTGTCCTTAGAAAGTTGAAGTATGACTATGAAACATGCGCGCCATTTCCTCATCTAATTCATTCTTATATCAAGACAATGCTCTCATATTGTTTAATTGAATAAGACTGATCTCACAGGTTTTGTTTCTTATTAGTTTTAATTATATATCATATGTAGTGTATATTAGAAACTATAAACTCAATAAAATCATTACAAAGGGAGCTTATAGCGAAAATAAAACTACAATGTATCAACTTCAAAACATTTTGGAAACACAAATATTTACATATATATCTACGGATATATAATGTAAATGTTTTCCAAATCAATTTTTATAAGGTATCCCATAATAATTTATGTTTAACTAATAACATGTATATGTTAATTTTTCTGTATATTTCACATATATAAGAACATCAGGGAATAGCAACTATTGAAACAATTTCTGTAAATAAATAATATCATGATACCAAACTATCAATTTTGAGATTTCTATTTATCAACAATTTAATTGTTCTATGAAAATTTGTAGAGTAATTGTTAGTTAATAATATAAGTGTAAATATGAATGAAACTTATATGAAAAATAGGAAAAACATTAGAATACAAACTCTGGAATACTCAATAAAGAAAAGTGATCTAGCGAAGAAAAAAGGATATAAAACATATGTAAAGAAAAAATATATATAGGTGTCAGATTTATACAAGTGTCTTGACACTTGTTTCTGATTCCTTTTTGTATAATTTATTTGTTGTATATAAATTATTAAATGGAAATTGACAAATAAAACACAGCTTAAACTAAGATATAGCCGTGCAATATCTTAGCCTGATATCGTAACATTTATTTATCAAGTGTTCATAAAAATCACAAAGAATACATCGTTCGTATATAAAAAGAATAACCTATAAGATCATGTCTTATCAACGATGGTAACTGCTAAAGTGAATTATAATATTGCCAGGAATGAAATATATAGTAAAGTCGCAGTCTTTGTTGTTAGAAATTAAAGAGTATTAACGTAGTAAGATAAAAATCGCTTACGTTTATTTTAAACTGTATTTTATCTAATTCAAAGACATTGCATATAAAATACAAAATATCAGTTCATAATTTGACAAAGGATCTGGAAACAAACTTAAAGCTTATATCAATCCATCTCCCTTAGAAGTTGAGCATTTAGGTAAAACGTCTGCAGTATAATTCTATGAGAATTGAACCTTTGGAATTTATTTATTATTTCCATAGTCAGTCAAAAATAAGGTATAAGTGGTATTGATTTGATTTTCTTTTGACATTTTTTAAGATTTCAAATGTTGTTTTTTCATGAGTATATCATATATTTCTCTTTTTTGATAGCAAAATATGTTTAAGTCGTTTTAAGGTTACTTAGAACACAATAATCACATGACATTAAATTGGAACCTAATGAGATATGTACTAGTCTTTGTTTTATAAATGTAACAAAGTCAAATGACCTCTGATTAAAACACCTGCCTTGATTTTATGAGGCAATGTCGTAGAAGTACGGTTGTAGGAATTCCTATGCATTCCTGACACTGGACAGGCTTACTATTAATCCTGATATATGGCATCGGTAACTAAAATGTTACGTTAAGTAAACACTTACTTCCGTAAACAACGGAAACATCAAGCATTCTCTGGAAATAAGCTACCATCCCATCCAAATAGCAATGAGAGAATAAGTCAACGCTTCTACTCCTTAAGAGGAAAATATTTTGGCATGGAACCGAAAAAAATCATGATGATTAGCTTCATGGGTTCATTTGTTTTATAATACCAATCGTAATAAAAACAATTACACTCATGTGAAATTAAACTGCAATAAACTGTAATTGTATTTCTCCCGTGTGTGCGAAGAAATACTGCATTGTAAATATAACAAATATAACAAAAAGTTAAGGTTTTCTCTATTTCCCTCCCCATTCAAAATTTCACATTTCTTTCAAACTTTTTTTTTTTTTTTTTGTTCTTATGCCCCCTCCCAACCAGATTATATATATATATATATATATTTAACCTTTTTTATATATATATTTAACCTTTTTAGTTTCCTTTGTCCACTCCCTAACTAGCTTTTTACATTTCTTTCGACCTATTTAAGTTGTTTTCCAATGTTCCTTCCCCATCAAATTTTTTTCGACCTCTTTTCCTTCGCAGCCTCTTAGATACAAACAAAAAAATACCGTAATAAGCTCTACTCTATCACACTCTCAATTTGTGTTGAGAGGTGCTTATATCTTGTGTGTCTATTAATTATTTAGATAAAATTAGAAATAAAATACACGGATAATGAAACAATAGGCCTAGTTATTGTTATTTTTTTTTTAAGATTGACAAATGATTTGGCAATATATATTACTTTACGAACTTGTTTATAACATTCAAGTTTAGATATTTGATAAACATTCCCGTTGTGAAATTATATGATGACAGTACCAGTGTTTCATTAAACAAATGTTGTTCTGATATAATACAAATACGCGGAGGATAAAACATTAATAATTTATTCCTAAATATGATTAATGACAGATTGTCTTTGAATGATAATAACAAACAAGTTTGTGTAGTGTTGGCTCTGCATCAAAAGTTACATAGGTCCGATTACACTAGTGAAAATTTCTTTGAAAAAATAAAAATTGAAAATTTGGAAAGAAGTCTGCCTAGAAGTGAGTCATGAAAGCGATTTTTAAACGTAGATTTTGTGGACAAAATTTAAATAGAATATTAGGTAATTGGTCTTATTGTTAATAAATTAGATTATAAGCATTTCAAAATTGTTTGATATATTTCTTCTTATATCGCTATCAGTCCGGTTGGCAGAATTTCTAGATTTACATGAAATTTGCATAACGAGTTTCAGTTGTATATAAATTCATACATTGAAAATGTATATAAAACACGAACTCTTTACAATAATAATGAAAACATAAATATTATAGACCCTACACATTTCGGTACTGCTAAAGTTATAAATAAGAGTAAATCTGAACTTGTTGGGCACATTAGTAATTGGAAACTCCGATAAACAGAAAGAAATTGCCAAGTTAATGGTAAACGCATAAATTATAAATGATGGCCCATACAGGTGTCGTCGATTAATCAGAAGACGTTTATCCTTCCCTGAACACTAGACCTTATTGTCCTACTTTTTAAATGGTCTCAATGCAAATATATAGTTTGAATTTCGCCTTCGTCTTTTCGATTTCGAGTGATAATTACAGTGTCACTTGTTTAACATAAGTCACGCTTGTTTTAAAATAAACTCAGTTTGTTGGTTTCTACAACATTGTTTTATTCTATTTTTGGGTAATTTCTGTACATTATCGCTTTAATGTTTATAGGGCATATTTCTCTATGACTGATCTATATGTCTGTACATAATGTATCTTGCAAGATTTTTTATCCTGATCTTGGAATGTGCATTTTAATATATATTGATATTAAAATGTTAACTTTATTTATTTTACAACAATTGCTAAACAAGTTATATCAACTTATATTAATCACACTTGTTGGCCCGGATGGAAGCGCGCGAGGGGTCTGACTGTTGGAGGAAACCGGGGGAAATGCAGGTGATAGGGCAGGTGACCAAAACACCTTTTTTTTCACATCCGACCATGTAACTGTTTTATTGTATATATATGTATTACCATGTTGTTATTTTCACTTATATACCGATAGGTCCTTTGAATAAATTGAACTTGAACTTGATCGCTCAGGGAATCGAACCCATTCCGTGGAGGTGAAAGACAAGTGTGTTACTACTGTGCCACGCGACCACCGAAATATTTGATATATGACAGCAATGGTAGATCAACGATAACGTGTTAGCAATAAATCATATAATTTATTGATTTCAAACCCATTGAAATCTTTATTTTCAGATTTAAGTTATAAAGATAAGGAAGAATGACATTTAAATAGTTCCTTGCAAAAGATAAACACAATTAAAATAAGATTAAGTGATAGGAATCCATAAAATCCTTCATGCATGATTGTATTTTTTTTTTTCGGTTACAGCCATAAATATTTGATTTAATAGACCACCCATTGCCTTAACACCGTTTCATTTTATAAAGTTTAATATCTATGTCTTAATATATATTTGAAATATTATGTAAGTACTTCATTCATATAATCGGGCGCGTGTTCCATGTTCCTTAGCCTAAAAATGTCCTTAGCTTATAACTCTTCCATATGAAAGCATAAATGGAGTAAAATGGGGGAAAACTTAGCTAAGGAGCTTTTCTTAAATACTGTAATTCTTTCATATCGAACATTTTAAGTTAAATCATTTTCTGAAGTTAAAGAATATTGATGAAACTGAAGCATGGTCTATGATCATATAATATTCAGTTCGTAAAAATACATATACTCCGATACTTTTTATTGATTACAGTAACTTGTATACCAAGTAGTCAAATATTCAAGAACAGTCAACTAAAAACAAAAAAGGCTATATTTATTTGGAATGTTAGATGCATGACTTAATTTGACCATTGTCTTCAGCCCTTTGTGTAGGATTGTAATATGATAAATTAAACTCCATTATCTTGAACTCTGATACTTTAAAAAAAAAAGGACTGCTTAACTCGAAGTAGATAATATAGTCAGTATCGACATACAAAATCTGTGTAAAGTATCCTCGGTTAACCTGAATGCTCCCGAAAACTCAAAAGGTTTTTTTTATAACCCCCACTTACTTCGACTGTAGGTGTTTATACTACAATACTTTAAATAAAGTAAAACGAATGTCAAATACTCACGTTATCAATCATAAATCATTCTTATTTTATTAAACGTTATATTAAAGAAAATCAATTATTGGATATTAGTATATTAAACACATTGTATATCAGGCTTCCTAAGGAATACCTTTACATAAAACAATGGATATAAGTCTTATATTTACTGCAAATCATGTGTTTACCCACTACATGATATAAATGGTTGACTTTACTGCACCCTAAAGAATAAATATGATTAAAATATTGTTGGACTGTGAAGTTTGATATACAGAACCTAAACATAAGATTTCAGCAGCTTACTTTAAGTCTTAGATAGTCAGGTTTTTTACTTTCATATATCTGTCAAATTTATAGTTTTTAAGTATGTAGCAATAATTATATGATACCCAGGTTTACACCATATAGCAATACTGTCCCATTTAGACTAAATAGATAATCCTTTATATGTACAACCAGGCCTTCAAGAATTCATCAGGATAATTATTTGATTCAAATGCAACTTGATATACATATTGTGCAGGATATTTAAAAAGCTATACAAGGAAATGTATAACAAAAAATCAATAAATTAATTAATCAATTGTTTCCTCAAGTCAATTAATTCACTACTAAAACTAAATATTAGGGAACATTGTTTATATGATACTGTGTAGATGACAATATTTGCTGGGTTTGAATTTTCGCTGTATTAGTGTTTACTTATACAAGAATGGCGTACATGTATAATAATCTCAGTGAATTTTCGTTATATATGTCTGTATATGTACATAAAAAACATAAACAAAATTAGTGGTAGACAAAAGTTAATACTCACAAAATATCTCCTCACGTTCGAACGGGACAACTGCAAAATAAAATTTCAAAGAAATTAGGGAACTATACATTATGCATAATGACTTGTCTCGCCTGTCCCGCTTTGTCGGTATGGTAAGCTTAATGCAAGTCCCAGAATAATCTGAGATGTATGCATTTTATCACTATCATTTGAATCATAATTTTTATCAAAACACTATCAAGCAATCATCATATACAAATATAGGTTGGAGTCGTATTTAAAAGCTGATGCCTTGCGAAACAAAAATTATGATTTTTTCAAAAACGCTGTAGCCTCCAATATTTGAGAAGATAGCTGTCAACCTTTGTAGGTTACAGTACCTGTCTATGTACGTGCAGAAATTATCAAATATACAGAATACGAAATTGTTTGAACTATGAGGCCAAATGTTAATTTAGCGTTTATTTAGGCCAATTTGACCCCTGGCTTTTCTTCTGAATCCCCAATCTTTTTGCTCCTGGCACCACTGACGAGTCCTTGAAGGACGAAACAGCTGTATCATTCAGTGTATTTTTAAACAAATAAATACCTGAAGGTGCTATTCACTTGCATGCACGATCTGTTCAAGTGAAATGCAAAACTGGTCTAACAGAAATTTCTTAAAATTTTCCCTAAATATGATGCTGTCTCCCATGCGAAAAGAAGCCTGTCTGATATATTATGTAGCCTGTTTCCATTTCACCATTAGCTGATTGTTAATGAATTGGAGAAGCCATAAACACATTATAACCATTTTAAACATTGATATTTTAACGTACAAAATACAGAAAGCATAACAAAAATCACATAATCTATTTGCTTGGATGGAATGTCTTTACTCCAGTGAAAAACAATCAAGGTTTGGAGAAAATAACTCTTGCACTTTGTGAGAAACTATCTAAACGACAAAAAGTCCATTTCCAAATCAACATTTGAGCAATGAAAACCTGCCAATGCTTCCCAAACGATGCGCTTTGTAGAATTCCAACTATAGCATCTTACGTATTTTAAATCTGGTTTGACTTTTACATTAAAAAAAATGTTTCTGATCTAAATGCTAGACTTTGAAATAAATATGGACGTGAGGTCGCCGTTGCTGTTAACGTTGTCGCTGCCAGAAAAGTATATTTTAAACCACGACGAATTAATTTGTATCAATGAATCATCGGATCTGATATAGATCATGGTGGGGAAACATTTTACAGTCTCTGTTGGAATACAGTTTGATTTTTCAATTCCCAAGATATTTGAGAAATAGAATAATACTATGAACTGAATACACAAATTGAAGTGGTATGTAACGTGTGCTGGAGATTAGAGTGCGTTTATATTTAATGTACAACATCATAATAAAATAAACTAATGGGAATGGTTGGATCAGTCACGATGATACTATGCTGATTGTGAAGGGAGATACAGACATATAGAAGGGATGATATTGTTAAGTTTGTCTTAAAATTAATAACATTTGATGAAAATACAGCAACACGTCTAGTCAAACATACCTTAGTGAAACACTTCTCTTCAATTATTGTCCGTCAATAATACTTTGAATCTATTTACCGTTAAAATTGTTCTAATTACCGTTAAATTTGATCTAGTTACAGTTAACGATGATCTAGTTACCGTCAATAATGATTTAGTTACACCGTTAAAGTTTATCTAGTTTACATTAAATTGACCTAGTTACTGTTAAAGTTGATCTAGTTACTGTTAAAGTTGATCAAGTTACCATTAAAATTGATCTAGTTACCATTAAAATTGATCTAGTTACCATTAACATTGATTTAGTTACCGTTAAAGCTGATTTAGTTACCGTTAAAATTGATCTAGTTACAGTTAAGGTTGATCTAGTCACAATTAACGTTTATCTATTTACCGTCAAAAATGATCTAGTTACAGTTAAAGTTGATATAGTTACCATAAAAGTTGGTCTAGTTACTGTTAAAGTTGATCTAGTTACTGTTAAAGTTGATCTAGTTACAATAAAAGTTGGTCGAGTTATCGTTAAAGTTTATTTAGTTACCATTAACATTGATCTAGTTACCATTAAAATTGATCTAGTTACCATTAAAATTGATCTAGTTACCATTAACATTGATTTAGTTACCGTTAAAGCTGATTTAGTTACAATAAAAGTTGGTCTAGTTACCGTTAAAGTTGATTTAGTTACCATTAAAGTTGATATAGTTACCATTAAAGTTGATCTAGTTACCATTAAAGTTGATTTAGTTACCGTTAAAGTTGATATAGTTAATGTTTAAGTTGATCTAGTTAATGTTTAAGTTGATCTAGTTAATGTTTAAGTTGATCTAGTTAATGTTTAAGTTGATCTAGTTAATGTTTAAGTTGATTTAGTTACTGTTAAAGCTGATTTAGTTACCGTTAAAATTGATCTAGTTACCGTTAAATTTGATTGGAGTATTGCTAATGTTGATCTTGCTATCGTTAACGTTTACCAGTAAACTTCTTTGGCAAAAGTGAAAGCAAATACATGCATGGTGATTGTCATTGGTACTTTTTCTAAACAATAATTGGATATTCAATCGTTTTTGTTCCGTCATGACCAGAATAGCTAGTGTATACGTTATACCTTATATAATTTACGACAGGGAAAAAGTCCTAATGAAATATGAGGAAACGGAGATGAGAGAAAATATACTAGTCTTATTTAAAGGGATATTAAAGTTTTATTCCGAAGAGAGAAATATAGAAGACTTAGCGAGATGAGAAGAAATATAAGTTTAAAAAGTTGTTTAAATGAGAGGTTTTATGTAGATGAGAGATAAATGATATCATGTACTCAGATGAGAAGAAATACAAAAACATTATTCGGATGAGAAAAAAAAATATGAAAGTTTTACAAAGATTATAGATAGTTTGTAAAGTATTTCTCAGATGGAATGGATAGATTAAGGTTTTTTTCTAATTCTAGGACCGAAAAGATCAGGTCTCACTAAGACAAAAAAAAATGTTCATTGAAATCATCACAAATGTATATATCATCACATTTGAATCAGGCATACACTTAGTTTTATTCGTTTTGTTTTCATTCTATGACGTATGGATGTAGTTGATGGTTTTGATGGACATTCTAAAACACTTGAGAACAGTTTGATTGTATATTGCTTTGTATTTCTGTCATTTTAAAAGTAGATATTATAAGATTGACAAATGCAGGCCGATACAGGGAATTACATTAGTATAACATGCTTCCAGTTCAGATAATTCATAAAGTATAATGCTTCAAAAATTCTGGTTGTTTATCCATACATTTTCTAGTTATGTTTTGTGTTTTTAATCCAAAGAGGAAATAACTACCTGCGTTTCGTCTTATTTCCTAAATATATGAGGAATTTATTAGAAAAAAAAACCATGAAAAAGTATTTCGGTAGCAATGCCGCCGTTATCAAGATTCCCAACGTAACGAAAATTTCTTATACACCGTAAATAATATCACAATGTAACAAAGTTTGGTGTAGACGCCAACATTAGGTTTTTCCGTATAAGAAATTTCGGTATACAAGCAATGCTTAAGATCAGCACATTAGACTTTTAGGGAGATATGCATTCGTTAGGATTACCACGTTAGCATCTCAGGTATAGACGCGAAAAATAAAATTACCACGTTAGCATCTCAGGTATAGACGCGAAAAATAAAATTACCACGTTAGCATCTCAGGTATAGACGCGAAAAATAAAATTACCACGTTAGCATCTCAGGTATTGACGCGTAAAATAAAATTACCACGTTAGCATCTCAGGTATAGACGCGAAAAATAAAATTACCACGTTAGCATCTCAGGTATAGACGCGAAAAATAAAATTACCACGTTAGCATCTCAGGTATAGACGCGTAAAATAAAATTACCACGTTAGCATCTCAGGTATAGACGCGAAAAATAAAATTACCACGTTAACATCTCAGGTATAGACGCGAAAAATAAAATTACCACGTTAGCATCTCAGGTATAGACGCGAAAAATAAAATTACCACGTTAGCATCTCAGGTATAGACCCGATAAACAAAATTACCACGTTAGCATCTCAGGTATAGACCCGATAAACAAAATTACCACGTTAGCATCTCAGGTATAGACGCGAAAAATAAAATTACCACGTTAGCATCTCAGGTATAGACGCGAAAAATAAATTACCACGTTAGCATCTCAGGTATAGACGCGAAAAATAAAATAACCACGTTAGCATCTCAGGTAGGTCCTATAGACCCGATAAATAAAATTACCACGTCAGCATCTCAGGTATAGACACGTTAAATAAAATGACCACGTCAGCATCTCAGGTATAGACGCGAAAAATAAAATTACCACGTTAGCATCTCAGGTATAGACGCGAAAAATAAAATTACCACGTCAGCATCTCAGGTATAGACACGAAAAATAAAATTAACACCTCAGCATCTCAGGTATAGACCCGATAAACAAAATTACCACGTCAGCATCTCAGGTATAGACACGATAAATACAAATACATCGTTAGCAATTTTGGAAAAGACATGTTAATTTTTTTTTTAAATCATTAGCAATTTAGGTACATCAAAACATATCCAAAACTAGATATGCAAACAATATAATTATCTGCATTGAGACCCCCAAAATCGTGTAGAAAAGAAAAGACCAGCAGGACAGGTGTGTTCTGATTAATCGATGATACCAGAAATAAAAAAACCTAGGTCGAAATCCGGATTAAAACACAATATAAAAATACGAACGAGGTTGGTGACAATTGAACCACCAATCATATCAACAAGACCGTACGACACAGCATCAGAATCACAATTGAAGTACCAGTATTTCCTCGTGGAGATCATTTTCTTTAAATATACGCGTCGGAACGTTACTGTCACAAAACTCCTTACCAATAAACTTATGAGTCACTCAAAACCTTCACAATTTCGAGGTACAAATGATAATAATCATTAAAATATCTAGAGAATACAACAACGAATACCTACATAATAACGAATAATAAACTCAAAATCGATTAGAATATAAACAAAATGTTAGATTTGTATAAAGACTCCTGAAAAAGTACAAGCATCATAACGTTCCGGAAGAGTTAACGTCCTTTGTTTCATCGACGACCCAGCACACACATCAAGGTCAAATCTGTGTTAAGTCACAAGCTCAAAGGGAGTTACAGTGACGACAACACACCATAATGCAAAAATATTAATTTTCGCGAGGAATTTATTTTCGGACATTTCGTAAGAATCCTTATCACGAATCCATATAAATTAACACCGATAACATTTCTTATTTAAGAATATGTATTAAATTAATGACAAAACATTGTAATGGAATTTGTTTAGCATCCTCTTTCCTGGTAAATAGCATATCAGTCAAACATCAGCAATTTGATATAGAAAAAAAACGAATAGAAATATTGAGCTTTGGCTAATCCAACGAAGCTCTGTATTCATCACACACACATTCCAATTAAATTATCAGATAGGGATGAAGCGAAGGCAACATGCGTAATGGGGTTGTTTCATTAGTTTTTCATACACTTACGTCTATGATTAAATACATATTTGATAAGCAAGTTGTTTTAAGGAAGATTAACAAAAATAATTACTAAAATTAAGTAAGGCAGCTATTACAAACGCCGTGGTCTGATTCCAATCGTAACGTCAAATGTTATATTTGATTTATGAGCGTTTTTGACTAGGAAATCTTTTTAATCTTTTCAAAGATATTAACTTGAATGTTTTGTTTCTTTAATGATGAGTTCAGTTTTACGTTTAAGAATCACGACATGAGGGACCGACCTTCCATTAAATATGATATAGCCAAGACAATGGAAAAAAGGGCCTTATATAGGTCCCCTTTCGGACGTGAAAGCACTGGGATTTCTCCATGTCACCTAAAATTGATAACGTTATATATTTGAATTGTTCAAAATCAGGAAAGTGGGTAATTACGTCCAGTTAATGTGTATAAAGCCTATGAAAACCAAACAGATGTTTACGGCCAGATAACAACAGCGACTTGACATATCTAGAATGGTTACGTTTTCACCACTTTAACAACAGTAACTGGATCAATCTCGAATCGTTCTGTCTGCAGTATTTTATATTTCATAAAGATAATGTGATCTAACCCGGATTTAATGAGTGTGTCGTCAAAGAAGTAGAGGACGTTTATCCTTTCGGAACATCTGGAACCGTACTCATGAAACTACTCTCGCACTCAGACATGACATCTGTACTCACCCCAGTTTTCTTTACACTCGCTTAAATCACAGTAATACAAAGTGAGAAAAAACTAATCATTGAAAATAAGATTTCACATGAAGTCTTTCCTTGAAATCATTGGAAACTATTAATTATGATATCAGATTTTTCACCAAAAGCATCTGAGTCTGAGCATAATACGTGTATTTGAACATGAATATTTTTTCATGAATACGAGCCCTGGTCTCGTTCTTGTACTTTGTCATAGTTCGGTTTGGTTTGGTTTTACATCCTATTAACAGCCAGGGTTATTTAAGGACATGCCAGGTTTTGGAGGTAGAAGAAAGCCGGAGTCCCAAGAGAAAAACCACCGACCTACGGTCAGTACCTGCCAACTACCGCACATGGTTTTCGAACTCGCAACCCAGAGGTGGAGGGCTAGTGATAAAATGTCGGGACATCTTAACAACTCGGCCACCGCGGCCCCGCTTTGTCAAGACTTTCAACGCAATTCTATATTTTGCTCGTGTTTGTCGCACGTTTTGTCGATTTTGAGTTAGAAAACACGGCCTGATTTTAATATCGGGATTCTCTGTGGTATCAGTATTGAAATATCACGTCATTTGAATCAAATTGTTATTTCGTTTGGAATTTTGGCCGCCATAATAATCGGATTACTACAGATGGCTGGGCTCCGCCACAATTAAACAAATCATCTAACACAGAGAGGGTAGCATGACACCCCATACTGTCACACTATGCCCGACTAGCTAGCTGGTATGGACTGCCAATTTATTTGAAACAATGAAAATGAAGTAGAAGTCTTTAAAAACCAATTAATATACTTCGGTTTGTCTCGGTAACGGGAGTGGAGCTATGACCTTCTCAAATTGTGTAGCGAATACATTTTAGTCGCATGTACCCTTATGTCAAGGACATGAATGTAGAACCGACACTGTTGATGATGTTCCTAAAAGGTCGCCTCAAACAGATATGCAGTGGGGAATTGCTGGTATATCTTTTCTCAATCCATGACCTCCAGTTAGAAATATGGTATTAACTTCACCACAAGACTTTCTAATACCAATGTGTTTAATAACGGGATGTGGTTTGTATGGCACGTGTTTCGAAATGAAATAATTTGAAATGAAGAGACTTAACATCATCTGTGAAAATATTGCGAAACCTTTCTAATGTGAAATATGGATTTTTTTTTTGTGACGATATAACTTGTATGTCTAAATTATCAATAGTTATATGATATATGGAAATCCCGTTTGATGAAGCAAAACTCTTACAAAAACTCCTGTCATTCATCGGCAAGGTGATATTGTACCCTACATGAACATTCAATTGTAAATACACACGTACGTCATTTTCTTTAAGATTCTCTCTCTCTCTCTCTCTCTCTCTCTCTCTCTCTCTCTCTCTCTATTTAGTATCTACCTTAGTATACGTTATATAATTATATAATGGAAGATCAGCGTAAACTGTTACGATTAATATACGTTTCCCTATAACCACACTATCCCGATACTGAATGTAGGCAAGTAGGTGATTTTATATCATTCTTATTCTGAGGAATGAATTGACACACCGACGTGATGGATAATAAAATCTAACACGGGCTTAACTGTGGACAGGGATATCTCAACCCGAGAAAAATAGTTTGGCTTGGCAACAAGAGGCTTGATGAGATTAAAGATATTCCCGTCCACGCTACAGGCCCGTGTTTGATCAATTTTCTCACATACTGTACTAAAAAGTAACAGCTTTTAACGTGTGGTGAATCTTTTTATCGCGCCATCATAGAAATGCGCGTCGAAAGTGATGACGTTATCACTTTGCGGCGTGGTTACGCTACATAAAATAATGACGTGATGCTATAGCGCGTGTCAGCTGTCTTTCCCTCTACTTCATGTGAGATCGATTTATATTGTCCTTAGCAACCACAAGATCATTCTCTGCAGTATGGGATAAAAATATAATCTTCCGCCATCTGTAAGGTATGACAGAGAAATCTTTAACCCCAGACCTGATATTGTTTGGCTGTTTTAACCCAGGATATGAATATAGGAGTTGGAGGTTTCTCTGCCACGTCCTCAAGGTAGGGGACTATTTGATTGTTTTTCTCCCACCATACTTTTTAATTATTTTTTGTTTGGCGTCACGCGATTGGATTGTCGATATGACGTTACACATTTTACAAAAATATTAAATAAGTGATGCGTAAGATAATGAATTAAGGGTTGTTCCTAGTCCAGATCTGTGTTTTGACCCAAATAGTCAAGAACACTTTATATAGCACCTTAACGGTGAACATGATTGGGTGGTCGGGTGGCACAGTGGTAACACACTTGCCTTTCACCTAGGCGGACGGGGTTCGATTCCTCAATAGGACGTGTAAAAGGTATGGGGTCACCTGCCCGACCACGTGGGTTTTCACCTGGAAACCAGGTATCCTCCAACAGTAAGACCCCTCGCGGACTTTTCAACAAGAGTGATTGAAATATTAAGTTGCTATAACTAGTTTTGCAATTGTTGTAAAATAAATGAAATGTATATTTACATTACATCATTAAGAAAGAAAGTAACATCATTGGTATAATGCAATCAAACGAAAACAAACACACACACGCACACACACACACACACACACACACACATACACACACACACCCAAACAACCATTTAAATTCGTTAGTTAGTCTGCTCATCTCAATATATCTAAAGAAGTCTTATTCAAGTCCAGGGTAAAATACGAACTAAGATATACCCCTGGAAATGCGTACGGGGACTTAGACCAGATGTTGTGGAAGAGAAAGCGTCTTCTGCTTCATCGACGATACTGTCATACAAATCAAGGTCAAATTTTGCTTCAACGACGATACTGTCATACAAATCAAGGTCAAATTCTGCTTCAACGACGATACTGTCATACAAATCAAGGTCAAATTCTGCTTCAACGACGATACTGTCATACAAATCAAGGTCAAATTTGGGTTAAGTCACATTTTTAGAATGAGACCATAGACGGAGCCACTGGGCTTAACAATAAACACCGAATAAGACTGATTACATTTCGCAAATGGAAACAAAATATTTACAAAAAGATGGTTAATCAAGAATTTATTATACAAAGGCGGCAGAGCGCAAACAAGTAAAATGAGCGAAAATTATTCTCAAACAAAATCACCATGAATCACAACAAAACATTAAATACAAGAAAACAAGTCCGGAATCAATAAACGTCGGCGAAAACTTACCCAGCAACCCCCATGGTTTGTGTTGTTTTCCACACTTGGATTAAAATCGAAATTGCACAACAAAAAATACCCCCCCCCCCCCCCCCCCCCCCCCCAAAAAGGAACATGTTGTTATCAAAAAAAGTATAAGCGTTAAGATATATCTGGAAGAGAATATGTCGAGGTCAACAGGTAAAAAAATCGCTAAGTAGTTTATTGGTCAACAGATAAAAAAAACTTGTTTACGTATTTTGCTTGGTAACAGGTAGGAAACCCGGGCTACGAAGTATATGGGTAAACTGGTACATGTATAAATCCTGTCTACGTACAGCTAGCTACTAAACTGGACGTTTCCATATACATAATTTCCATATACATAATTTCCATATGCATAATTTAGTCGCTTTCTAAAGAGCATTATGCACACAATATTTTTAATATTAATGGCTGTTGTTGGTGTCAGTCAGAGACCAGTATAATGCAGACGGTGTTGCCGTAATAGCGTGACTCATGTTTGATATGCATGCCACACAAGTTGAAAGTTTGCTCGCGTTTTCAGCCAAACACTATGCATGGTATAACACCAACTTTCGAAGGTAAAACCCTTGTACAATTCTATTTGCTTGAGACAAGTTTTTCTTTTACAGAACAGGAGTACGACTTTCAGACAATCACTCTCAACATAGGAGCGAAAATCTTTTTCATTTTATTATGTGAATTTCAAAAATCTTCCCACTGAAACGTGTCTCAAATCTTCAATAGAAGACAATTGGGAAACTCGTGCGATTTTCGTATTAGACAACAGATACTTTAGTCTAATCGAACAGAACATAGTCTTGTCCTACAGGAATAAGACTGACATGCCTTGATGTTTTCAAATAATGGATTGTAATTATTTAAATTGAAAAAAAATATATATATATTCTGTGGAGACACTGACATTGTTCCTGGCGCCAATAACCAGCCAGAGTGTGATAAGCCCTCGTTCCTGTTTTACGCTTTCTGTTTTGAGAGAAACATTCCGTGCAAGAAATACACTTTTCGCCCTGCATTTGCTGCATACAGCGTTTCAGGTAGTGAATGTTAATTCACAAACTGACTCAATGTGATTGATTCGTGTTAAATTTTCACCGACGTTGTGTATCTAGAACGAGTCTTTACGAATACATAAGCTTGTTTACAAACATTAAGTATAGAAACCAGTGGTCGTGGGGCACAGCGCTCGAGCCTTTCACCCATCGACCTAGGTTCAAGTCACCGAATGGATAGGAAAACGTATCAGAGTCATCTGCACAACCACATGGGTTTACTCCATGTAATCTTGATTACTCCGACAGTTCGTCCGTCCGTGTCAACATACAAAAATGTGCGATACAATTTTTTATAACATATATAAATATGTTATAAAAAATTGTATCGCACATTTTTGTAAATTTGATAACATTTATAGTTAAAACATGCATGTTGACCTAAAGTGAGAATTAGAATGGCCGCAAACTAGATTGAATACCTGTAATATGTGTTTCAAATCCCTGTTCCTGTCTTAATGTATTGAAGAAATGTTTTAGAGAAACCGGTACATATTTGTGACATTTATTTTACGATTTGAATGAATTTTAGAAAACATATCGTAAGAATAATAACTCTGTAGTAAACAGAAC
Organism: Pecten maximus; assembly: GCF_902652985.1. Classification (NCBI taxonomy): domain Eukaryota; kingdom Metazoa; phylum Mollusca; class Bivalvia; order Pectinida; family Pectinidae; genus Pecten; species Pecten maximus. The sequence continues at coordinate 20,102,664 of NC_047027.1, forward strand.
AATGAACGTTTTCAGTTTTAAAGTTTTGAAATTACACTTTACCTTCAACCATTAAAATGGTGTCTGGTGTCAAAAATGTACATGGACTAATCACATGTATCTTCTATTTGCGTAATATTTCAAATGTACCACGATTGGCAACAATTTTGTCAGTCAGGAGGTAAATGAGCTGTTCAGAGGTATAGTAAGGGCTTCTGCTTGTCACGCGTTAGTTCATTTGAATATTGTAATGATTAAAAATATACACTTGAACTAAGCGATTTTTTGAAATTCAATATTGAAGATAATGGAATTTGTTGATTTGTGGGTCTTTTGTAACTCCCCAGTCAGAGTTTGACATTTCTTTTGACCTTTTATAGCTTCCTCTGCCACACCCTTGGTATCAACACTTTAGGCTCTTAGCGTCACTGACGAGTTCTAGAAGGACGACACATCTGTATGATGCCGCTTACATCACTGACGAGTCCTAGAAGGACGACACATCTGTTTGATGCCCTTACATCACTGACGAGTCATAGAAGGACGAAACAACTGCATGATGTCGCTTACATCACTGACGAGTCCTAGAAGGACGAAACAGCTGTATGATGTCCCTAACATCACTAACGAGTCCTAGAAGGACGAAACAGCTGTATGATGTCCCTAACATCACTGACGAGTCCTAGAAGGACGAAACAGCTGTATGATGCCCCTTACATAACTGACGAGTTCTAGAAGGACGAAACAGCTGTATGATGTCCCTAACATCACTGACGAGTCCTAGAAGGACGAAACAGCTGTATGATGTCCCTAACATCACTGACGAGTCCTAGAAGGACGAAACAGCTGTATGATGTCCCTAGCATTACTGACGAGTCCTAGAAGGACGACACATCTGTTTGATGCCCCTTACATCACTGACGAGTCCTAGAAGGACAAAACAACTGTATGATGCCGCTTACATCACTGACGAGTCCTAGAAGGACAAAACAACTGTATGATGTCCCTAACATCACTGACGAGTCCTAGAAGGACAAAACAACTGCATGATGTCCCTAACATCACTGACGAGTTCTAGAAGGACGGAACAGCTGTATGATGTCCCTAACATAAATGGCGATCCATAGAAGGATGAAACAGTTGTATGATGTCCCTAACATTACTGACGAGTCATTAAAGAACAAAACAGCTGTAAGATGTCCCTAATACCACTGACGAGTCCTAAAAGGACAAAACAACTGTGTGATGTCTCTAACATCACTGACGAGTCCTAGAAGGACAAAACAGCTGTATGATGCCCCTTACATAACTGACGAGTTCTAGAAGGACGAAACAGCTGTATGCTGTCTCTAACATCACTGACGAGACCTAGAAGGACGAAAAAATTGTATGATGTCTTTAACATCACTGACGGGTGCTTAAAGAACGAAACAGCTGTAAGATGTCCCTAACATCACTGGCGGGTCCTTAAAGAACGAAACAGATGTAAGATGTCCCTAACATCACTGGCGGGTCCTTAAAGAACGAAACAGATGTAAGACGTCCCTAACATCACTGGCGAGTCCTCAAAGAAGGAAACAGAGGTACGATGTCCTTAGTATCAATGACGAGTCCTAAAAGGACGAAACAGCTGTATAATGCAATTTGATTCAATGGCTCACTTGTATCTAACTCTCAATCTGAATAAAACAGGGTTAATATATTGTGTGTCTATTGTTCAATCCGTCCTATACCATCGGGTTAGATATCCAAAGGGTAGGTGCATACTGAAATGATTTATATAAGCAACCGATTCATTTTTGTCTCCTTGATCAATGAAAGAAATTATGGTATCTTCATATAGTGCTGTATATCAATGTCATCGTATTACAGATATGTGTTTGATCAATATTAAGTGTTGTTATTCATATTATGTAATTCCCAAGCCATACAAAATCTTTTATATGAAATTTCAAAGAACAAATCTGATAATATATAATTTTATATATCATTACACTTCGAAGCGGTGTATAATGATGATGTGTTTTAATCAGGTTGTCAAAGAAAATTATATACAAAAAACATTAATTAACAAATATATGCACAATGTAACTTTGGAGGCTTCCTTTGATTCCATATAACCACTATATGCTTAATGCGACTCCGAGAACATTTGAAATTGATAAAACAACCAAAACTTACAAAATAATATTATTGAATGTTTCCAGAACGGAAGAACGGCCAAACTCACTCAGATAGGAAAACAATAATAAAAATATTAATGTTAAGAAATGTCTGAATGTCTTCCTAAAATTTTGTTTAAATAGATGTTGCGATAGCTTATCTGTCTGGAATTCTTCCAATCCCCGAGCCAATAAAAACAAGAAAAGATTGACAGTAATATAACGATTTAAATTTTGACCTGATCTTGAATTTTGTTAATTTATACTTTAAGTTTTCATACAAATGCACTTAAAATTGTTTCTAAAATGTTGTTTAAGGGCTTATCAAATAGTTTTTATTTTGACAATATTGCTGTTTCCATGATTATGGCAACACTTATTATACATACAATAAACGATATCTATTATCACCTGGTTAACAATGTAAGTAAACTGTGATCGCTTTAAATTAAAAATTAAAAAGTAAACTGGTATGTAGCGCGCGAAGAATGCGCAATGGAATCTCCATTATTCGAAGCGTTTTGATAACCTTGATCTCGTACACAAGATGGCTATGCTAACGTTGGTGGTCAAACACGTTTCTTGGAAGACAGTTATTTGATTAATAACACTTGATTTGCTATAAAGGAGGGTTTCAATTTAAAATGAAATCTCGTTGCAGAGAAAGACACAAGTACGAGCATAATGAAACATCATTAAATATTTTTACAAAATTCTACGTCGCAATTGAAGCAGAAGCCGCTTACGTTATCGAAGCACCTGACCCTAATCTCCAGGCAGTTTTCAAGAATAGCCATGTAAATCTATATTGTATTTCGTACTTTGCCCTAGATTCATTGATTTTGAGTTCGAATTACAGATGTATGGTTTCGTTATTATGTTATTATTTCGTAATTCTTTGTTGTTCTTGATTAATTAGCTGATAATTACAGAAAACTTAAAAGATATTGACCTAATGATAATGACTTTTAAGTGTATTTTCAGAGAGGAAGATTAGTACATTGGAAACAAAAGGGAAAAAACAAAAACAAAACAAAAACAAAAACAAAAAACGAAAAAAAACAACAACAATAAAACAACAACAACAAATTAACAACTTCCAAAACAGTTTGAGAGTTGAATAGATAACAACCAGAATGAATGATACCGCACCATACAGCTGTTTCGTCCTTCAAGGACTTGTCAGTGATTGTAAGGGCCTTAAGTATTAAGTAAGTGAGGCGACCAAAGCAAAAGATAGTTTTAAAAAAAATGCCAAAATCTCGACGGGCAGGTACAATATTAATATGATAATTTTCAATAAATTTTATATAGAATTTTATTATGGCATTTCAAAAAGAACATGCATTTATATGTATATTCTGAAAAGTATCACTATTTGAATTAATTAAAACGTAGATTACCATACACCTCAGTGGCTGAGTATCTACATGTAACAGCACTGCATGCAATATCAAAAGATTTACAAAAGACACGCAAGACTTTTGCATCTTTTAAACTAATGTAAAGTTGGTTTAATACCGCATCAATGTACGTACAGAAGCATGATATTCAACGAAAGACATATTGTCGATTTTACAAAGAATAATGTATTGCTGTCATAGCTGTAATCACACAAAAAATATCGAAATTCGTCTACAGAGAATTCGCTTTAAGAACAATTTAGAACATATGTCGGCTATCATATAGACCAATTGTTAGTTAATCACTGCAGATATATCTTATCGTATAAACTTTTTTGACCGAGAGGTATACAATGAAATATAAAATAAGCAAATGATCATAAATGAAGATTCTATAATCAATAATTAAACCATGGTTAGGGTAGAAATCCAATACAATAACTGAATCTGAGATAAAGACAACAGAGAGGCCAAACTGGCCTGCATTGGCCACCTTGATTTTTTCGTTGATCATGGCAAAACACGTTCATTTCAGTTCTATCCCAAATATTTCTCCACTTTTGAGCTCTCCAAAGAATAGATCAGACCACATTTGGATCAAATCTTGTAATCTTCAGGAAAAGGATTTAGAAAAAAATGCAATATTTCCCCTAATGGGCCCCGCCCCTATGGTCCAATGAGATCAACATCCTCCATTTACACAAAATTTGATTTCTTTAGCCCAAAAATGCTCTAGACGAAATTTGCTTGAAATGTATTCAGTAGTTTAAGCGAATAAAAGGATATATTTTCCCTATTGAGTACCGCCCCTCCGGCCCCCGAGAAGCCAAGCCTTCATTTTCCCAATAATATTTAGGCCTGTAGTGCTAGTAGTTTTAAAGGAAATCTTGACGGACCGACGTCAGCCATTGCGCCATGCATTCAGACTATGTTACCTAAAACAAGGCCAAAGAGAAAACCATCAGACGAAACTTGGAGATGTATCAAGATGAAGATTCCGACCGTAACACTGCTTTACGTTTTACAGTTATAATTTCTGGCAACAGTTCAAAATAACTTTACCACACTATGAAGCGTCTTACTTGGTATTTCGTTCTTGAAAACTTTTGTTTATTTTTTCTGCGGTGGTGAGCGCTGAATATGCTGAGATAGCGGTGTTCTTAAGAACCACCTATGTATGTCAAAATCCTAACCACAACTTTCATCCTTGCAAAGATCTGAGCCACATAGATAATTGGTATATTTATGGATTGTTTTGATGTGGTTAGAGAGGTAAATGCGGTTAACCGCAACCTCTGAATCCTGGCATTACAGTTGTTAAACCTCAGACACAGTGTTTAACCTTTAACCACATAACGCTCAGATACAAGCACGATAAAAACAGATACGAACTCAAAGGAGTAAACCCTTAGAGAGAATAGCGGCAACCGAGAAGGCGTCAAAACAAAGAGAAGAGAAACATCATTTCTATTTCATTACCATAAGATCCATTCATAGTGTTTATACAGAGTATTATCCCAATTACCGTTATAACTCGTCATTATTGAAAATAAAATGATATCAGAGTAGGTATTATTCATTTAGGGGTTGAAAGCTAGCCAAGATGTATGGAACCAAGCAGTGTGGAATAGATTGTTGCATTTGGTAGCATATGACATTGATGGATTGAAACACTATGTATTAACCATCTGAAAGGTCTGAATGATTTCCACTAAAAGGATTGAACAAAATAAGCACAAACTGTAAGTAGCACCAGTATTTTTTGTAAACGTTTAAACGTTTTTTTAAACATTTTGCCAGCCTGAAATGTATTTTCAAAACTCTGAATTCTACCAAATAATTTTTACTCAGTACGTGAAGTTGATAGTCTAATGTGTTAAGTGCAGAACTGGGATCAAGGATGCATCAAATTTAAGCTAAAATATAATGCAAAATAGAAACAAAAATGAATTACTAAGACTGGAATGTACAGAGGTATATGGGTTTATTTGCATATATAAGGAATAGTACATTACCTGATGAGGTCACAGTGTTTATGAAAAACGTGTTGATAGTGTCATGATGAAAAAATATTCATCAAACTGTACACTCATATGTTTATTATGCCTCATAACAATTGAACATGGAATAATACTATCAAAACGGAATCAGCTTGAATTTTTTTACATGAAATAAGTTTGAATACTATTTACATGAAATAAACTTGAATAATATCAAAACGTAATAAGCTGAATTAATGTAAATGTAAGCGTTATTTGTTTTTTCAATAATTGCAAAACAAGTTTTATATTGTTATTAATCACGCTTGTTGGTCAAGATGGAAACGTGCAAGGAATTATAGAACTGGAGGAAACCATCGTACATGGGGGAACCCATGAGGCAGGGCGGAAGGCAAATGTGTTACCACTGTTGCTCCCGACCAACCTGGAATAAACTTGATTTCTATCGAGATATACTATCCATGTGATAGATTTTATCGACATAGAAACAACAAAAGTGTAAAGATTTTATTAGTTCTAGTTCAGAATCAATCGATAAATGGGCAAAAGGTTAAAATAATATTCACATAGCTTTGTAAAAGTGCACGGAGATTAAAAATATGTTACTGTTGACATAAACATGTAAAACAAATGTATTTACGTTCAGCAAAACAAGAAGGAAAAACAAGAAGAATAACGAATGTGATTGGGCAAGATGGAAAGCTTAAATGTTAATCGATACATAGGTAACGTGTACTGTACCATGCAGCAAGCAGTGATGGTGAAGATTTACATAGTCAATCTTCGTTATATCAAACTTAACTCGAAAGTAAACATTCATCCCAACAGTATTTTTTTTTAAATAACCAGATTCCTCGAATTGTTCTCTTTCCCAGCCCCCCCCCCCCCCCCCCCCCCCCCTTAAAAAAACAAAAACAAAAAACCGCCCTACTTACTCCCTACTTACTTTGACAACATAATACGTATACAAGGATATATGTACAAGTATGCATGTATGCATGTTAGCATATAGATTAGCTATATGTACGAGTCGAAAATGGTAAATTACAAGTCACTGATCATGTAAATAATTCTGTGCGCTGAGTGTGGAAGAAATGAAGAGAACATTAAAAAAAACAAAGAAAAAAGAAGAGAAGAGGAATTTAATTTCCCTGTGTTGTTACATGTATGTATGCTCGCTACGTCGTGACATTTATAAAACTGCTATTCAACCGTATTAGAATCAGTATATATTCGTTTTGCATATATAAGGCTTTACACTGAAATGATTCGTGACAAAAACAAAAGTATCAAGTATCTCGTAAACTGTAAGGCTGTCTGTCATGTCTAACTTACTACATATAAAGGCACAAAGTCGATTATTTCAAAATTTTCTGGTACACACAAGTTTAGGATTATCATGTATTCTACATCTTAGCATACATGACAACGTAATGCAAACTTGATTTATCTTACAATAACTGCGAAACAAATAATATCCACTTATAGTGAATTTGTGGGACCGGACGGAAACGCACGAGGGATCGTACTCATATCTCTCTTGACAGTGCCACAGTTTTGGCCTTTAGCGGAGCGTTTGTCTGTGTGAGGAAGGTTTTTTGGTTCTGTCCCCTAGCCGAGACATACCAGAGTCTTTAAAAATGGTAGTTTTCTACTCCTACGTAGTGCTCAGCATTTGGGAGTGAGACGACTGGCGTACCCGTTGTTAGTATAATGTAACCGGGGTGTTGTTCTGCTGGGTGTATTCGGCAGTATACTTCAGTGAGGTAGCACTATAAAGTCGGCATCAGTATCGCGCGATCACAAGGAGACAAACACACGAACACACCACAGTCTCCTAAAGCGTACACACAAACACTACACAAATGCATATCGCACACAGGGGAAGCCTTCCTTTAATGACCATAGCTGTTGATAGGGCGTTAAACAATACTAAGCCAAACCAAACCAAATTAAAACATTCGCAAACCCATTTTGTCGCGCAGGTGACTGGAGACTAAGTTAAGACATGAATACAAACGGAAACAGACCCAGTGGACATTTACAGAATAAGAAAATTCACAGTTAACTTGACAAAACATTATGGGCGAGAGCTTCATGTTCTCCGTTCTGTTAAACGCAGAAGGCTATATCGCTCACAATCGATCGAAGAGACGGCGTCTTTTATCTTAGAATCCCAATGAAGTCACATTCATATACTTAACTTAGATAATCACCATCAAAACATTTCCTCAATGCAGACAAAACCTTTTTGGAACCAATACCACGTCCTGTAATGTATTATTTTAATCTAGGAATTCCATTGATCAGACTTAAAACAGGGGATTAATGGTACTGACATTTATAAATCGAAAAATTTGTGTTTTCTGATTATTCAGAAAATCTGTATTCAATAGATCTATAACCTAATCACCATGGAAAATAAGTAGTAAGATGCATTTCATCGGAATCAATACAAACACGCTTAAAAGAGAAGATTTTTCTGAAACGAGGCTCCCAGAAAAAAAGTGGATCCTTAAAGCTTACTCGATTCCTTCGCCTAGCGATAATGTGCTTGTTCTCATCGATTGAAGTCCCCGCCTAGACCGTAAGTAAGTATAGTGCTTGTTCTCATCGATTGAAGTCCCCGCCTAGACCGTAAGTAAGTATAGTGCTTGTTCTCATTGATTGAAGTCCCCGCCTAGACCGTAAGTAAGTATAGTGCTTGTTTGAATGGATTTATGTTAATGAACACATACTTTTTGTGATTCCAATGAAAGTTCACAAAATGTGGGTGAATTTCGTCATATCTTGCAATGTTTATCCGTTAAAAGTGCAAAACCTAATGCTAAATTCAATCAAATATCATTTAAAAAGAAATTTGGCTAATTTTTGGTGAAACATTATAAAAGGTAAGTTGAAATGTTCAAGAAACTCGAAACGTCACGTTCGTAATAATGTTCATAATAATATGATGCTTCATCACCGATAAAACAATAATTGTTATCGATTGGAAACAAGATCAGAGACTGTATATATGTACTTCATGCAATACCGAAAGAGACATATTTGACGCAATTATCACCATCAAAAAAATTGAGGATCACAGTGAATAAAGTAGATCATATATTTTACCCCGAAGAAAATATATCGTACTCATGCTCTTCATTTTATGTATATCTAACATGAAACTTTCGGTGTAGTCATTACTATTAGAGCGGTGTGATTATTATTTTATCATATGTTCATCATGTGTTCAGGCAACCGCAACAATGCCAAGCGATACAATCACGAACAGTTTTACTAACCGAAACGTCATACCATGGAACGATAGCTTCACACAGACTCAGTTTTAATGGGTCTGATAGAAACATGATTAAAAGATACATATTCTGTTATTCAAGATAAAGAACAATGCTAGACCAATAAAGATTATCCTTGTTACTATTCCGTTACAACATCAATCAAATAAGTTGAAATAAGCGTCATCATATAGGGACAACATATCCAACAGCGTAATCATACAGGGACAAAATATACCATAGTGTCAACATACAATGACCCCATATGTCACAGCTTTAATATACAAGGACAAAATATCCAACAGCGTCAACACACAGGGACAAAATATACCACAGCGTCAACACACAATGATTAGATATACCACAGCGTCAACACACAAAGTCTAAATATACCACAGCGTCAACACACACAAAATATACCACAGCGTCAACATACAATGATTAGATATACCACAGCGTCAACACACAAAGTCTAAATATACCACAGCGTCAACACACACAAAATATACCACAGCGTCAACATACAATGATTAGATATACCACAGCGTCAACACACAAAGTCTAAATATACCACAGCGTCAACACACAATGATTAGATATACCACAGCGTCAACACACAATGATTAGATATACCACAGCGTCAACACACAAAGTCTAAATATACCACAGCGTCAACACACAAAGTCTAAATATACCACAGCGTCAACACACAAAGTCTAAATATACCACAGCGTCAACACACAAAGTCTAAATATACCACAGCGTCAACACACAAAGTCTAAATATACCACAGCGTCAACACACAAAGTCTAAATATACCACAGCGTCAATATACAGACATAATAAACAATGGCGTTTACATACAAGGGAATTACATGAAGCAGTGCCACAAAGACATGATGTTCCAAAGTTTCAAAATTCATTTAGATGATATACCGTTGTTCCAATATTGAGATACATGATATATCTTTGTTCCAATATTGAGAGACATGATATATCTTTGTTCCAATATTGAGAGATATGATATGTCTTTGTTCCAATATTGAGATACATGATATACCGTTGTTCTAATATTGAGAGATATGATATATCTTTGTTCCAATATTGAGACATATGATATATCTTTGTTCCAATATTGAGAGACATGATATATCTTTGTTCCAATATTGAGATACATGATATATCTTTGTTCCAATATGAAGAGACATAATATACCAATGTTCCAATATTGAAAGTCATGATATATCTTTGTTCCAATATTGAGAGACATGATATACCAATGTTCCAATATTGAGAGTCATGATATATCTTTGTTCCAATATTGAGATACATGATATACCAATGTTCCAATATTGAGAGACATGATATATCTTTGTTCCAATATTGAGAGACATGATATACCGTGTTCCAATATTGAGAGACATGATATACCGTTGTTCCAATATTGAGAGACATGATATATCTTTGTTCCAATATTGAGAGACATGATATACCGATGTGCCACGATTAAGGGACACAATTTACCAATGTACCATATTAAGAGACGATTATATATTACATTATCAATATGCAATGACAGAATGCTCCAAATATGTTCCAATATTGAGATACATGATATATCTTTGTTCCAATATTGAGAGACATGATATATCTTTGTTCCAATATTGAGAGATATGATAATACTTTGTTCCAATATTGAGATACATGATATACCGTTGTTCTAATATTGAGAGATATGATATATCTTTGTTCCAATATTGAGAGATATGATATATCTTTGTTCCAATATTGAGAGACATGATATATCTTTGTTCCAATATTGAGATACATGATATATCTTTGTTCCAATATGAAGAGACATAATATACCAATGTTCCAATATTGAAAGTCATGATATATCTTTGTTCCAATATTGAGAGACATGATATACCAATGTTCCAATATTGAGAGTCATGATATATCTTTGTTCCAATATTGAGATACATGATATACCAATGTTCCAATATTGAGAGACATGATATATCTTTGTTCCAATATTGAGAGACATGATATACCGTGTTCCAATATTGAGAGACATGCTATACCGTTGTTCTAACATTGAGAGACATGATATATCTTTGTTCCAACATTGAGAGACATGATACACCGATGTTCCAATATTGAGATACATGATATACCGGTGTTCCAATATTGAGAGACATGATATATCTTTGTTCCAATATTGAGAGACATGATATACCGATGTGCCAAGATTAAGGGACACAATTTACCAATGTACCATATTAAGAGACGATTATATATTACATTATTAATATACAATGACAGAATGCTCCAAAATATACGCCCACAAGTACAGATATAGCGAGTGTTGACGCTGGCTATATCATGCAACACATCCTCAAAATGTTGGGGAAGCAGTATACATGTACCTGGGCGTCAATGCATAATAAAAGTGTTTCACAGCGGCAATGCATCACAAAATATACCACGAATTTGCGATCGATTTTCGTTTTCTTCAAAGGCATTTCTGTAAAGAGTTTCAACAAGGTCAAACAAGGTCAAACAAGAAAGCACTCGTGACATTAAAACTGATCAGAAGAGAGAAAGATACAAACTCTTTCTCGCATCATCTAGCAACCAAATTAGATACCAATAACATACCATTATACTTAAACCCATTACACATACAGTGACAGTCTATATATGGTCATGAGCATACACAAAAAGAACATTCCAGCTATAAAACACTATTCCCCATCACCAATACACAAAGACAAATAAACTTCAGGGTAATAATGCAGCAATCAAATGTGCAAAGCATAGCACTAGACGTAAAAAATAAATAAACAAAAATGCAGACAATTACAGACTCTTTTTTTTATTGTTTTACGTGAGTCTTACAAGACCAAGAAAACGAAATACGTCACACTGAAGCCGTGGCACGTCAACGATATTTATAGCAAATGCGTATGATGTAAAGGTACTCGCAGGAATGATATCAACCAAGCATATCAGGAATGACATATCAAAAGATTTGTCGGTTATTTGGAACTCTTTACATTAAATTATACAAATGCATCACCGAATATTAACAAAGTATTACAACAAAGCTAAACGTTGATAAAACGAGGGGGGGAATATGAACAAAAAATTAGATCTGCATTCAACATCTGAAAAAAATATGGAAAATGAGGCCAGGTGTGTCGGCAGAGTAAGCGTCCTCTGCTTCATCGATGATGCCAGCCATACAAACCTAGGTTAAATCCGGGCGAAGTCACATTCTCAAAATGATAACAAGGGTGGTAGAAATGGAAGCAACAAGCATTTCAACAAGCTTCGACCACGTGACACCTCACGAGATAGATTATTTCCATATGAGATCTTAATGTCGACCGTAAACCTTTCCCATAACTACGACTTATACTGTCGATCACAAGCACGAGGAATATGTTACCTCTTCAATCAAATTAAAGTGGGTTATGTAGAACGTTGCATATGCAACTATAATTTAATTATGGAGAATTTGAAACAATTTATTATTTATTTCTTTAAACCACCTCTGTTGCCGATTCGTCTTAACAAAAATGTGCCAAAGAATGTTTAAAAATCCTACTAAATGCAAGACAAGCTGACATCTACTGGCTGTGTTGAACATGCTCGTTTGGCATCATGAGCTAGTATTTCAATTATGTTTTTATTTCCGATACGACGAGGGTCCATAATAAGATTCAATTAGGGCACAAAAGGGACAAGTCATTTTTTAGGAAAATAACGAATTAAAGATGATAAAGTTGAGGAACAAGCAAAATTCTATGGTTGTATGATTGTTACTCAAATCATTAAGGCGCCAGCTCTTCATCGAGGCATATTTTGACTTATATGTTTCCACATACCCGCGCCAGGGTGTTGGACTGGAGTTGCAACACATTTCATCTGGCGTATGAATGGTCTGCCAAAATACAGAATATTTACACGTGGTTTAAAGTTCAGTGGGTGCGTAAAACTTAATATATTGAAAGTGATAAGTTGAAAAAGTACAAGTTGTCTGCAGCAATTACCTACGCCTAAATAGATGGTCGGGTGGAATGAGTTTTTGGGCTGTATTTCTGTGCGAGATATCCTAACGAATCAATTATTCGTCGACTTGATTGATGTGTAATGGAAGTTGTTCAGTCAGGGACCATAATTGAAGTCTAAAACAAACAAGTACTAACTGTAACGTTAACATATGTCCTCCAAACGACCCCGGCAATCGTAAATAAAGATGTCAATATCTAAACAGTTTTTGTGACATACGACACCTATATACTAACTTTCATCAAAATCGGATAATATCGAAATTTCGACCAGTCAGAGGCCTCGACACGGATGATCGGTTGGATTGTCGATTAGAAAATGAAAACAATCTTGGTTACCGCCGGATATACACATATATTCAGGTAAAGTTTCATTGAATTCCATGTGAGGAATTTCGACAATCATGTCGGAGAGACGGGCCAAAAACAATATATCCCTAAACTTTCTTTGTGAGAGATATGCATTGATCGACATTTTATGAAAATAATCTGAAAATATGCTTAGCATAAAACTAGCCAGACAAATTTCGAATAAAGTCATTTAATTTGAACAGGAATATGAGATTCAATATAGACAAAGGCATCGTAAATCAAACTATAAATAATGTTCTTAAAAAGACAAACCTTGTGTTACTATTTCTTTTGGTCAAACTTTGACCTCAATGTTATCCTTGTAAGAATTTCTTTTGATCGCATTTTGACCTCTTTTCATTTTCAATGTCATCCTTGTAAGTAGTTCTTTTGATCGCATTTTGACCTCTTTTCATTTTCAATGTCATCCTTGTAAGTAGTTCTTTTGATCGCATTTTGACCTCTTTTCATTTTCAATGTCATCCTTGTAAGTAGTTCTTTTGATCGCATTTTGACCTCTTTTCATTTTCAATGTCATCCTTGTAAGTAGTTCTTTCAGCCACATTTTGACCTCTTTTTTTTTATTATTTATGGTTGTGCATTGCCGACAAACCGATATAACTTTGTGTAGTTGGTCAGCTTCCAATGATCGAGGTATATGACTTATAGGGAATGATATTGGTTTAAAGCTAAGGGGAAGTTATACTAGTTACCCTTGACATATTAAGAGACAATCGGAATTAAGGTATATTTTAGGAAACAATAGAATATATTACCTATATAAAGAAATCCGTTATATTGATTACCGATAACACCATTGATAAAAGCTTACTACAACAGTTCTTAGATACGCCAGACCTGTGAAATATACATAATCAACTTACCTACATAAAAATACAATTTAAACTCAAGGTTTAGAATGCTGCATCAAAGAGGAAATCTACTCAGCTCACGAGATTCAGAGCCACAAAAGCGTATATTTAAGTAGAAGAACCAATTCGTAAAATGTCAGACAACATATGCGGATGGTATTTGTGCAGTGGTGATGTCCCGAGTGTTTTGTGAGTGGGTCGACAGCCTGTGTAGATATGTGATTAACATACATATTCATGTATATTCCTAAAAGTCAAATCATCATTTATATTTAAGTAAGGTATTATTCTTTTTGTAAATTCACGGTTTTTTATACCCAGAAAAGTTTAACTGACTGAAAGGATTAATGTGTGTCGGGCTAAATATATTACAATTACTGACAGGATTAATGTGTGTCGGGCTATATATATTAAACTGACTGACAGGATTAATGTGTGTTGGGCTATATATATTAAACTGACTGACAGGATTAATGTGTGTCGGGCTATATATTTTAAACTGACTGACAGGATTAATGTGTGTCGGGCTATATATATTAAACTGACTGACAGGATTAATGTGTGTCGGGCTATATATGTTAAACTGACTGACAGGATTAATGTGTGTCGGGCTATATATATTAAACTGACTGACAGGATTAATGTGTGTCGGGCTATATATATTAAACTGACTGACAGGATTAATGTGTGTCGGGCTATATATATTAAACTGACTGACAGGATTAATGTGTGTCGGGCTATATATATTAAACTGACCGACAGGATTAATGTGTGTCGGGCTATATATATCAAACTGACTGACAGGATTAATGTGTGTCGGGCTATATATATAAAAATAACTGACAGGATTAATGTGTGTCGGGCTATATATATTAAACTGACTGACAGGATTAATGTGTGTCGGGCTATATATATTAAACTGACTGACAGGATTAATGTGTGTCGGGCTATATATATTAAACTGACTGACATGATTAATGTGTATCGGGCTATATATATTACAATTACTGACAGGATTAATGTGTGTCGGGTTATATATATTAAACTGACTGACAGGATTAATGTGTGTCGGGCAATATATATTAAACTGACTGACAGGATTAATGTGTGTCGCGCTATATATATTAAACTGACTGACGGGATTAATGTGTGTCGGGCTATATATATTAAACTGACTGACAGGATGATTAATGTGTGTCGGGCTATATATATTAAACTGACCGACAGGATTAATGTGTGTCGCGCTATATATATTAAACTGACTGACGGGATTAATGTGTGTCGGGCTATATATATTAAACTGACTGACAGGATTAATGTGTGTCGGGCTATATATATTAAACTGACTGACAGGATTAATGTGTGTCGGGCTATATATAATAAACTGACTGACATGATTAATGTGTGTCGGGCTATATATATTAAACTGACCGACAGGATTAATGTGTGTCGGGCTATATATATTAAACTGACTGACGGGATTAATGTGTGTCGGGCTATATATATTAAACTGACTGACAGGATTAATGTGTGTCGGGCTATATATATTACAATGACTGACAGGATTAATGTGTGTCGGGCTATATATATTAAACCGACTGACGGGATTAATGTGTGTCGGGCTATATATATTAAACTGACTGACAGGATTAATGTGTGTCGGGCTATATATATTAAACTGACTGACAGGATTAATGTGTGTCGCGCTATATATATTAAACTGACTGACGGGATTAATGTGTGTCGGGCTATATATATTAAACTGACTGACAGGATGATTAATGTGTGTCGGGCTATATATATTAAACTGACCGACAGGATTAATGTGTGTCGCGCTATATATATTAAACTGACTGACGGGATTAATGTGTGTCGGGCTATATATATTAAACTGACTGACAGGATTAATGTGTGTCGGGCTATATATATTAAACTGACTGACAGGATTAATGTGTGTCGGGCTATATATAATAAACTGACTGACATGATTAATGTGTGTCGGGCTATATATATTAAACTGACCGACAGGATTAATGTGTGTCGGGCTATATATATTAAACTGACTGACGGGATTAATGTGTGTCGGGCTATATATATTAAACTGACTGACAGGATTAATGTGTGTCGGGCTATATATATTACAATGACTGACAGGATTAATGTGTGTCGGGCTATATATATTAAACCGACTGACGGGATTAATGTGTGTCGGGCTATATATATTAAACTGACTGACAGGATTAATGTGTGTCGGGCTATATATATTAAACTGACTGACAGGATTATTGTGTGACGGGCTATATATATTTAACTGACTGACAGGATTAATGTGTGTCGGGCTATATATATTAAACTGACTGACAGGATTAATGTGTGTCGGGCTATATATATCAAAATGACTGACAGGATTAATGTTTGTCGGGCTATATATATTAAACTGACTGACAGGATTAATGTGTGTCGGGCTATATATATTAAACTGACTGACAGGATTAATGTGTGTCGGGCTATATATGTTAAACTGACTGACAGGATTAATGTGTGTCGGGCTATATATATTAAACTGACTGACAGGATTAATGTGTGTCGGGCTATATATATTAAACTGACCGACAGGATTAATGTGTGTCGGGCTATATATATTAAACCGACTGACAGGATTAATGTGTGTCCGGCTATATATATTAAACTGACCGACAGGATTAATGTGTGTCGGGCTATATATATTAAACCGACTGACAGGATTAATGTGTGTCGGGCTATATATATAAAAATAACTGACAGGATTAATGTGTGTCGGGCTATATATATTACAATGACTGACAGGATTAATGTGTGTCGGGCTATATATATTAAACTGACTGACAGGATTAATGTGTGTCTGGCTATATATATTACAATTACTGACAGGATTAATGTGTGTCGGGCTATATATATTTAACTGACTGACAGGATTAATGTGTGTCGGGCTATATATATTAAACTGACTGACATGATTAATGTGTGTCGGGCTATATATATTAAACTGACTGACATGATTAATGTGTGTCGGGCTATATATATTAAACTGACTGACAGGATTAATGTGTGTCGGGCTATATATATCAAAATGACTGACAGGATTAATGTGTGTCGGGCTATATATATTAAACTGACTGACAGGATTAATGTGTGTCGGGCTATATATATCAAAATGACTGACAGGATTAATGTGTGTCGGGCTATATATATTTAACTGACTGACAGGATTAATGTGTGTCGGGCTATATATATTAAACTGACTGACAGGATTAATGTGTGTCGGGCTATATATATTAAACTGACTGACAGGATTAATGTGTGTCGGGCTATATATATTAAACTGACTGACAGGATTAATGTGTGTCGGGCTATATATATTAAACTGACTGACAGGATTAATGTGTGTCGGGCTATATATATTAAACTGACTGACAGGATTAATGTGTGTCGGGCTATATATATTAAACTGACTGACAGGATTAATGTGTGTCGGGCTATATATATTAAACTGACTGACAGGATTAATGTGTGTCGGGCTATATATATTACAATGACTGACAGGATTAATGTGTGTCGGGCAATATATATTAAACTGACTGACAGGATTAATGTGTGTCGGGCTATATATATTAAACTGACTGACATGATTAATGTGTGTCGGGCTATATATATTAAACTGACTGACGGGATTAATGTGTGTCGGGCTATATATATTAAAATGACTGACAGGATTAATGTGTGTCGGGCTCTATATATTAAACTGACTGACAGGATTAATGTGTGTCGGGCTATATATATTAAACTGACTGACAGGATTAATGTGTGTCGGGCTATATATATTAAACTGACTGACAGAATTAATGTGTGTCGGGCTATATATACTAAACTGACTGACAGGATTAATGTGTGTCGGGCTATATATATTAAAATGACTGACAGGATTAATGTGTGTCGGGCTATATATATTTAACTGACTGACAGGATTAATGTGTGTCGGGCTATATATATTAAACTGACTGACAGGTTTAATGTGTGTCGGGCTATATATACTAAACTGACTGACAGGATTAATGTGTGTCGGGCTATATATACTAAACTGACTGACAGGATTAATGTGTTTCGGGCTATATATATTAAAATGACTGACAGGATTAATGTGTGTCGGGCTATATATATTAAAATGACTGACAGGATTAATGTGTGTCAGCCATATATATATTAAAATGAGATATGTTTTTCTTCTAATCACTTCACACTAGTCTATACCCAGCTAAATTCAACTGACTTAAATGTCTGATATGTCCTGGTCCAGCCCGTATGTATGTCCTCAAAGTAAAGAGCTACTATCCAAACGCTCTTAGCCTTCAGAGTTATTATGATGTGACTCAGTAATATATATTTTTTAAACGACTCCTACCTTGTAAGTAAAAACTTCTCTGTTCGACGTTGAGTTCCGCAGAATTTCAACTCTGAAAATGATCAAAGCAGAACAAATTATATATGTGCAAGTCAGAATAAAAATATATGTAGTTGTTACTGCGGGTCGGGTTTATGTAATTGAAGTTCACTTAAAAAGGTTAAGATCCGGATTATGAGGCTGTTATTGAAGGTATTAAAGAAAAACCGAAAACAGCTTCAAATAAATGATTCCAGTGACGTATAGGTGGATTTTGGGAATAACATTTCAATTAGTTTTGACGCCGGATTTGGATTTAAATAGTGAATGCATGAGATACCAAGCTTAAGCATCAATTAGGCAGTATTGAATACTATATCTCAAGGGATATGTGTGTCACAGACTTTCTTATTGATTACAAGCTTCACAGTGGAAATTTGATCCTGCAGTTAAGTTTATTGCATTTTCAGGAACTAAAATTTAATATGTGTCTGTGACACAAGACTGTCTAAGAAGAAGAAATAACACGGTGGATTTATACTGCCAGAGGAAGAGGTTATGGTAAGAGAAATCTAGAGTAACGACAACAAAAATCAGGAGTTACGATGAAACGTTCAGGTGACGAAGACGTCCACACTACCTCGGAACCAACTAGCGTCACTTGCGAGTACAAAAGGGGAAGCAACTCTGTGATTACGCCCTCATTTTTCATTTGGTATCTACATTTTTCTTTTCTTTTTTCTGTTCATTAATTATTTTTTTAAAGGAGATCTGCATCTGTGTATCATGTTATATACATGAATGAGGTAAGCTTAGCTGGTAGATTTTCTTTCGACGTAACAATGCTTTGAACTCGAGTATTATTTCAATATCAACGACCCCATCAATATTCAACTCATATTCTTACATATATTGCAACATTCAAAAGTTTAACAAATCATCAAAATAAACAACTCACACTTTAATCCAGTTTACCATGGGACTTGTGTGACAATATTAACTATCAAGCTAGAACATAATATAGTATGTACATAGTATATACAAGATATCAATTGAAATGTCTAAGTAGCACAAAAACTGAGATTTATAACAGACAGACAGACAGACAGACATACAGGGTCACTTAAAGACGTGTCTGGTTTTGGAGGTGAAGGAAAGCCGGAGTACCCAGAGAAAAACCACCGGCCTGTGGTCAGTACCGGGCAACTGCCCCACGTGGGTTTCGAACTCGCAACCAAGAGGTGGAGGGCTAGTGATAAAGTGTCGGAACACCTTAACCACTCGGCCATGGCGGGCCCTTAAATGTTGATAGCACACCTACATATAGACATAATAGGTATTCGTATAAGCACACATTAATGTACACGTACCTATTTTGGTTTACTGAAATCTTAGCGTAAATCTTAATCTAAATAGATTAGCGCAATCATATATTGGCACACATATGATAATAGTCAGTGGCAGTAGATATAAGGAACTTAAGTTTGCGCCATCATTATTAAGCGGAAAGCTTGCCATGCGAAAATCGCTAAAATAAAACCACCGCTAAAACATGTACAATGTACGTTTACAGTATTTGGACCTAGGAGGAGATTCGCGAATCCCTCTTCATCCCTCTTCATCTCTCTTCCTTAGGCCAGGCCAATTACACAGAAATAGTGAACCTTTGCTGTGTGGGATATAACCACGCGTGATAGTTGAAATCAATACAAGAAACTTCGTCACTTCGTAATTTAATCCATTAATAACTGTGTGATTGAAAGATATACTAACACAACGTCGAGGAAGTTTTAATTATATGTTTGATTCATAACGTTATTTTTTTACATTACAGCCTCGCCTTTTTATCAGGTTGCTGAACAACTGTTACGGTATTTGTTAATGCTGTGTTTGTTGAATAGTATAAATCATGCTCGGTAAATGCTTGAATAGTATAAATCATGCTCGGTAAATGCTCGTTGAGTTTATTCGCCGAACACACATGCCATTTGATGAGTTCTAGAACGAGGCTACGTTATAGGCTTTATCATAAATGAGCATCCTCTCAGAACTATAGTCTGTATCAGAAATGTTTGTTATAGAAACTGTAAACAATATGGTTACCCGTACAGTACGTTATTACGTTAAAACAACACGGAACTACCTTGTGGGAAACAAAATAAAATCGATAAATTCGAAGGAAATGCGGCTAAGATGGGTAGGACCGTATTCCTATAGCTTTGCCAGAAGTGTATGGAATTCATCGCCAACACCAGTCTCACAAGCTGAACGATTTAGCAACTAAAAAACCATTTGATCTTTCCATTTTTGGTCCCCAATTGTAGCTCAGGACCTGATGGTTATACTTTTCTTTGAAACATCACTTTCTGCTCATTAGATAGCTAAGAAAGTTCTTAGAAATAAGACGGAATTCAAATTGCGCTTGTTCTTTGAGCTTCTTCAATATAGAACTTTAACTAATTCACTTCCAGGCGGGAATAAGTTAGATTAAGGTAGTGTATGGGAACTACCTGAGCCAACAATGAAATGGTTTGTGTATAATATTTTTTTGTGAAAGTTAAGAATCCAATACAAACGGGATATGCATATATTTTTACCAAACGCCGGCAAAGCACCAGTTAGGCAAAAACTACCAGTATGGATGTCAGGCCATTTTAGAATTTTCGCAGTTGACAGCATTATAAGCTGTCTGGCTTGTAGATATGTATCGATAGTTCTTTCTTTTTCATACCATACACCGACGCGTACTATTTTTTTTTTACTTCCGGTTCCTTAAAATATGTGCAGGCATTTCATGAATCTCATGTCACTTGGTATTTTTAGGTGTTAAACCGTTTCATTCAGCCAAAAGAAACTGAAAAATCCTCTGAAATACCCCCCAAAAAATTGCTCATAATTATACCAAGAAAAATTATCATGTTAAAGTATTGCGTTCACTTTTTTCACTATGAGTGAATGCATCAGCATCCGTGGTTACCATGACAATACCAGACAGGTCATGGCCCTATGTGTTGTGCCTGTACAGGAAATTCGGAAGCTGCGTTGCGGAATGCTAAGAACAATATGATTCAACATTAGCTTTGTTAGCTCGGACCGAACCACCTAGACGGGAATTATAATGTTAATATGACAGATGTTTACATTTATCAGTGCTATTGTTTTCTGTTTTCCCATGACATGACAATGAGGCGTACAGTTGAAGTGAACCGGTACACCGCTTTCTATGCATGTTCTGTTGAACACATGTGAACAAATTATATAGATATACATACACCACACACTGTGCGATCCGTTATGTGCATATCATTTTCTTCGGAATAAACTGCTAAGAAAGTATTTTTTTTCATAAAACTTTTATTTTTTATTTTGATAAAGTCAACTGCGAAAACAAACAACCAATAATTCATCAAATTGCAATATAATTATTTCAAATTCCATAAAATGGCGGTAAAACATGAGCTAAATAAAAATTTACGATCACAATCAGACTTGATTTATGGATTTCACCAGGATGTACATTACCGGCGTCGTTGATGCGCCCAGGACGCTATTCCTTCCGGAATACCTGGTCAGGTTCTTCATTCTAAATTTCAACGGGCCTTTATTAATGCAACTTTATATTTTCCTCATATTTTGGAAGAGTTCATTGATTTCGAATTAGAAACATAATGTCTATTTTTGAATTTATTTGTGGGTTAATTTGCTTTTTTTAATATGTGTTTTGGGGGTTTCCTTACATTGAGGGCGAGTCGGTATGTGTGGTTGTCCGAGATTGGGTGGTTGTATGAAATGTTTAATTCTTTGTTGGGGAACTTAGAGGTTTAATGTTATGAGTGTTTAATTTCTGTTTGTTGTTGTTTCTAAATTTTGTGGGGGTTTAGTTGAATTGGGGAAACCCGTTTTATGTGTTTGTTGATGGGGGTTAATTGTATTTTTAAAACCGTGTGGTCGGTTAATGTCTTATTTTTTGGTAATGTGTTTGTATTTTAACTTTTATTTTTTTTTAAGTAAATGAGTGGAAAACAAAAATTTTAATTCATTATTTTAAACATTATGGGAAAAGGGAGTATTGTATGTTGAAATCTTTTTTGGGTTGGAAAATTTAAAATTGTTTTTATTTAGTAATGCAGATTTAGGGTTTAAATTTGTATGTTTTTAACCGATTGTGTGTGGTAATGTCTGTATTGTGTGTGGTAATGTCTGTATTGTATGTGTGGTAATGTCTGTATTGTGTGTGGTAATGTCTGTATTGTATGTGTGGTAATGTCTGTATTGTGTGTGTGGTAATGTCTGTATTGTATGTGTGGTAATGTCTGTATTGTATGTGTGGTAATGTCTGTATTGTATGTGGTAATGTCTGTATTGTATGTGTGGTAATGTCTGTATTGTGTGTGTGGTAATGTCTGTATTGTATGTGTGGTAATGTCTGTATTGTGTGTGTTAATGTCTGTATTGTTTGTGGTAATGTCTCTATTGTATGTGTGGTAATGTCTGTATTGTATGTGTGTTAATGTCTGTATTGTATGTGTTAATGTCTGTATTGTATGTGGTAATGTCTGTATTGTGTGTGGTAATGTCTGTATTGTATGTGTGTTAATGTCTGTATTGTATGTGGTAATGTCTGTATTGTATGTGTGGTAATGTCTGTATTGTATGTGTGTTAATGTCTGTATTGTATGTGTGGTAATGTCTGTATTGTATGTGTGGTAATGTCTGTATTGTGTGTGTGGTAATGTCTGTATTGTATGTGTGTAATGCTGTATTGTGTGTGGTAATGTCTGTATTGTATGTGTGTTAATGTCTGTATTGTATGTGTGGTAATGTCTGTATTGTATGTGTGGTAATGTCTGTATTGTATGTGTGGTAATGTCTGTATTGTATGTGTGGTAATGTCTGTATTGTGTGTGGTAATGTCTGTATTGTATGTGGTAATGTCTGTATTGTGTGTGTGTTAATGTCTGTATTGTGTGTGGTAATGTCTGTATTGTATGTGTGTTAATGTCTGTATTGTATGTGTGGTAATGTCTGTATTGTATGTGTGTGGTAATGTCTGTATTGTATGTGTGTGTAATGTATGTATATGTGTTGGTAATGTCTGTATTGTATGTTGGTAATGTCTGTATGTGTGGTGTTATGTCTATATTGTGTTTTTCAAAAATATGTGTGTTAATGTCTGTATTGTATGGGTGTATTCTGTATTGTGTTGTGTAATGTCGGTATTGTATGTTGTTTTAATGTCATGTATTGTAATGGTTTGGTAATGTCTGTATTGTGTGTGTGGTAATGTCCTGTATTGTATGTGTGTTATGTCTGTATTGTATGTGTGGTAGATGGTTCCTGTATTGTAATTGTGTGGTAATGTCTGTATTGTATTTGGTTAATGTCTGTATTGTATGTGTGTTAATGTCTTGTATTGTATGTGTTGGTAATAGTCTGTTTGTATGGGGTAATGTCGGTAGTTGTATGTGTGGTAATGTCTTTAGTTGTATGTGTGGTAATAGTCTTATTGTGTTGTGGTAATGTCCTGTATTGTATGTGTGGTAATGTATGTATTGTGTGTGTGGTAATGTCTGTATTGTGTGTGTGGTAATTTATGTATATGTGTAGTGTTCTGTCTGTAGTGTATGTGTGGTAATGTCTGTATTGTATGTGTGGTAATGTCTGTATTGTATGTGTGTTAATGTCTGTATTGTATGTGTGGTAATGTCTGTATTGTATGTGTGGTAATGTCTGTATTGTATGTGTGGTAATGTCTGTATTGTATGTGTGGTAATGTCTGTATTGTATGTGTGGTAATGTCTGTATTGTATGTGTGGTAATGTCTGTATTGTATGTGTGGTAATGTCTGTATTGTGTGTGGTAATGTCTGTATTGTATGTGTGGTAATGTCTGTATTGTATGTGTGGTAATGTCTGTATTGTATGTGTGGTAATGTCTGTATTGTATGTGTGGTAATGTCTGTATTGTGTGTGTGGTAATGTCTGTATTGTATGTGTGGTAATGTCTGTATTGTGTGTGGTAATGTCTGTATTGTATGTGTGGTAATGTCTGTATTGTATGTGTGGTAATGTCTGTATTGTATGTGTGGTAATGTCTGTATTGTATGTGTGGTAATGTCTGTATTGTATGTGTGGTAATGTCTGTTTTGTATGTGTGGTAATGTCGGTATTGTGTGTGTGGTAATGGGTATTGTGTGTGGGTAATGTCTGTATTGTATGGTGGTATGTCGGTATTGTGTGGGAAATGTCTGTTTGATTGGGTAATGTTGTATTGTATGTTTTGGTAAGTCTGTTTTGGGTTGTGTGGTAATGTCTTATTATGTGGGGGTAAGTTGTATTGTTGTGGTAATGTCTTTTATGGAAATGTCTGTATGTGTGTGGTAAGTCTGTTTTGGGATGTGTGGGTCTGTATTGTATTTTGGGGTAAGTTGTTTTGGGTGTGTGGTAAGTCGTATTGTGTGTTATTTTGTTTATGTGTGTGGTAATGTCTGTATTGTGTGTGTGGTAATGTCTGTATTGTGTGTGTGGTAATGTCTGTATTGTGTGTGGTAATGTCTGTATTGTGTGTGGTAATGTCTGTATTGTATGTGTGTTAATGTCTGTATTGTGTGTGTGGTAATACTTTTTTATGTGTGTTAATGTCTGTATTGTATGTGTGGTAATGTCTGTATTGTATGTGTGTTAATGTCTGTATTGTATGTGTGGTAATGTCTGTATTGTATGTGTGTTAATGTCTGTATTGTATGTGTGTTAATGTCTGTATTGTATGTGTGTTAATGTCTGTATTGTATGTGTGTTATGTTGTGTGTGTGTTAATGTCTGTATTGTGTGTGTGGTAATGTCTGTATTGTGTGTGTGGTAATGTCTGTATTGTATGTGTGGTAATGTCTGTATTGTGTGTGTGGTAATGTCTGTATTGTATGTGTGGTAATGTCTGTATTGTGTGTGTGGTAATGTCTGTATTGTGTGTGTGGTAATGTCTGTATTGTATGTGTGGTAATGTCTGTATTGTATGTGTGGTAATGTCTGTATTGTATGTGTGTTAATGTCTGTATTGTATGTGTGTTAATGTCTGTATTGTATGTGTGTTAATTTTGTGTATTGTATGTTGTTGGTAATGTCTGTATTGTATGTGTGTAATGTCTGTATTGTATGTGTGTGAATGTCGTATTGTTGTGTCGTGGTATGGGGTATGTTGTTGTGGTAAGGTCTTTTTGGGTGTGTGGAATGTCTTTTGGGTTTGTGTTAAGTTGTATTGTATGTGTGTTAATGTCTGTATTGTATGTTGTCTGTTGTATTTTGTAATGTCTATTGTTGTGGTAATGTTGTTTTGTTGTGTTAATTTTGGTATGTTTGTGGTAATGTCTGTATTGTATGTGTGGTAATGTCTGTATTGTGTGTGTGGTAATGTCTGTATTGTGTGTGTGGTAATGTCTGTATTGTATGTGTGTTAATGTCTGTATTGTGTGTGTTAATGTCTGTATTGTATGTGTGGTAATGTCTGTATTGTGTGTGTGTTAATGTCTGTATTGTATGTGGGGTTAATGTTTATTGTGTTGTTTTTTGTATTGTGTGGAAATTTGTATGTTGTGGGAAGTCTGTGGGTGTGGGTGGTAATGCTTGTATTGTTGTGGTAATGTCTGTTATGGGTAATTTTGGTTTTGTAGTGTGGTAATGTCTGTATTGTGTGTGTGGTAATGTCTGTATGTAATGTGTGGTAATGTCTGTATTG
The DNA here is from genome assembly GCF_902652985.1 of Pecten maximus. Classification (NCBI taxonomy): domain Eukaryota; kingdom Metazoa; phylum Mollusca; class Bivalvia; order Pectinida; family Pectinidae; genus Pecten; species Pecten maximus. Next base: position 20,128,936 of record NC_047027.1, read on the forward strand.
GTGTGGGTAATGTCTTATTGTTTGTGGGGAAAAGTCTGTATTGTGTTGGGAAAATTGGGATTGGTGTGTGGTAAGTCTGTATTGTTTGGTTTGAATGGTAGTTGTATGTTTAATGTCTGTATGTATGTGGGGGTATATGTAGTTTGTTGGTGTTAATGTCTGTATTGTATGTGTGGTAATGTCTGTGTTGTGTGTGTGGTAATGCCTGTATTGTGTGTGTTAATGTCTGTATTGTATGTGTGGTAATGTCTGTATTGTATGTGTGGTAATGCCTGTATTGTATGTGGTATGTCTGTTGTATTGGTAAGTGTGGTGGGTATTTGTATGTGTGTTGGAAATGTTGTTTGTGTGTTTTAATTTTTGTGTGTGTAATGCGTATTGTATGTGTGGTAATGTCTGTATTGTGTATGTGGTAATGTCTGTATTGTATGTGTGTGGTAATGTCTGTATTGTATGTGTGGTAATGTCTGTATTGTGTGTGTGGTAATGTCTGTATTGTATGTGTGGTAATGTCTGTATTGTGTGTGTGGTAATGGTCTGTATTGTAGTGGGTGTAATGTCTGTATTGTAGTGAGTTAATGTCTGTATTGTAGTGGTGTGGTAATGTCTGTAATTGTATGTGGTATGTCTGTATTGTATGGGTGGTAATGTCCTGTAGTTGTATGTGTGGTAATGTATGTATTGTATGTGTGGTAATGTATGTAGTTGTAGTGTGGTAAATGTCTGTAGTTGTATGTGTTAAATGTCTGGTATGGTATGTGTGTGTAATGTCTGTATTGTATGTGTGTTAATGTCGGTATGTAGTGTGGGTAATGGTCTGTAATTGTCAGTGTGGTATGTCTGTATTGGATGTTGGTAATGTCTTGTGATTGTATGTGTTGGTAAGGTCTGTATTGTATGTAGTGGTAATGTCTGTACTTGTGTGTGTGGTAAATGTCTAGTATTGTGATGTGTGGTAATGTCTGTATTGTTGTGTGTAATGTCTGTATTATGTGTGGTTAATGTCTATTGTATGTGTGTAATGTCGTGTATTTTGGGGGTAAGTCTGTATTGTGTGTGTGGTAATGTATGTATTGTATGTGTGGTAATGTCTGTATTGTGTGTGTGTTAATGTCTGTATTGTGTGTGTGGAATGTCTGTATTGGTTTGTGTGGTAATGTTGTATTGGATGGTGTTAATGTTGTTGTATGTGGGGTTTAAGTTATGTATGGTGTGTTTGGATTTTATGGATGTGTTATTTGTATGTTGTGTGAATGTCTGTATTGTATGTTGGAAGTTTTGTGTGTGGTTGTGTATTGTGTGTGTGGTAATGTGTGTATTGTATGTGTGGTAATGGCTGTATTGTATGTGTTAATGTTTGTATTGTGTGTGTTAATGTCTGTATTGTGTGTGTTAATGTCTGTATTGTATGTGTGGTAATGTCTGTATTGTATGTGTGGTAATGTCTGTATTGTATGTGTGTGTTAATGTCTGTATTGTATGTGTGTGGTAATGTCTGTATTGTATGTGTGGTAATGTCTGTATTGTATGTGTGGTAATGTCTGTATTGTGTGTGTGGTAATGTCTGTATTGTATGTGTGGTAATGTCTGTATTGTATGTGTGGTAATGTCTGTATTGTATGTGTGGTAATGTCTGTATTGTATGTGTGTTAATGTCTGTATTGTATGTGTGGTAATGTCTGTATTGTATGTGTGGTAATGTCTGTATTGTATGTGTGGTAATGTCTGTATTGTATGTGTGGTAATGTCTGTATTGTATGTGTGGTAATGTCTGTATTGTATGTGTGGTAATGTCTGTATTGTATGTGTGGTAATGTCTGTATTGTGTGTGTGTAATGTCTGTATTGTATGTGTGGTAATGTCTGTATTGTATGTGTGGTAATGTCTGTATTGTATGTGTGGTAATGTCTGTATTGTGTGTGTGGTAATGTCTGTATTGTTTGTGGTAATGTCTGTATTGTATGTGTGGTAATGTCTGTATTGTATGTGTGGTAATGTCTGTATTGTTTGTCAGGTGGTTTGATGTGTTTTTGTGTGGTAATGTCTGTATTGTGGTGTGAATTGTTTTGTATGGGTTTTTGGTATTGTTGTGGGGTTAACTGTTTTGGTTTTGTGGTAATTTCTGTTTGTATGTTTGGTAATGTTGTATTGTGTGTGGTTGTCATGTTTGTTGGTAATGTCGTTTGTTGTGGAAATGTCTGTATTGTTGTGTGTAAGTTGTATTGTAGTTGGTAATGCTGATTGTGGTTTTTTGCTGTATTTAGGGGGGGGTTTCTTGTATTGTGTTGTAATTCTTGGTTTGAAAATTTTTTAAGCGGGGGGAATTTTGGGGTTTTTTTTTTTTATTTTTTTTTTTAAATTTTTTTTTTTTTTTTTTTTTTTTTTTTTTAATGTCTGTATTTTTTTTTTTTGGGTTTTTTTTTTTTATGTGGTTTTTTTTTTTTGTGGTGTTGGCCGTTTGTTTTGGGGTATTGTTTTTTAAAAAAAACTAAAAAAACTTTTTTTACCCCCCAAAAAAAAGTTTTTTTTTTCTTTTAAAAAAGGGGGGGAATAAAAAAAAAAAAAAAAAAAAAAAAAAAAAAAAAAAAAAAAAAAAAAAAAAAAAAAAAAAAAAAAAAAAAAAAAAAAAAAAAAAAAAAAAAAAAAAAAAAAAAAAAAAAAAAAAAAAAAAAAAAAAAAAAAAAAAAAAAAAAAAAAAAAAACCCCCCCCCCCCCCCCCCCCCCCCCCCCCCCCCCCCCCCCCCCCCCCCCCCCCCCCCCCCCCCCCCCCCCCCGGGGAAAAATTTTTTTTTTTTTCCAAAGGGGGCGGGGTTTTTTTTTTTTTTTTTCTTTGGGGGGGTTTTTGTCTTTTTTTCAAAATTTTTTTTTTAGGGGAACTTTTTTTTAATTTTTTAAAAAAATTTTTTTTTAAAAAAAAAAAATTTTTTTTTTTTTTTCCCCAAGGGGCCGGGAATATTTTTAAAAAAAAAAAAAAAAAAAAAAAAAAAAAAAAAAAAAAAAAAAAAAAAAAAAAAAAAAAAAAAAAAAAAAAAAAAAAAAAAAAAAAAAAAAAAAAAAAAAAAAAAAAAAAAAAAAAAAAAAAAAAAAAAAAAAAAAAAAAAAAAAAAAAAAAAAAAAAAAAAAAAAAAAAAAAAAAAAAAAAAAAAAAAAAAAAAAAATTTTTTTTTTTTTTTTTTTTTTTTTTTTTTTTTTTTTTTTTTTTTTTTTTTTTTTTTTTTTTTTTTTTTTTTTTTTTTTTTTTTTTTTTTTTTTTTTTTTTTTTTTTTTTTTTTTTTTTTTTTTTTTTTTTTTTTTTTTTTTTTTTTTTTTTTTTTTTTTTTTTTTTTTTTTTTTTTTTTTTTTTTTTTTTTTTTTTTTTTTTTTTTTTTTTTTTTTTTTTTTTTTTTTTTTTTTTTTTTTTTTTTTTTTTTTTTTTTTTTTTTTTTTTTTTTTTTTTTTTTTTTTTTTTTTTTTTTTTTTTTTTTTTTTTTTTTTTTTTTTTTTTTTTTTTTTTTTTTTTTTTTTTTTTTTTTTTTTTTTTTTTTTTTTTTTTTTTTTTTTTTTTTTTTTTTTTTTGGGTAGTGTTTTGGGGAATGTCGTTTGGTGTGAAATTTTTTTTTTTGTGAAGTTGATTTTTTGGGGTAGGTTTATTTTTTTTAAAAGGGAAAAGGGTTTGGGGTTTTTTAGTATGGGGGAAGGCTTTGGGGGAATTTTGATTGGTTTTGTGTTGGTGTAATTGTTGGTGGTTTTTCTTTTTTGGCGTTTTTTTTTTTTTGGTTTTAATTGGATTTAGGTTAGCGGTATTATGTGGGGTTTTTTTTGTAGGGGTTTAAAATTTGTATTTATGTTTAATGTCGTTTTTGGGGGTTTCTTTTTTAATTATGATTGTGGTGGTATTTCGTATGTATGGTTTGCTGTAATTGGAAGCTTTTTTTTGGGGTTTAAGCTATGGTTTTTTTTTTGGGGGAAAGGGGTATTGTTTTTGGGGGAAAATGTTTATTTATGTGTTAATGTTTTTTTTTTTTTTTTATGTGTGGGAAGTTGATTGGGTGAAAGTTTTTTGTTTTTTGGGAACCTGTATTTTGTTTAAGTCGATTTTATTTGGAAGCTTTTTTGGTTAATGTTGAGTATTTTTTCTTATTTTTTTTTTTTTTGGTGTTGGAATTTATTTTAATTTTATTTATGGGGTAAGCTTATTTAGGTTAATGTTATTTTGGTTTAGTTGTATTTATTTGGTTTTATTGGGGAGGGGAAGCTATTTTGGAATTTCGGTAGGTTTTAATTCTTTTTTAAGGTTTTAAGGGGTTTTTTTTTTTATTTTGGGGGAAATTCTGATTTGTGTGTTTTTAATGTTTGTGTAAATGTGTTTTAAATTTGTTGTGTGTTTAATGGTTTGTTTTGTGTGGTAATTCTGATTTTTGTGGTAATTTTTTGGGTTTTTTGTGTTTTTTGTTTGGGGGGGTTAATGTTGTTTTGTTGTTTAAGTTTTTTTGGTGGTAATGTTGTTTTGTTTTGGTAAGGAATGGAAAGCGGGGGTGTATGTCTTTTTGGTGGAAGGGGAGGGGTATGGGGAAATTTTGGTTTGGGAGGGGGTTTGTATTTTGTTGGTAATGGGGTATTTATGTGGTAAGGAGGGGAGGGGTTTGGGGGGTGGGCTTTTATGAATGTTGTAGGGGTGGAAATTGTTTGTTGGGGAATGTTGTATGGGGGGTTGGGGGGGTAAGTCGTATTGTGGGGTTTTTTAAGTTTGTAGTATGTGGGGTAAGGGGTATTGTGTGTGTGGTAATGTTGATTTTGTGTGGGGGGTATTTGTGGTTTTTTATTTTTTGGGTATGCTATTGGGTTTGTTTTTTAAAATTTTTTTGGGTTTGTATTTTTGGGTTTAAAGCGTATTGTAGTGTGGTTTTTATTTTTTTAATTGTTTTTGTGTGTTAAGTCTTATTGTATGGTGTAATTTTATTGTTTGTGGGGTAGTCTGTTTGTATGTGGGGAATTCTATTGGGGTGTGAGTCTGTTTTGTATTTTTATTTTTGGGTGGGGTAATGTCTGTATTGATGGGGGAAATTTGTTTTTTTGTTGTTAAGTTGATTTTGTTTTAAATGTTGTATTTATGTTGGTTTGTTGTTGTATGTGGGGTAATTCTGTATTGTTGTGTGGTAAGGTCTGTTTGTATGTTTAAATGTTGTATTGTTGTGTGGGTCATGTTGGTTTTATTTGTTTTGTGGGGTTTAAGTCTGTTTTGTATTGGGGTAATGTCTGTTTTGTATGTGGGGTAATGTTTTTTGGGGGTTTAATGTTTATTGTTGTGGGGTAAGTCTGTTTTTTGGGGGTTGTTTTTATGTTTTTTATTTTGTTTTGTTGGTAAGTCTGTATTGATGTGTGGTAATGTCGTTTGGGGTTGGGGGAAATGGTATTGTATGTGTGGAAATGTCTGTATTGTTGTGTGTTAAAAGTCGGTATGGGGGGTTTGTTTCTGTATTTTATTTTGATTGGTAATGTTGTTTTTGGATGGTTAATTTTTTGTATTGATTTTGGGTAATGTTGATTGTTGTGTGGTAAGTCGTATTTTTGTTTGGTAGTCTGTTTTGTATGTGGTAATGTCTGTTGTTTGGGTTTAAGTCTGTATTTGTTGGTAAGTCTGTTTTTTGGGTTTTAAAGTCTGTTTGGGTTGTTGGTAAGTTTATTGGTGGGGTAAGTCTGTATTTTTGGTGTGGTAAGGCTGTTTTGGTGTGTGGAAATTTCTGTATTGTGTGTGTGGTAATGTCTGTATTGTGTGTGTGGTAATGTCTGTATTGTATGGGGGTTTAATGTTGTATGTAGTGTGGTAATTCTTTTGTGGTGGGGTAATGTCTTTATTGTTGTGTGGAAAGTCTTTTTTGGTTGTTTTTAATGTCGTTTGTATGGTGGTATTTGTTTTGTTGTGTGGAATGTCGTATTTTTGGGTGGTAATGCGATTTTTGTTTTTAATTTCTGAGGGTTGGTGGTAAGTCGTTTTGTTTGGATGTCTGATTGTATTTGGTAATGTTGTTTTGTAGTGTGGAAAATTTGTTTGTTGTGTGGAAATGTCTTTTTGGGTGTGGTATGTTGTATTGTGGGGGTTTTTTGGGTTTTTGGGTAATTTTTATTGTATTTTGGGGAAAATCTGATTGTTGTGTGGTAATTCGTATTTTTTGTGTTTTTTTGTTTTTTGGTAATGTCTTATGTGGGGTTTTAATTCTGTATGGGGGTGGGAAGTTGTATTGATGTGTGGTAATTTTGGGTTTGTTGTGTGTTAAGGGTATTGTATGTGTGAAAATTGTATTGTTGTGTTTTTTTGGTAGTTTTTTTAAATTTTTTTTGGTTTGGTAAGTTGTATTTTGTGTTTAATGTCTTATTGTAGGGTTTTTGGTATTTTTGTTGTTTTGTTTGGTTTTTGTAATTCTGTATTGTTTGGTGGTAAGTCGGGTTTGTATGGGGTAATGTTTGTATGTGTGGTGTCTGATTGTTTTTTGGATGTCCTGTTTTTTGGGTTTAATGTTGTATTTTTGGTGGTAATGTCTGTAATTGTATGTGTGGTAATGTCTGTATTGTATGTGTGTGTTAATGTCTGTATTGTATGTGTGGTAATGTCTGTATTGTATGTGTGGTAATGTCTGTATTGTGTGTGTGGTAATGTCTGTATTGTATGTGTGGTAATGTCTGTATTGTATGTGTGTTAATGTCTGTATTGTATGTGTGGTAATGTCTGTATTGTGTGTGTGTTAATGTCTGTATTGTATGTGTGGTAATGTCTGTATTGTGTGTGTGTTAATGTCTGTATTGTGTGTGGTAATGTCTGTATTGTGTGTGTGTTGGTAATGTCTGTATTGTATGTGTGGTAATGTCTGTATTGTATGTGTGTTAATGTCTGTATTGTATTGTGGTTAATGTCTGTATTGTAGTGTGGTAATGTCTGTATTGTATGTGTGTAATGTCTTGTATTGTATGTGTGGTAATGTCGTATTGTATTGTGGTAATGTCTTGTATTGTCTGTGTGTAATGTCGGGGGTTTATGGTATGGGTGGAATGTTTTGTGGTGTGGTATGTTGTTTGATGTTTTGGTTGTTTGTTTGTGTGTGTGGTAATGTTGTATTGTTGTGGGAATTTTTTATTGGGGGTGGTAAGTCTGTATTTGTGTGGAATTTGTATGTATTGGTAATGTGGTGGTAATTTCTGTATTTTTTGGGGTGGTAAGTTTTTTTTTTTTAACTTTTGTTGTGTAAGTCTGTTTTGTTGTGTGGAAATGTTGTTTGGTGGGTAATGTCTGTTTTTTTGGTTGGTAAGGTCTGTATTGTATTTTGGGGTTTAATGTTTTTGATGTGTGGTAAGAAATTTTATTTGTATGTTTTTTAATTTGTATTGTATGTGTGGTAAGTTTTGTTGATTGTGTGTAAGTCTGTTTTGGGATGTGTTTTGTTATTTTTGGGGTAATGTCTGATTGTAGTGTGGTATGTCTTTTTGTATGTGGAATTCGGTTTTTTTGGGGGAAAGTCGGAGTTTTGTTAATGTTGTATGTGGGGGTGTTATGTCTGATTGTTGTTGGTAATGTCGTATTGTATGTGTGGAAATTTGTTTTGGGGTGTTTTAATGTTGTATTGTTTTTGTGGTAAGTCGTATTGTAGGTGGAAATTTCTGTTTTTTGGTGTAATGCGTAGGGGTTGTGTGGTAATTCTGTATTTTGTGTGGTAATGTTGTTTTGGGTATGTTTTTTTTGTCTGTTTTGTGGTGGGGTAATGTCTGTTTTTTGGGGTGGTAATGTTGTATGGGTGTGTTAGTTGTATTGTGTGGGGTTAATTTGATTGGGGGGTGGTAGTCTGTTTGTAGGGGTGGTTTTGTTGAAATTGTTTTGGTTGTGTTAATTTATTGTATGTTTAAATTTGTGGTAATTCTGTATGGTGGGGTGGAAGTGTAGGGTTGGGGGGGGGTGGTGGGATTGTTTTTAGGGGTTTGTGGGAAAAGGTATTTTGTTGTGGTTGGTGTATGATGTGTTTGTCTGTTTGTTGTTTGTTTTTTTTAAATGTCTTGTCTTGTATTGGTGGTAATGTAGGTATTGTATGTGGGGTAATGGCTGTTTGGTATGTGGTTAAATGTCGTATTGTGTGTGGTAATGTTGCTGTAGTGTGTTGTGTTAATATCTGTATTGTAAGTTGGTAATGTCTGTGTTTGTATGTGTTTTAATTTCTGTATTTGTATGTGTGTTTAATGTCTGTATTGTGTGTGGTAATGTCCTGTATTGTGTGTGTGGTAAGTTCTGTAGTGTGTGTGTTAATGTTGTATTGTATGTGGGATGTCTGTATTGTAGTGGTAAGTCTTGTATGGATTTGTGGTAGGTCTGTATTGTGTGTGTTAATGTCTATTGTATGTGTGGTAATGTCTGTATTGTACTGTGTGGTTAAATGTCTGTAGTGTATGTGTGTAATGTCTGTATTGTGTGTGTTAGAATGTCATGTATTGGTGGGTGGTAATGTCTGTATTGTTGTGGGGTAATGTTGTTTTGGTGTGTTTAATGTCGTATTTTTGGTGTGGTAATCTGTTTTTGTGTGTTTTTCCTGTATTGTGTGGGTTTTTATATTTTGGGGAAAGGGGTGTGGTGGTAATGTCTTTTTGTTTGTGGAAATGTCGTATGTTGGGTTTGGGGGTTGTAATTGTATTTTGTTTGTTTTTTTATTTTTGGGGGGTAATGGATTGTGTGTTAATTTGATTGTGTGGGGGTAATTTTTGTATTGTTTGGGGGGAATGTCTGTTTTTGGTTTGTGGAAATGTCTTATTGTATGGTGGTAATGTTTATTGTTGTGGGGTAAGGTCGTATTGTTTTTGGTAATGTCTTATTGTGTGGGGTAAGTCTTATTGGTGTTGGGTAATTCGTTTTTTGGTGTGGTAATGTTGTATTTTTTTGGGGGGGAATGTTGTATTGTATGTGTGGAATGTCTGTATTTTTGTTGGTAATGTGTATTTTTGTGTGTTTTTTTGTGTTTTATGCTTTTTGGGGTTTAATTTTTAGGTGTGTGGAAATTTGTCTGTTTTGTATTGTGGTAATGTGATTGTGTGTTTAAGTCTGTAGTTGTGTGGTAATGTTTTGTTGTTTGTGGGAATGGTTGTATTTTTATGTGGGGGAATTCTGTATTGTGGTTGTTAGTCTTTTTATGTGTGGGTAATTTTTGTTTGTTTTTGTTAAGTCGTATTGTTTTTGGGGTAATTCTGTATTGTATGTGGAATGTCGTTTGTATTTGGGTATTCGTTTTGTGTGTGGAAAGTTGTTTTGTTTTGGGTGAAATGTCTATTGTTGTGTGGTAAGTCTGTATGTGGGGGGAATTCTGTTTGTTGTGTGGTAATGTCTTTATTTTTGTGTTAATTCGTTTTTGTTGTGTTAATGTCTTATTGTATGTTTTTAATGTTGTATTGTTGTGGTAATGTGTATTGGGGTGGTTAAGTTGTATTGTTGTGGGGAAAGTCGTTTGTAGTGTGTTAATTCGTTTGTTGTGGTAATCTGTTTGTAGTGTGGTAAGGTCTGTATTGTATGTGGGTAATTCTTATTGTATGGGTAGTCTGTATTGTGTGGGGTTTTGTGTTAATGTCTGTATTTTAGTGTGGTAATGTCGTTTTGTGGGGTGGTAAATGGTTTTTTGTGGGCTTTTTGGGTTTGTTAGGTATGTTTGGGGGTTTTTTGTTAGGTGAATTTGTTTTGTGTGGGGGTTTGCGTAGGGTGTGTGTTGTCGTAGTTGGGGAAAATTGTATTGTGTGGGAAGTTGTATGTTGGTGTGGTAATGGTTTGTGGTTTTTGTTAATGTTGGTTTTGTGGGGGTAAGTCTGTTTTGGGTTTGGTAATGTCTGTATTTTTGTGGGGGTTAATGTTGTTTGTTTTTGGGGTAATTTGTATTGTTTGTGGAAATGTCTGTATTGTTGGTGGTAATGTTTTTGTGTGTGGTTTTTGTCGTTTTTGTTTGTGTGTATGTTGTATTGTGGTGGTAATGTCGTTTGTTTGTGGTAATGTGTTTGTTTGGGTAATGGCTGTTTGGGGTTGTGTTAAAATGTCGATTTTTGTGGGTAATGTCTGTATTTGTTTGGGGTAATTTCTGTATTGTGTGGTAATGCGTTTGTTGGGGGGTTTAATTCGTATTTTTGTGTGTGGTTTTTGGGGTAATTTTGTTTTGTTGGTGTAAGTTTGTAGTGTGTGGGTTAATTTTGTATTGTTGGGGTAGTTTGTTTGTTGTGTGGAAAGGTCTGTAGGTGGTGTTAAGTCTAGGTATGTGTGGTAATGTGTTTTGTGTGTGGGGTAAGTTTATTGTTTGTGTGTAAGTCTGATTGTGGTGGGAATTCTGTTTGTTGTTGGAATGTCGTATGTGTGTGGTAATGCTGTATTGGGGGTTTATTTTGTATTATTGGGGAAGGTTGATTTTGTGGGGTTGTTTATGTAGGTATTGATTTTTGGGGGAAATTTGTATTGGTGTGTGGAAGTTGTTTTGAGTGTGGAATGTTGTATTGTGTTGTGGTAAATGGTTTTTTTGGGGTTTGTTAATGTTGTTTGTGGGGGTAATGTCGTTTTGTGTGTTAATGTCTGTATTGTTGGGGGTTAATGTCTGGATTGTTGTGGTAAGTCTTATTTATGTGGGAATTTTTGTATTGTGTGTGGAAAATCTGTATTGTTGTTTTTTCAGTTTTGGGGGTATTGTATTTGTGGGGAATTTTTTTTTTTGTATGTGTGGGTTATGTTGTAGTTTTAATGTTTTTTGTTTTTGTTGTATTGTGTGGGGAATGTTGTATTGGGTTGTGTGGTAATGTTGTTTTTGTATTTGGTAAGTCTGTTTTGTTGTGGGGGTTAATGTCTGTTTGTAGTGTTAATGTCTGTATTGTGGGGTTTTAAAATTTGTTTTTTTTATGGTTTTTTTTTGGGGTTAATTCTGTATTGTTTGGTGGTATTCTGTAGTTTTTGTTAATGTCTGTATTTTTTGGGGTTTGGTTGTTTGTATTTTTCGCTTTTTTGGTATTTTGGTGATTGGGTTTGTGGGTAAGTTAGGGTGTTTGTAGTCGTTTTTTGGGGTTGTTTATTTGGGGTTTTAAGTCTGTATTTAGGTGGTAATGTTTGATGTAATGTGGGTGGAAAGCTGTTTTGTTGGTTGTAAATTCTGTATTTTTGTGTGGAAATGTCTGTTTTTGTGTGTGAAATGTTGGGTTTTTTTGTTTTTTGGGTGGTAATGGTTTGTTGTGGTTTTGTTTGTGGGTAAGCTAGGGTTTTTGGGTAATGTGGTATTTTTATGTGGAAAGTCTGTATTTTTGTGTGGTTCTGTATTGTGTGTGGAAGGTTTGATTGTGTTTTGGTTAATGTCGTATTGTTTTTGGTGGTAATGTTTTTGTTTTTGTGTGGGGGGTTGTTTGTGGGGGGTTAATTTTCGTATTGTTGGGGGTTGTGTATTTTGGAATTTGTATTTTTTGTGGTAATTGTATTGTTGTGTTTGTCTGATTTGTTTGGAAATTTTTTCTGTATTGTTGTGGTAATGTTTGTATTGTGTGTGGTAAGCGTATTGTTGTGTGGTAAGTCGTTTGTGGGGGAAATTTTTTGGGGGGGGTGTGGTAATTTTGTTTTTGGTGGGGTTTTGGGTTTTGTGGGGGGGTTTTTTTGGGGGTAAGTTGTATTTTTTGGTTTGGTAATGTTTTTGGGGTTGGTTTTTGTTGGTTTTAAAATGTCTTATTGTGTGTGTGGTAAGTATTGGGTGGGAAATGTCTGATTGTTTGTGGTAATGTCGATTGGGTGGAAATGTCTTATTTTTGGGTTTTAATGTTTTGTTTGTGTGTGGTAAGGCTGTAGTTTTTTTGTTGTTTTAATGTCTTTTTTTTGTGTGGTAATTCTGTTTTGGGTTGTGTGGTAATGTCTTTTTGTATGTGTTTTTGAGTATTTTTTGGTTGTGTGTTGGGTAATGTTGATTTTGTGTTTAATGTTTTTTTGGGTAATGGTGGGGGGCGGGGGTATTGTTGGGGAAAATGTCTGTATTGTATGTGGTAATGTCTGTATTGTGTGTGTGTTGTAATGTCTGTATTGTATGTGTGTTAATGTCTGTATTGTATGTGGGTGTAATGTTCTGTATTGTATGTGTGCTAATGTCTGTGATTGTGTGTGTGGAATGTCTGTCTTGATGTGGTTGGTAATGTATGTATTGTATGTGGTAATGTCTGTATTTGTATGTGTGTTAAGGTCTGTATTGTATGGTTGTTAATGTCTGTTATTGTATGTGTGGTAAATGTCTGTATTGTATGTTGTGGTAATGTCTGTATTAGTATGTGGTGGTAATGTCATGTATTGTATGGGTTGTAATGTCTGTAGTGTATGTGTGTTAATGTCTGGTATGTGGTGTGTAGGTAATGTCTGTATTGTGTGTGTGGTAATGTATGTATTGTAGGTGTGTCATGTCCTGTATGTAGGTGGTAATGTCTGTATTGTATGTGTGGTAATGTCTGTATTGTATGTGTGGTAATGTCTGTATTGTATGTGTTAATGTCTGTATTGTGTGTGTGGTAATGTCTGTATTGTATGTGTGGTAATGTCTGTATTGTATGTGTGTTAATGTCTGTATTGTATGTGTGGTAATGTCTGTATTGTGTGTGTGTGTTAATGTCTGTATTGTATGTGGTAATGTCTGTATTGTATGTGTGTTAATGTCTGTATTGTATGTGTGTTAATGTTTGTATTGTATGTGTGTTAATGTTTGTATTGTATGTGTGGTAATGTCTGTATTGTGTGTGTGTTAATGTCTGTATTGTATGTGGTAATGTCTGTATTGTGTGTGTGTTAATGTCTGTATTGTATGTGTTAATGTCTGTATTGTGTGTGTGGTAATGTCTATATTGTATGTGTGTTAATGTCTGTATTGTGTGTGTGGTAATGTCTGTATTGTATGTGTGGTAATGTTTGTATTGTATGTGTGGTAATGTCTGTATTGTATGTGGGGTAATGTCTGTATTGTATGTGTGGTAATGTATGTATTGTATGTGTGTTAATGTCTGTATTGTATGTGTGGTAATGTCTGTATTGTGTGTGTGTTAATGTCTGTATTGTATGTGTGGTAATGTCTGTATTGTATGTGTGTTAATGTCTGTATTGTATGTGTGGTAATGTCTGTATTGTGTGTGTGGTAATGTCTGTATTGTATGTGTGGTAATATCTGCATTACATGTTTATCTGTGTAATCCCAGGTTGTGATATAACGTCACACTACGCCTTCTCGGCTTACTCCTGAGCCAAAATACCAACCGGTGATGGCGAACGTCATTCGATCGGATATTACATTTTACTTGCTGTCTTAATTGAAGTCGCCAATCATGTGCTCTTAGTTTTAATTTAGTCGTAAACATGTGTCTTGATAATCTAATTAAAAGTGTCTTGAAATTAAACTTATTCACCAACACAAGTCAAAATTAATGAAAACATATATCTGGAATTCCTTTCGTATTATTAACCTTGCAGTGAAATTCTGAAAAATCGCTTTAAATTATCCCTTAACATCATCATTGAAACTTATTTCTTCAAAAATCAATCACAAGTTTTTAAAAAAATAAGAGTTTCGCAAATAAATTTCATCATCATTGAAACATACAATTACCCCCAAATACTTAATCGACATATGTAAATGTCCTACTGTCAAGATTATAAATTAATTACAGAAATTAAATGCATATTCATAGAAACACATGACACTTTTTGAATATTTCGCCTAAATCATAATATTATTTCTCCATAAATTTCTTTCTTTTTCTTTCTTTTTTTTCTTTTATTATTATCTTTTTTTAAATTTCTATCTAATTGTTCATTTATTCATTTATTCATGTATACATTTTATATATTCATAAGTTTGCATATATAATATATTATCATTATTCAACCTTAAATCCAAATATTTGTTCCAATCTAAGACAATGACACAAAGCTAGCAAGAAAATGTCAAGTTATTCCCATAAGTATGCCAAACGTCTGTTGAAGAATCGTGTCACCAAAACCCAACTGTTGTCAACTTCAAATCAATTTACTCACGATGATCTACCTTGTAATTCATCATAAGTCACCAACTTCAACAAAAATGTTTTCAATAGAATTTAAATATTCTGTCAACACCATACACTCCATATTGCATCCAACTCAACGGAGATGTTGTCACCAGTCATTAAATCAGTTCAACTTGGCCTAAGTCTGGTCACCAAACTCAGTAAAGATATCATACTACATTTGTGGTACCTTATACCTATATGTCACAGGTGCAAAACAATTGATTATGAGGAATATTTGTGGCATCAGGATTAGCATAATGTTTCATGCATGTATTTGTTTCGTTTATTTGTCAAAATTAGTTTACATGTGCACTGTGTTTTATTTGTCAATTTCCATTTACAATATATATACAACATATAAATCATATAAAAAGGAGTAAGAAATAAGTGTCAAAACATTCATATGTTTGCCACTTATGTATATATATATATATACTGACGTTACATAACAGCATAGACATGATAAAACACACCATCGTATCATAATGACAATAGAGTCTATTGTAAAAACATCAGTTGGAATTTGATCAAATAATTCAAAATTCAGAATGTGGTATCTAATTTTCAGTGCTAATATACAATAAAACATTTCTTAGAGTAATTAATCTCAGATGCCATGCGCGATAACAATAATGATAAGAAAGTGTAGCTATCTGTCTATATTAAAGAGATTAATTCGAAATCAACTTTGGCTAAGTGGTTGGTACAATGTGAATCTTACACATGCATCGCGTGAATTACCATAGCGATATAATAAGACTGCCTTATTACCAGACAGTGGTATTAACCACACAAAAAAACCGCTTCGTCTTATTTTCGCAGATTGCATCATTAGTGCGACTGTATGACGTAATGTTCCTAAAAATAGAAGCACATTGACATAAAGGAAGACAAGGCCACAGGCAGCTGATGACGTAAGCACTCGGTGCAGAAGGAGCACACACAGCACCAGTGTGATCACAGCGCCCTCTAGCGCCACCATTGAGTCTACGGCAACACAGCCTCTCACCATTGTTAATTTTTGCTCGTATTTCGCCCTCGTGATTTTCTTTTGTCATATAGATAAAATAGATACGGATAAGTTACATATAGAATATCATTAGTAGAGTCATGTTATTGGGTTTTTTTTAATTCCTAAACTAAAACATTCATATAGTTTGGTAAAAAGTCATATTCTTAGGATTAAAAAACGACCAGTATCAGTAAATAATATATAAACAAGAAATATCTTTTAAAAAGATAAACGGCATAGTTTTAATGCTGGTGGTTATAATGTAAAATTGCTGGTGAAACGAACTAATGCGTTTAAGCATGGACAACAAAATTATATCAGTTTGAACCATTTTCTTGCGATAACAAGACTGCATTTGAATCAGGAATATAATTTTATCAATGTGTCATTTGAAAAGATACATCCACTTATTCGGCTTGCATTCAATCTTAACATTGTTTCGCTTTTAACTGCATATGCATATCTGCATTTTGCATTTACCGCTACATTGACCAATCACATACTTCATCTTGACCAGTAACGCCACCTGTCGCGTCATATCCGGGGCCAAAAGAATATTATACGGCTATGCCGAAAAACATTCATATAGTTTGGTAAATAGCCATTTCAATAAGATGAAAAACGACTATTATCAATGAATAGTATATATATATATACAAGTATACAGTTTGGTTTATAAATGATTATAATTTGTCATATCGTCTAATCAATAATAAGATGAAGAAAACAGCTAAATTAAAAAGAATATATAAAACAAGTACATCTCTAAATTAATTGTTATATTTGTATAAACTGTTATTTCAATATTCACTTAACAACAATAAATAATATATAAAAACATGTATGTTGTTTGGTATATAAAATATAGAATATGGATTGTCGTAGTGACCTGCAATATTAGTTCGATATTCTCTAAACAGTAATAATAATATAAACAATTATTATCAAAGATTTGTATGAGATACGGCTAGACTATATACCTGTATCAACACAAAGCATTTTCCAATGATTCGGATACGTAATGGATACAATATGTTTGTTAAGTAAAAGAGTGTAGATTTTATTTATCTTTACAACTGCGAAACAAACTATCAACTTATATTAATCACGCTTGTTGGCCCGGATAGAAGCGCGCGAGGGGATCTTACTGTGGGAGGAAACCGGAGTACCCGGGGAAAACCCACGTGGTCGGGCAGGTGACTTCAAACCTTTTCACGTCCGATCGGGGAATCGCACCCCGGCCGCCTAGGTGAAAGACAGGTGTGTTACCACTGAGCCACCCGACCGACCTGGTGAGCAAATAGATTTACAATTATTGTTTTTTTAAATTTTTTTTATATATCTGTTCGAAAAAAACACACGAATAAAGTGATTCTTCAGGCTGATATGGTGCAATTTCCCAAATTGATACTGACAATTAATGTGAACGAATTAAAGAGTTTATCATAGAAGCCATTAATAAGTTTTGTATCCCAAAGCGTGACTGGTTTTATTTGGATCATCAGACGGGGATATATTTATCAATATTGTTTTTATATACCACGAATTCTCGCAGAAGCAAGGAGAAATAATTTATTGTTCAGGTTATGTAAAACTGTTTGGACTTACGTGAAATAAAATCTTTTGTCTAGTAGTATGAAAATAACAAGCATTGTTTGATACATAAATTCACATACACATGTTATTGCAAAAGTAGAGGGTACAGGTCACCTTACTAGCTCAGACTAGCGGGACTTTCCCTTAGCCTAGTGGTGTAGGATGCTGGTTCGAAGACCGGCACGGGCAGGCTATTTTTCATTACTCCCTCCTTCTACAGATATACATCTATATAAAGATGAAGTGAATTGTATAATACACAACTTGTTTTATAGAATAAATTAATCTACTTATTCAGAAAAAAATGGCAAATTGCCAAATATCGTTGATTATATGAGTTGTATGTATGTGTTTATTACTTTCTAGTATACATATATTTTAAGATGACATGAATTAAATTCTAGGTTAGTTGTTTAATAGAATACATTTAATCCTACTAATGCAGAAAAAATGGCAAATTGCCAATTATCGGTGATTATATAAGTTCAAATAGGTCACATCTGCGTTGTCTATTTCGCAATATCCATTCGGTTTTAAATGTCACAACAAAATGGTATTCAGATTATCACAGATGATAATCTTAATTGTTTTTAAAACACTTTGACACTATTATTTTTTCGGTTAGAATGATTGTAATGTCATCTGATTTTATCAGTTTGTCATTTACTTCGTTGATACCTAAAGTCCAACAATGAGAATCCCGCGTCTCCTTTTAACACGATAACATTAAAATTATGTCAGTCATTGCATTAGACTTACCTATCATTAACGGTTCAACCATCAACAACAGGCAAAGGAAACGAAATCGTAATTCTATTTCAAATATCAATCTAATGATGGCAACAAAAAAAAACAAAATATCAATGGTAATATTAGCCATTTTTAATGACCCAAACATTTTGGAAATGACTCTATTTTTCTGTATTAGAAATGAGTAACATGACAGTTGGTGAAATAGCTAGTTCCTCTGATTTCGTTTTTGAGAATGGAGCATCAATTTGAATCTGACCAAGAGTTGGACTAGATGTGACCTAGATTTGGACTAGATGTGACCTAGATTTGAACTAGATGTGACCTAGATTTGAACTAGAACTGACCAAAATAGGGACTCCTGAATTATCTAGATTTAGACTCGATCTGACCTAGATTTGGACAAGATGCGACCTAGATTTGGACAAGATGTGACCAAGAGTTGGACTAGATGTGACCTAGATTTGGACTAGATGTGACCTAGATTTGGACTAGATGAGACCTAGATTTTGACTAGATGTGACCAAGAGTTGGACTAGATGTGACCTAGATTTGGACTAGATGTGACCAAGAGTTGGACTAGATGTGACCTAGATTTGGACTAGATGTGACCAAGAGTTGGACTAGATGTGACCTAGATTTGGACTAGATGTGACCTAGATTTGGACTAGATGAGACCTAGATTTGGACTAGATGTGACCTAGATTTGGACAAGATGTGACCTAGATTTTAGCTAGATCTCATGTAGATCTGGACTAGATCTGACCTAGATTTGGATCAGATCTGACCTAGATTTGGACCAGATCTGACCTAGATTTGGACTAGATGTGACCTAGATTTGGACAAGATGTGACCTAGATTTTAACTAGATCTCATGTAGATCTTGACTAGATCTGACCTAGATTTGGACCTGATCTTACCTAGATTTGGACTAGACCTGACGTTGATAAGGACCAGATCTGACCTAGATTTGGACTAGACCTGACGTTGATAAAGACCAGATCTGACCTACATTTGGACTAGACCTGACGTTGATAAGGACCAGATCTGACCTAGATTTGGATTTGATCTAACGTAGATCTTACCGTATTGATCTTATTTGATATTGAATACAAACACATTTTATAACTGAATTGTTAAGACAAAAATCTATAAGTTTAGATATCGTCGTCGGCTATACAAAACAGGATATATATCACAAGAGGACAAGAAACTACACATAAGTCTTACTATGTAACCACCGTTAAATAACGCTTAATGTGTATATTTCAAATCCATGCGTTCAGCTATCAATAAATAATCGATATTCTTAAACACAACAATATGTAGAATCATGTGGAGACATACTGTAAGCTAAGATATTTTAGTGGTAATCTTATTTAAGAGGGAATCTTATCTATGGTAATCTTGTTTTAGTGGTAATCACACTTTAGCAATAGTCTTCCTTTAGTGAAATCTTAGTTTAGTGGCAATCTTATTTTGGTGGTAATCTCACTTTATCGATAACCGTTTTTAGGGTAATCTTATTCTAGCGGTAAGCTGATTTTAACGGTAATCCCGTTTAAGCGGTTATCTCATTTGAGTGTAATATTTTTTTAGCGGTAATCTTTTTTTTACATGAAGTATCGAATTCTTTTTAGCGATTTTCGTGTCCCATTTTAGTATGATTTCGCTAAATGTAGTTAACGTATATTATTTGTTATGGTTAGCGCTGTTAAGTAATGGCGCTGATTTGTTTTAATTCAGATTTGCGCTAAGATTTCAGTGCGCCCAAATAAGTGCGATTGCAGTTCATTGTAACTAAATTACGCAGTCGTTTTTAGGTGTGTCTGTAGAAATTGCGATCTGGATAGACTAAGTTACACCATTAATGTCACAATCAACAATTTGGTTTTGTTTAACGTCCCATTAACAGCCAGGGTCATTAGAGGGCGTGCTAGGGTATTGAGGTGGAGGATTCCCCGGAGAAAAACCACCGGCCTAAGGTCAGAACCATGTTACTACCCCATGTGGGTTTCGAACTCGTGACCCGTAGTGGAGGTCAGGTGATAGAGAGTTGGGACACCTTAACCACTCGGCCATCCCGGCCAAGAGAAAATACGAGTCAGAGAAAATACGAGTTAGTAGAATAGATGTTATCTTCATTTAACATTCATCTTATTGTTAAGTTATTTACTTCCTATCGTTCACTGCTGAATAAAACGTGTTCTTTTCATACTTATATATACTAAAAGCGTACTAAACTCATGTGTATCGGCGTGATAAAACATACAAAGTTGATTTGATTGTACGATAAACACTTAAGATATTAGCACCTTTTCCAAAGGCATTGGAATTTAACAGCCGGAGCTGCCATTTTGGCGCTAACAGCTTACACACGGCATTTCTTGATATGCCCTACCTTGTACTCATTTACAGCTGAGTCGACTGGAACATATCGGAGTATAGTATCTTGTTCAGGGATACAACACAGCGCCCATGCTGGGATTCGAACCACGACCCCTCGGTCACGTAGCCCTTTGTCTTTCCACTAGACCTCCGTGCCTCTACAATTCGTCCTCTTATGAACCGTAGTTGATGTTAAAGATCTAAAGAGATCATTACAAACGACCAAAAAACATGTAATATGGCAAAAGAAATGTCTTATGTTCAATCATTGTAAAAACGTTTATTAATTTTCAAAATTCGATTTCCAAGAACTTTAACATTTGAACCGTATCGTTTAAAACTGAATTAAAACACGACATGGCATATTGATTAATACGGGTGGCATTTAAGGAAAATAATTATATCATGTATAATTAGTTCATATATAAAAGTTAATTAAGAGCAATGTGACGGCTTATATCCATCCTTGTCAGCAGCATATCTTGTTATTTATTTATAGTCAAATCTATTTATAAAGACAATAAACGCAAAGAGAGAAACTGGCACCAATGACACATGTATACAGGTTCATATCAAAATACTTGTGTACATTGAAAACCGAGATGACCAGATTAACTATAAAGACAGATTTGTATTTTATACAAGTGGTATTTAGGACAGGTTTGTATTATATACAGGTGATATTTAGGACAGGTGTGTATTATATACAGGTGATATTTAGGACAGGTGTGTATTATATACAGGTGATATTTAGGACGGGTGCGTATTATATACAGGTGATATTTAGGACAGGTGTGTATTATATACAGGTGATATTTAGGACAGGGTGTGTATTATATACAGGTGATATTTAGGACAGGTGTGTATTATATACAGGTGATATTTAGGACAGGTGTGTATTATATACAGGTGATATTTAGGACAGGTGTGTATTATATACAAGTGGTATTTAGGACGGGATTGTATTATATACAGGTGATATTTAGGACAGGTGTGTATTATATACAGGGTGATATTTAGGGACAGGTTTGTATTATATACAGGGTGGTATTAAGGACAGGTTTGTATTATATACAGGTGATATTTAGGACAGGTGTGTATTATATACAAGTGGTATTTAGGACGGGTTTGTATTATATATAGGTGATATTTAGGACAGGTGTGTATTATATACAGGTGGTATTTAGGACGGGTTTGTATTATATACGGGTGGTATTTAGGACAGGTGTGTATTATATACAGGTGGTATTTAGGACGGGTTTGTATTATATACGGGTGGTATTAAGGACAGGTTTGTATTATATACAGGTGATATTTAGGACAGGTGTGTATTATATACAAGTGGTATTTAGGACGGGTTTGTATTATATACAGGTGATATTTAGGACAGGTGTGTATTATATACAGGTGATATTTAGGACAGGTGTGTATTATATACGGGTGGTATTTAGGACGGGTTTGTATTATATACAGGTGGTATTTAGGACGGGTTTGTATTATATACGGGTGGTATTTAGGACAGGTTTGTATTATATACAGGTGATATTTAGGACAGGTGTGTATTATATACAGGTGATATTTAGGACGGGTTTGTATTATATACAGGTGATATTTAGGACGGGTTTGTATAAATACAGGTGGTATTTAGTACAGGATTGTATTATATACATGTGGTATTTAGGACAGGTGTGTATTATATACAGGTGGTATTTAGGACAGGTGTGTATTATATACAGGTGGTATTTAGGACAGGTTCGACTATCTATTATTATAATGATGACCCTTTTCTAGTTGCCCGGTCTTGTTATCGTTACACTTGTATAAATGTTACTAAGCAGCTATATACATTGTCTATAATTCCTCTCGTAAATATAGATTTAAGTAGAATTACGATTTTGTTGGGCATCCTCGGATATATCTTGCTGTTGTAATGGCGCGGATAATTTCAATCCCACGCACAAGAAATATCATACCAGTCTTCCAGACAACGGACTTTTGGGAATCACAATGATACTGGTGGTCGGCGTAGTAGATATATCTTATAGACAATAACTAAACATAATTATACCATAGAGCATGATTGGAGAATGAAATGGCCTTATCGAATTTCTTTATTTGTGGTATAATTTGGTTAGGAAAGAAGATATGTCATATGGGGTGTATCATATCTACATATATATACAGATGTATACATATATATATGTGTATGATACATAGTTATCTTTCCAAAACCATACTTATTTATTTATACATATAACTAAGATAAATAGATATTTGTTTTTGTTTTTGTTTTTGTTTATTTGTTTTTTGTTTTGTTTGTTTCATGTGCTTTGAAAAGTTGCACAGGTTCAGAATATACATATTATATAGACGTTTGTCATGTTTTATTAATTTATCTTTTCATTTATTTATTTATTTATTTATTTGTTGTTTCAGATTCAATATTAACAACTAAGATAATGTTGCTGTATTTAACAATTGTTCAGGTGGTATGGAGTTTTTTCAGACCGTCCTTCAACTAAGAAGCCCTTGAAGGTGCAGATTTTTTATTCATTATACGTAATGTATTACAGCTTACAGTCATATATTTAAAAAATGTCAACTTGACCAAATCTTGAATCATCAATGCATACATCAATACAACTGATGATATAACTTTTGTATTTCACCAATCATATCGATGTGTTCAATTCACCGCCTTGAACTTTTCGGTTCAGATGTAAATGAAGTGAAAGATATAGTGAAATGTTATTTTTCTGCACCTCCGCAGTATACATTGCCGGTTTTGATAACATACTCATTTGGCAACAGTTATCCAAGCGAAACTTACCAGGTAAAATCATTAAGCGCTAAAATTGCGTTGGGCAGCCCATTGAAAATGGCGACGTCTTGTTGCCAAGGTAACGCTTTAAGGATACACATCAAAGATCATGCTTCTGATTTCTGTACTATGTTTCGATGCATATATTTTCCCTTCAGTTTCGTCTTTAAAATGAAATAAAAACAAAAAATGGTTTCCCGTTGAAAATAACATCAATTTCACTCGTATGACAGAATATCAATAGTTCTCAAGATTGCAAGGCACGAGTGAAAATATCTGTATATTGTGTCGTTCTCAATAAACTAAATCCTTATTTACACGTGTTTTTACTTGTACAATCCTTAAACGTTGATTTATCCATTGATTTCCTAGGGATGCTTAAAACAGGTGGAGTGTTTGCCCTTTTCACACTGGCAGAGATCACAAGTGAGTGGGAGTGTAGCGAAGGAATAGATAAGTCTGCATACTGAAGTATCAAAAATCAGGCATTCTTAACACAGCCAAAACGTAAATCTTATATAGACGATCACGTGGTTCCGGAAGAATTGAAAACAAACATGTGTTGCCCGATATCTGTTTTGTACATTTATGTCATTAGCCTAACACTAATATGAATGTCTGGGACATTACTGAAGAAATTCACTTTTTTTCATAATTTAAAGTCGTTTTGTTCAATTGCTAAGAGAAGATAAGTGCGCTTCAGATTATATTATGTAGTGTTTTCGAAAAAAAAATTTTTTGATATATTTCTGAACGTTTTTCTACGATATTCACGTGAATAATATACTAAGTATGTATCGTATAGGGAAACGACTTTAAAATTGATTTAATGAATTGAAAAGTACATCATGTTGTAATGCTCTTAATTTAAGATATATTGACGACTGTGTTCCATCAACTCATTATTATAATGATGATAATTACCTACATATTGACAACTTAAGAAAGTCGCATATCTCACGTAATATGCCAGTTAAAATATAGTTTTATACTTTTTGTTCATTTCACATTACTTAGTGATACCCTAATGGCCGTAACGATAACATCGCTTCATTTGGTCAAAGATATTTTGTCATTGTCCTGAAAAAGTTAGAACATTCTAGGGAAATCATGATTGGATTTTTTTTTTTTTTTTTGAAATTCACAACATATAAGGTATGTTTCATCATAACAGTTAATCCGATACCTGTATATTTCATTGATTTCGAATCAAGTCCATGTATAGATGCTCTGATGTGTTGCATTCACACGAAGCCAGGAGTAAGGATATACATTTCTTATGTCACTGTCATGAAATATGACATAAGATACATGTATATTTTATTAAATTGTAGGTTCAGTTTTTCTTCATGACAATTAGTTAGGTTGGTTTGCATTGTTTAACGTACTATAAGCAGCTAAGGTCATTTAAGGACGGTATGATATCCCCTGTATGATAGATGCACCATGCGTATGGTAAATGTGCGTGCATGTTTTGGTGACTTTGAGATATGTTCGTGGTATGCTTCCTTGTGTTATTGAGGAGCTAATGCCGTCTTTATAGTGCTATCTCACTGAAACATACTGCCGACGACACCCAGCAGGACAAAACCCACCCGGTCACATTATACCGACAACGAGCAAAACAATCGTCCCACTCACAAATGTCCCGTGCGTTAAACAGGAGTGGAAATGAACATTTTATGATTTCTGGTATGTCTCGGCCAGGAGACAGATTCCGAAGCCTTTGTCACAACAGCGAACACTCAATTAAAGGCCAAACGTGAGGTAGTGTCTATGGAGACATTGTGAAGTACATTAATATCTTATGTATTTTTCGTTTTGCAGTAGCAGTATCGTCAGAAACTAGCAATTTGGAAAAAGGATAATGCAAAATTAACACACACAGTCGCCAACGACCGATATTACTTCTAAAATTGTTATGGGGAGGAAAATTCTCAAAACGACGTCTTTCACATGATACCCGATGTAGACCAGTCTGTTATTTTCAGCAGAAACTTCAAAGTTATTGTCGCGACATAATGATACAATGACCAAATTTTAGATAGAGTTTATGATGAATATCATATCATTCAAACAAGCACTTTTGGAGATAATTTAAAAATCATAATTGCAGTAATAGTAGTTTAATTTTCTTCATCACATTTCTGACATGTTTAGGCGCGGGAAAATGTCAAGTTTAAACGACAACCGTTTCAGAATATTACAAATACATCATTACCTTGGCCAATTGCATTCTCTAAATTTGAATAGGCAGAGATTTTCTCAACGATTTTTTTTCATATACTGTAAGTCGCTTACATTTCGCGTGGAATTTATTTCCGCGTTTGGTACGCAAACAGATTCAAGCGCTAATTCAAATCCTTTGCGATTATTTGTACGAAAATAACACCTTGGATGGCGACCAAGCGATTGGTTACCGCTACAGGAGACTTGCAGAGTCTATGACCCCAATAACTCATCATCCGCGATTTTTTTCCGCTAATTTCCTATTGAAAATGTTACCTGACACAAAGATATCACCAGCACAATTACTACAAAGCATAACACTTTTTTGAATTCTGCCCTTGATACGACCTCTCAATAAAAACGTTTTTCCAAGAGAGACTAATGAGCATATCATACATTAATGAATTTATTAAATTAAAATTGTTGTGGAACTCATCTTAGAAGCGACATAGATATAGTTACAATCGATTCAAAAGATCGCTACCATGCAATCGATATGTTTTGTTTTTTTTAAATCATGAATGCAAATATTAAAATATATAGTTTAATCATTAAAAATATTTCCGGAAGTTTCTGTTGTTTTAATTACACACAGTTTCTCACACTATTACTCACTGTAGTTCTCATTAAATCAGAATGGCAAGGAAGATGCGTACAAAAACGGAACCCGAAGTTGACAGAAAAAATGTTTTAATGGAAACGGAACCACAAATACTACGATTTATAGGATCTTACAGGAGTTTCAATTTCAGACTAGATTGATGAACTGTTCCTACGAATATTTAAACGAGTCTTTAATGAGCTAAAGGTAAATGAAAAGAAATACGTGATGACGTAGGAACAAATGTAAAATACTTGACATGAGAGGGTCATTTGTAATACTACAGGAAAAAACAGTTACTTTCGAAAGGCATCACGTGGTCCTACAATATGACGTCATTCCATTGTCATTTCATTTTTATAATGTCACGGTCTTTCCTGTTATATATTAAGTTTTAAACAAAAAGCATGGTGCTTGGTATCAATGAATAAAATATAACATTAAAACCGTTATAATAATTTAGTTGTGTTTGATAAGCATTTTCTGAACCTTGGCCGAGTTTAGAGACCAACCAATGGGAAGGCTAATTGAGATTAAACAACATTTTATCGCTATCGTATACCAATTACATATTTTTATTTTAAATAAATTGGAGATTATAAGCCAGCTCAAAAACCATTGAAGGCGTATTCAAAGACCATCAAACTTTTATTAATAATCCACCCACAAAATAGAAATGTATCTTTACAAATGATAATAGTAAACATCCTATAATGGTTTGCCTTTAAGACCGAAAGCTACATAGAATTTCGTCGGGATGAATTGGATTAATATTTTAGGAAAGACGCTCAAACTGATGAAAGAAGTATTAGCCTTAAGTATTAACTTTTGGTGTTGTATAATTCTACAACAGTCTACTCTTTTTTTCATTTGACCAGAATTACTCTTCGTCGAAGATATAGCTTTAAAGTCTATGATAATTATTCCAATCTAGTCACAACAAATTACACTTACATTGACATACACGTCATGAATGTGATGGACAGAACGACTAACAGTGATGGCAGTATATTGGGAAATCTTCTGTACACAAAGGACGTTTAACGACCATATTTTCTAGTAAATGGGTCCCCTACGGAAGACCTGGACTAACTTCCCTCGTTTTCTTTTCAATGGTCTCAATGCAAATCAATCCTTTTTTTCTTATTTTTGTTTTCTCGCCCTCGAATTGTCGGTTTTGAGTTAGCACTAGAACTGTCGGCAAATTGACTGACTAATACACCTGCTTCCAATTCAAGCCAGCTTACCATTCTGTCCCCAAACACTTTTTATTAATATAAACAAACAGGGGAAAAGTAACTTATCAAAATAATAAGCCACGTTGCACAATGTGTGTGTACTTGTGAGCTGTGTACGTAAGTTTCGAAAATTTTAGATATAAGCTTTAAAATGAGTTGTCCAAAATAAGATTCTGCCTAGGAACACAGGAAAAGAGACTGTCATCAACAATGGTTAATTAAAAACGTATAGCAAGATGGCAATTTCAGTGTGGGACGACTACATCAGAAAATGTGTACGGACACTTTGATAGTAGTTATACGGAATAGATTATGACATATTCAGACAGAAAAACTGATTTACATTCGTAACGTCTGGGGGTATAATTACAGATTGTTAAGTTTAAACTATGTTTTTTAGTCAATTTCCATTTAGCAATATATATATATATATGGGGCAAAGAAGTAATTCAAACAGTGTCCAAACTGTTTGAATTACTTCTTTGCACCATATAATCATTATAAGTAATTCGTATCCTCCATACATTGATGTGAGGATCCAGTGTTATCTGGATTATACTGTTTATATTACTTCTTTGACCCATATATATATATATATTACAACATATAAATTATACAAAAAGGAATCAGAAACAAAATTAATATCGGTATTCTCTCTTATTTTATCAACATAGCATTCAATTGAAATGCAAACAACATAAACTTACAGTGATTAGGTTTGGTTTGGTTTGTTTTTGTTTAACATCCTATTAGCAGCCAGGGTCATTTAAAGACGTGCCAGGTTTTGGAGGTGGAGGAAAGCCGGAGTACCCGGAGAAAAACCACTGGCCTACGGTCAGTACCTGGCAGCTGGCAACTCAGAGGTGGAGGGCTAGTGTTAAAGTGTCGGGACACCTTAACTTACAGTGATGTAAGAAAGTCGCAAGCATATTTTATAAGATAATCTGTAGACCAAACGATGTCTTTAAACATACCATACAGATCCTTAGCCGTCAGACTCAGGTTTGATCAATTTACATAATATATGTACGTCTTGTTAGCAAGCGTACGGAGTTAACCAAAGAATGTAGTTATCCATGGAATACTCAAATGGCAAAACCAGAAGTCAGACTTCTATTTTTTTAATATACAGGAAAGAAACCGGTGTGAAGTCATAACATAAAAATGTAAAACGGTTGACATATGCAAACCAATTATGTATGTCACTAGTCAGAAAAAAAAACAGTATGATATCACAAAAATACAACGGGTGACTTCATGTCTATATCTTAAAACTCAACCATGTACAGAAACATTCTTATAAAGAAACAAGATGAAAAATAATGAAAGTTCTTCTCACCTACTGCCGAGACGTAGACAGATGAAACGGCTGCATCGCGCAGTTTCATTCATGTTGACCCTACCGTTTTTTATCCTGAATTTATTTTGAATTTGTTATTAACATCTTGTGTGCCTTTTAAGGACATACTATGTTAAGTGATATATATTGATGAAAATCAAATCATGAAAAATGCAAATTATTGCAATTAAAAGTTATTGATGCTTAAGAGGATACATGTTAATTGTTTATACTCCTGTGTTAAAATCTCGTTCAACTATGAGTATGAGATATTAGGGCCATATTGCTATAGTTTGATATCTTCGATCATTTTATATACATATTGAAACCGAATTTTGAAAATAAGAACGAGATGTTATCACTACCATTATGTTAATTGATTAATGCCGATGCCAATAATTTTTATTTTCTATTCTTATACATTTTTCTCGTGATTTTCTCCCAACAGAATTGGGTAAGTAGAATGCATGTGTATCTAATTTTAAATCACCATACTATATCAAGTATTATCAACTATTAACATTATGTATGTTGTTAATATGTGAACTGAAGCGATTCATGGTATACGACTCACAACACTAAACCTCTTATTTTCCTGTACATTTATACCTTGACACGAATTTCCATCACATCAGAAAACCAAAACAAAGTCCTGAATAATTCCATTTGATGTTTTGATATGTTTGATTAAATGCTAATTCATATATGATATTGTGATCAATCAATCAATCAATATTATTACAATGTGTTCGTGGCGTTCCTATGTACTATTAAGCCATGGGCAGATGATTGGAATCAGATTCTGTGGTGCTATTCCTTAAATGTCATGCTGATACATTTCCATTTTCCGTTTCATAAGAAAAGTTATATCTATATATGTTGGTATCTTATTGTGATATTTAGTAAAACTAATGCCTTAAATATAGCGTAAGATAATACAGAACTATGACTACGTACCTTGGTGAATCCAGTTTGTAACTTGCTTAGAAGGTAATGACTATTAGTAAAAGTTTTATATCTCGGAAAAACAGTAATCACGGTTGATAGACAACACTAGATGATATATATATATTTTTTAAATAATAGAGAAAGTTACATACTTAACCCTACTACCACTCTCAAAAGGTTTGACCTTTTTTCCCGTCTTTCAATATTTAAGTGAATTATTCAAATTACACATAGAAGAAATTCAACTGTTTTATCGCCTTTTCTTTTAATACAAAAACAAATTCGGTCGTATCAGCGATCATTTAGGGACAATGCTATTTTTATTTTTGTTTGTTTGTTTGTTGGTTTTTTTAATTAGAAATATTTCTGTTGTCGGAGGCTTAATGACTTCAACATCCAACTGAAACCAAACTATAACCTAGGTATGTAAATTTTATATTGGTGACGAAGTAGTATATACTAGATTTCATATTAATGATATATGACCAAAGTTAATTACACTTCCTTACATCTAGAAACCTAACCTATGCAAAAATTATTCTAAAATTCACGTAAGGATTGATTGTCAATTTTGTTGCTAGCAGGGACTCTGATTAGGGGCAGTGAACGTCGTGCAAATGCAGTGAACTGCGATAACATTTAAGTGGGACAATATGACAATGTTGCCAAGTTATCTGTAGTATAAATACAATAGTATATAAACATTATAGGAAACTTTCAAAATGATTGTTTTCTTATTGTTTTTATAACTACCTAAAACACGATTGTTTCTTAATTCATGTGATAACTTAACACGATCACCAACAATTTTTTTTCATTTATATATTACAAAATATAATATGAAGAAAATTATGTAAAGTCAAACATATGAAAAGTTATATCTAAGAACAATTAATCCGGAATCATTAATTATGTTTATGATTATCTACGTAAAGCGATGAATGATGAAAAACTATGCTGTACTAATCATTATAACATTTATTCTTCATACTGCATTTGTATGTAAATGTATCATTTAGACTTAAATAGCATTGCAAAATTATAATCCAACAACGAAGAATGGTGCTTTTGATAAAGATATATGATATATATGTAATCAAGTAAAATCAGCTGAGATAAATATATCATTTTATTTATTTATTTTCAGAAACCATATTTCATTTATACTTTTGCAGAAAAAAAAGATGAAAAAATGAACACGTAAGGAATATTTAATATTTTCATTTGCAAGAACGCATTTGCATGTACATCTGTAGAGCATGCTTCATTTATTCTTTTGCAAGAACTCAACATATATTGACATAGAGCATATTTTATTTACCCATTTGCAAGAACCCATGTACATGTAATGCATTTTTCATTATTTGCAATACTGTAAGTAGATTATACTATTGGATGCTATTATTATTCTGAGTAATTCATGCACTATTTCGTTTAGAAGTGTCGATTATTATAACTTTGAAAAAATATAAACGAATATTTTTGAAAGAATATAAGTGCTTATATATCATATATGTTTCAGTTAATGCATCGTTTTATTATTTTGTGCTGAATTCGATTCAGTAAGATTCTTTCTCATCATACTAAATATTTATCACTATATAAACTTTGAAAATGAAATAAAAACATTAATCTCAAAAACAGATTTTTAAATAAACAATAGCAACACATTATCGAATGGATTTTGCTTATTAAGTATATAATACAGCGATAACAAGCAATTAAATGGGTTATATGAGGCTAAATAGTCGCGATAGGAGAAATAGCAAATTTAGAATATTATATTTATTCTAGGTATTTAATTAGCTAATTAGCGAATAAAATGCATACCGTTATCATACGGTCATTAAAAGACTGACACATAAAACTATATCTGCAGGTTTCGGGATAATCCTTAAACAGATTACTTAAGATATTACAGTCATATGGACCAGATGTGTTTGCTCTCTGTTCTGACACACGCTAGATATAGTAATAAAAATATAACTTGTGCAAGTCTAGTAATCTTGTCTAGGGCATCTCAATATCGTTTCAAATTGCATTAACTTCAAACTGAGTGCATTTGGTTGGACTCTGGTAAATATTAAATAGTAATTGCATAGAAAGTTAATGTTAATTGATTGTTAATTTGTTAAAAATGATTATAAAGGACTTTCCATTATAACATCATGCTGCAAATCGTATAGATTATGTTAAATAGATTCCTATTAAACAATCGTTGTGATGATAACATGGTTTTGTATGCCGTATGATATATAATGACAATGGAATAATGAGCCCTTACGTATGACTGCAACTTCATAACAAGTTAACAAGATAATGATTAATAAGTACAAAATAATTTTACCTTACAGCATTAAAAGATGCAGTCTGTGCCATCTCACCGTTAGCGATTCACATGAGACAATATTAGTGCTCGTCTGCAAAAGGGCGTGCATGCTGAAAATGTCTGCAGTTATATTAAGCATTGGGATATTATTAGATCCATAGGAATGAACCTCATTGGACGAGACGACAGGTACTGTGCGCAACGGACAACGGTGATGGAGACCGTATCATGTTGCTCCGACATCGTCAACGGGTCAGAGGTCAGAACAAAATTTTACTTGCACCGTGTGAAAGTTAAAGCAAAATCTTAACTTCAAATTCTATTAAAATTCCCTCAGTAAAATCCTAGTAGATTTATAAAGTATTGGTGATCCTTTTCTATCAAATTATTTGGTATCTGTTTTTGTAAATATCATAAGTAATGAACTATTTTATATCATTTTCTACTTAAAAATAGTATGGTTTTCGGCTAATCAGTTCATTCTACGTATGAATCTATACAGTTTTGAAAATAATATTCTTTTATTTTCGTAGTTACTGTAGTTAAAAGATATTTTCGCTATTATCATTGATGTCTATTAATATAAGATTAACATAATTAGTTTTTAAGCTTCCAATAACAAAGGAATACATAGTCACCATTTCAAAATTTAGTTTTTCGCTTAAATCATTGAAATTCCAAATTTTATCTTAATTTTTTAATCTAATCTGTCTGCTTTAATCGTAAATACTTATTTACATTTGAGTTAATCAATTTTAGATTTAAATTAAACTTTGCTTTAAGGAGTCAAAATAAAACATATTAATGACAAATTCTCAAATCTAGGATATAGCATGTAGGTGCTGACCGAATTTATAAAAAAAAATTCACATATTGATAAAATTTAATGAAATATGATATTGTTTTCATTTTCTGAATTTAAATTTCAGTTTTTAAATTACTAGAGAACACCTTAGTTTAAACTGTGTTTTATTTGTCCATTTCCATTTAACAATATATATACAACATATGAATTATACAAAAGGGAATAAGAAACAAGTGTAAAGACACCTATACAGATCTAACACCTATATAGATTGACGTACATAACAGTATAAACATGATACAACATTACATCGTATCATAATGATAGCTTAACCGTCCGGAACACTATCTAAATATCGATAAAAATAAGGCAAAATATGAACAAAAATAAAGAATTGCATGGAGACAATTAGAACAGATATGCGTTAGTGATGCGTAACGATGTCATAAAATATTCAATCAGGAATAAAAATAAATCAAGCACGAAGAGTTATACATACACCAAAACTTTATGCTTTATCAATAGAAAAAAAACATATTTATATACTAAACTTCTATAATAAAAACATATACAATGTACCTTATTATTATTTTCAAAGCATTATTTTACTGCAAATATATGTTTTTGATATGTCTATTAAAATATAAGTAAAGTATAATTCTGTCTTTAAAAGTACAATATTGTTTGGTGATCGTATGTATTATATTCTTTTTCTTATTTAAAAAGTTGGAAAGTGTTTCGTTTTCACTTTTTTTTTATCATAATTTGACATTTACTTGTTTTAGTCATTTTATGTAAGTTCTATATGATTCTATAGAGAAACGTATTGATAATATTTAATTTTAAAGCACGAAGTTAAAAAAAGACTACTTTAGCAAAATACTATTCTTTAACCACTTTGTATAAAACCAATGACCTTATTGCTACAGTAATAACTGTATTTTATACGGTTCATTACCTAATTGCCAGAAGGATAAATTTATCATGTATATTTTCTTTGGATATCATAGTCTATTCCAACTTCATAGAATACAAATTTTGTTTGGCATTTCATGGCATGTTTTACCACTGAACTATATATTTGATAATGAAATTAACCTAGCCATTTAAATAATGAACATTTTATTTTGATCTGAGTTAAGAACCTCGATTTAAAAGAAATGCATTTTAATTGTTTTTATTTAACAATTAGGTTTATCAATGAATATATATATTTATAAGTAACTCTGTTTTCGTAGTTTCTGTGGAATTGATTATTCAAAAATAATTGAAAATCATAAGCAAATGTTGCATTTACCACCGGAAATAAAAAGGAAAATATAGGATATAGACTTTCATGTTATGTTTTTAGAAAGTCGTTGTAGAAATCTAAACAATGTAAGCATTTTGATGCATTGCTTTTTAAAAATTCTTTTTCTAACTTTTACAGAAAAAAAAATCCCGTTAAAGTTTGACATATCGTAAAATATGTACAAAGATCATCGTGTGCAGAATATGACAATGAAACCTTTCAAAACGGTAGATTTATATTACTGAGTCTTCTTTAACTTATCTATTTATAAACAAGTACAAAGTAAGAAAATGGCATATACATGTATATATTAAATACAATGTAGGCAACAACAATTGAAAAAGAGAAAATATCCGAAACTGTTTGAAAGCCATAAAATGTTTATCACACGGTATATATCCTAGCAGGACTTCAAAACTCCGGTAGATTTGTCCTTGTCATTTAGGCACGATGATGATTTTTAAGAATGACAGTTACCTCACATATAGTGCAGACAGAAACTTCCAGTAGATAGATGATACAGGAAAACCATAATACGTGTTATATGTTATGTCAGCTGGTTTTACCGCATCACGTATTTACAAGTGTTTAATTATTATTCTTTACATCCCTCTAGCTATTTCAAATTAAAGCGTAATCGTGTTTTGTAACAAATGTAATTTGTCTCCAGAATCTAACTATAATCATATTCTAATTTACGGATAACGTCTTCACGTTGATACTTTATTCTTTTGAAAGGTGAGATGATGAACCTAGATTTGTATGCCGGGTGTCGGCGATGGAGCAGAAGACGCTTACGCCTCCTGAACACATGGTTCTATTTTCAATGGTCTCCATGTAAATCTATATTTTTTTTTCAAATTTTACCCACGTTCTATCGGTTTTCATCTGTAATATGGTTTTGGCATTATGTCGTTACATTTTGTTGTTATGGACAAAAATTGCAAAACATATTTCATCTAAACTTTGGTGATCTATTAACTTCTCAATTCAAACAGTTAGCAATATATGACAGCGACTTACATGTGAACCCTAGCGCTGATATTAAGTAATATATATATACGCCATATACAGACTAAAGCTCAATTCTGCTGATTTGTTGTCCTTCTAAGATCCTAGGAGCCAAAAGTATGAAATTCTAGAGAAAAACATAAAAATTATATCTAAACCACGTAAAAAAGTTCATTATAGTTATAGGATATTTTATATTGCTTGGATGATTTTAAAAGAACGTTTAATACTAACGTTAATATAACCGTTATCACTACTCATTAGTATTGAAACACGAACTATATCCTTTACAATTAGGGTTTATTTGATATACATACATGACAGGTGTTTTTTTTTGTTTCGTTCGAATGACATAAGTAATATACCATGTATATCCACTTATATATAAGGCACTTGACTAAAAATGCTGTCAGCTGTTAACAATATTTATTCAGTAGGTTATCAGAAACCAAGAAAAATATCAATGTAACATTTGAAAAACAAATTTGGTATAAAGTAGACATTTGATAGCAATGGATATGTAAGATATCAATGGATTTCACACTCTGTAGAGCAGGAATGAAAAAAATTCAGAAAATATCAAATGTGTTTTTGAGCAAAATACCTATCTTGTATTTTTATATGACACCAGTATTACGTAACAAGTCATCTGATTTTTTACCTTAGTTTATGTATTTTCACAAAATCTTGAACGTTCAGAAAA
Organism: Pecten maximus; assembly: GCF_902652985.1. Classification (NCBI taxonomy): domain Eukaryota; kingdom Metazoa; phylum Mollusca; class Bivalvia; order Pectinida; family Pectinidae; genus Pecten; species Pecten maximus. The sequence continues at coordinate 20,164,028 of NC_047027.1, forward strand.
AACATAAGTGTAAGCAAATTAAAATACAATTAAACTATAAAACTTAGTCTTCCGGATCCGAGTCTGAAAATGTAATTACTTTACAATTCCATGTCACCAATACGATGTCATATAATAATGTAACTTATGATGTGATATTATAATGTTATTTATGATGTGATATTATAATGTTATTTATGATGTGATATTATAATGTTATTTATGGTGTTATATCACAATGTAATGTATGATGTCATATTATAATGTGACCTATAATGTCATATTATAATGTAATTTATGATGTCCTTTTATAATGTAACTTATGATGTCCTTTTATAATGTCTCTTTTCGGTAATAAAATTTGTTTCATTTGTCTTTGTCATTGATATATCAATGTAGTTCTCTTAACTACGACCTTTTCCGGGTAAACCTTGTGGAAACGCCTAGCTGTACATGTGGATATATATGTGAAAATGTGCATCATTTTGTCTTCCAATGTAGCCTTTATACTGTTGAGAGAAACGTCCTTATGCAACACCTGAACAATATGAATTTAGAAATACCTTGCGATTTAGATTTACTTTTATTCGGTAACGAAGATTTATCGTTTGAATGTAATTCAGAAATATTCTTGTATGTCCATACTTTCATCAAAACTAGCTATATATTCAAATAATAAAAAGACTGATTTATTCTCTTCCCTTTCTTTCTTCCCTTTCTCCTCACCCTTCCGTTTCTCTCTCCCTCTCCAACACTATCTCTCCCTTTTTCTCCCTCCAAAAAATGGCTTATAATGTAAATTTATGTATAATATACCAATTGCATATTCTTCTTTATTTTGTACATCATTAAGGAAAGTGTGATCATATAAGTTGTAATAACTTGTACCCAATTCGTTTGTAATTGTTTTCCAATAAAACATGTTTAAACTAACATTGTCATATTTTATTGTAGTTGACTCATGTTGTCGAATTTTAATCTGTATTATTTTGTCTATTGGGAGGGGAGGACTTCACGAGTTGTCAAAACTCGTGTCTGCAATCCAATTTGTTGCTTTATAAATAAAATAAAATAATATTATATATTATGTTTCAATTTGACACTTTGATTAGTGTTGTATAATATATATCTTAGAGAACATGAAATGTTTGTATGTATTCTGAACTGGAGCCACAATTTATAACAATTTAGGCGTGACATGCAAAGAGGAAATGTCTAAATAACTAATTTGAAGAAATTAAACATCAAGTTATATATATATTACATAAATTCAAATAACATTATTCTTTTGACAGAAAATATACGCAAATATCCTTTTCTCAGAAGAAACTGATTAAATTTAATTTTTTTCTACCACAAAGCAAGGCTTACTCGGGAACAAGCGCTGAATGTAAATCAAATAAAAACAACTATGCTAAAGGCGTTGCTTATGATAAATCTAATTACTTTTAAATATCAATATTCGTGTAAATGTCTTATCAAGATTAATCCATATTGTATGTATATGATCAATTTCACAAAGTATTCCAACACTTCATAATTCAACTACTACTTACTACACTTTCAACAAAATAATTGTAATTCATCTACTTATACAAGTTTCTAATATAATATAATACTGCTGTACAATTTAATTAAGGAAAGCAAAACTATACTAATAGATTATATCAGGGTTTTTTTCTCACTTTTCCAGCAAATCGGCGATTACGGTCAAACAATAACTTATGGCGATTTCATCAGTGATGAACAACAACACGGAATTACTATTCATAGAACGCAAATCACTTTGATAATGTATGCAATTTACTTTTAGATCAGTATATCAACGAGTGCGGTAATTTAATTCCATTCTTTAAAGCAAATATTTTTGTTTAAATATATTCATTTAGAAACTATTTATATAACATTTTATATTAAAACCCAGTAATTTTTATCTTCAGGAGTAAAAAGTCGTTGTGTGTTCATAATATATAATCTGTAAGAATACTTTACAAATTATGAACTCATACTTTTGAAATCTATTACGATATATATAGTTTCTCCACATTCATAATAAATATTCTACCCATCATTTTATTCAAAATCAATCATTGAGTTCACTGCTCAATTTTCAAAGTGCTTTTGTAGCTAACGTTCCACGAAGTAATAAACGCATCAGCCGAAATTGCTGATCAGAAAATAATCGAAGTATAAAAGAAATTCTCATAACTAAGAAAACACTCGATCTTATCATTCCTTTGCCATTCGTGTTTCTTTGTTTAACACAAACATTACATTTATAAATATAACAAGTTTAAATTTAATGTATACTAGACATGTGACGTTTTTATCTTGCGGAAATCATTTTTGATTCTATTGTTTTAAAGACAAGAGGACAATAATGAAATAGTATTTTTACAAAATACATATCTACAAAACTTTCAACACAGAACTTGAATTCTGAGTTTATCATTAAACATCATTAAACATAAATGTATCAATTTCTTGGTTAATGGTGAAGTTATAATCATTGTTTGTATGTACGCTGTTTCAAGTAGAATTTCATGTATACTTGACAAAGAAAACGTAGATGATGATATCACAAAAAATCGCGAAATCCACGTTTTTGTTTAAATTAAACAATATGTTTTTGATAGTTTAACGAAGTTTTTTTTTATACATATAAATTATATTGTTTGTTCACATTTATCTACGTTGATGGTAATGGTGGTTAGATATTTTAAATACTTCCTACATCATCTCATCTTTTGTCTGAAATTATCTTTGATAAACTTGTACTAACGAGCTGAATAAACTTCCTTAAATGTTATAGAGAGAAATTATCTTGATATAATTTTGTAAGTGAGCGAAATCATTTGTTGTGATCGAATTAAAGTATTCTAATCAAAATGTTTGCGCGATTTTAATAACATCGGACATAAACGTGTTCGATTGTATCTACATTAATCATTTTAAAACGAAGTAACTGCCAAAAAAAATGGAATCATATAATGTTTGTCTTTGATCCTTTATCATACAAAATCTAATATGTATGAGGTGAATATGTTATAAATTTGCAGTTGAAATATCTTAATGAAAATCACTCAAAATAATCTATTTCATAGTTTGCTTTATATCTGACGACAATAAAGTTTATAAGATGCAACGGCATCGATATCATATCTCCCCGTTATCTCAAACTCATTCGAAGACACTATCTAACTCGAACGAAATAATGAGTTTCGAGGGCAAAATGTATATATTAGATATACAGGGTTACTTTATGGCTCCCACTTACTTCGAGATAGCAAGGTTCGAAGAGGTAGTAACAATTTCAGCTTCCTAAAATGATCGCTTAAAAGAAATTTACATACGAAATACTAAAGCTGAACATGAGAGGATTCCTTCGGGATGCAATTAATTACTTATTCCCTTTGATTTAAAAAAATAAGCACTATGTATCGATGCATATATATATTCAAACAACTAACTTTCGTAATATATGTGTTCACCAATGATCTTTAACTGCCATTGCATTCCTTGAATGTACATCTTATTTAATACATATTATTTTATATTACTACCTGTATAAATTGTAGAATGATTTGGCAGTGTTGTGACTTGACCAACGATGATAGATATAAGTATGCTTAACTTCTGAGAGCAAGGAAGATAGATTGATATAAGCTTGTTTTCAGATCGTTTTGCATAATATAAACCAATAGTTTTGTTTTTGTATGCAATGTATATAGATTAAATAAAATACTGTTAAGATAAAATAAGCACAATAGAGCCAAGTATGGAAATCTTTGGTATTATATAAAATACATGACAGCTTATTTTTGTTTTCAGTTGAACATGATTATTCTTTTGTCGGAGATGTATCATACTCAAAACTTCTCAACAGGTTTTCGAAGATGAAGTGTTTTACTATTTCGATCAAGAATTGTCTTTCAGTGGAGTGAGTTTTGCACAATTCTTTACACATGTGTGTTTCACTACAATATCCAAAAATATGGCAAAATAAAGTTTAATTTAGATGAATAAAAGTTATTATGGATTTGCAGGTCAACCCTGTCTTACTGGGGACATTTTATACCTGTTGAACGTTTGGTTTTAATATAATTGTTTTAAAATTAATTTTGAAAATAATTCTTCTTTGCTCCTAATGCTTTTAAACTAGAATACGTACTCTGTAACATGCTCAACATGAAGAAACAATATTTAGAACAAAAAATAATTGAAAGGTGATTGCAATATAATTCTTCCAGCAATTGACATTGAGATGTATTCCCTTTGTCATTTACAATGTACATCACTTCTACGGTTTGTATATAAGCTTTTTATTTATTTTATCTATGTTAGTAAGGAACGATTTCAACAAACAACGCACCATGCCGTTCATGCAAAACAAAAGTTTATCGTATAAGCAGCAGAGTATAGGTATGATATTATTGTACTAACATAAATTGGTGTCCGTCATCTTGTACATATATGCTGATAAGTTGATGAGGTCCTCTCAGAGTACCTTTTCGTTTCATGATATACTCTTCAACACTTGTCTCTTATTATTTGGTGTCATTTCATTGTGACTTTTCCTGCCGATTTTGAGTTGAGAAGTTGACCTTTTAATTTATTCTTCTTATTATTAATCTATCATGTTAAAGAAGTGGTAAAATTATACTTGAGATTGTTTTTTATATTAAACATATACAAAACTTGATTGGAATGGAATTGAATAAGGGACACAACTAAGTGGTAAATCGTCAAAATAAGTAACATATTCTCAACAGATTATTTTCGATCTATTTAGATTTTTTAAACAATGCGATACATACGAAAGACAAATGAAAGTATTTAGTAATATTTTTCTAAAACTCGTAAGTATAAATATTGTGTTAAAACGAAGGTTTTAATCGGTCAAAACAAATATAGAGCAGTTGCTGCTGTTACTTTTTTCATGGATATCATATCACTTATTAAACACATTTCCAATACTCTAAACACGTACCATCATTCTTTAAAATCCAAAGCTGACCTATATCGGTCAACAAAAATGGCATATAGAACAGAAGGCTCGCTAATGTTATTCTTCGGTATAACATCACTTATAAAACAATAAATTTCCAACATTCAAAACACGTATCACTGTTCTTAAAAATTCAAATATGGCCTATATCGGTCAGCGCGAACGAAATTCAGAATATTACATGCACTTATCTCGTTAATTAATCAAATATGTTTTTTTAATGATCTGTCACTTCGAGATTTCTTAACAGGTTGTGGCATTACTTTTGAAAACTTAAAGTTGACAGTGTTTCATGCAGACAATGTATATTAAGCAGTGAAAGGGAAAACTGAATTTGTTGTAAATATAGAAGACGAAAGGTTAAGTTATCTCTTTTTGAAAACATCAGAATTATATAATTTTTAAAAACCGTGGTAATTCTAAAGCTTTTCATCACATTAGAAATAAAAGATGTCTGCTTATCTTGATATCCCGAATACCATGTAGAACGCAAAAATTAGGAATATGCATTTGGAGCTATTTTCCCCTTTTCCCCTATCAAACCACGTGATGAACATTTTATGTAAATTTCAAAGATGTTAGATTTACTATTATCCTGATTACGGACTAATCTTCCGTTAATTTAGATATGGATCACTGATATAGACATTCAAATTTCAATAGTCAAGTCATTAATTGCTTAAGAGGGTTTGATGGGAAATACGTACATAATTATTAGCATTTTAATATATTTGGACGCTAATGATGATTGGAAGACACAAAGAAAGCAGCATTATATTTGAGAGTTTTTTTAAGAGGAATTCACCATTTCTAAACTTAAAGTATTCAATTCACGTAGTGTTCCTTTTTCTCTTTAAGAGTGTTCCTTCAAAATGATCGATCATTTAAAAACTTCCCTTGGTTATAAACAAAACGCACGCATGTACCGGTGATACCACCATCCCCTGAAACGATCAAATAAGCAGATAATACAATGTTACCAAATATGGTCAAGGCATTGACGAAATGCCCTTATATGGAAATGCTGCAAAATGTCTTCGAATACTGTATCACTGCGTAATACTATGATAAGAAAAGGATGCATCCATATTTACAAAATTGCAAACGCTTCATTTAAGTAAAAAGGACTTTCAAACAAAAACGAGCATCAAAATGTTTTATTTTAGATCACTGAAGGCTTTAAATGCAGTGATATTACGTAATCGATCCACGGGTCAGAGGTTAGACTGATGCTAGTTCCCGTAACATTTTGATACAGACAGAAACGACACATGTGTACGCATTTTTGATGAATGCATCCACAATGCATTGTCGTCCTTCTCTAAGGGGGATAATCGGCAACATCATTCTGATATTGCAAAATCTTTCTTAACCAATCACGGTTCTTTAAAACTGCTTGCACAGACACTATGATTACATAAAGTCAAACTTGTTAATACTGGCCACTGTAACTAGATGATAGCAAATTGATCGTTATAGACGGTGTCCTTTTCTTCAGATGTTCATATACAATAAATTGTGTAACATATAAAAACGAAAGAGACACGGATTTGTTACATACACACTCAAGTTGTCTTCACGTCACTTGAAAAATGTTTTCATAGTAGAATAAGTAAAACAAAAAAATAAACGAAGTACAGTATATGTAAGTAAATTTGATGTGTGTGTTTTAAATCTAAAATTGTAAGGTTTCATTTTACATTGTGAATGTATTCGTTCCTACATATCTCAATAGATTAATGCTATTGTATCGGCCCCACTGTAGTTTGAACACACTCGAACAGTTATGAAATATAAGTCAAAACGTATACAGTATAATTGTCAATTGAATACGCCACAATTCGAATTACATATCACTATATCGTACTCTAACAATAAATACCAGTTATTGATATGCCTGCATTGACGACATAATCAATGGCCAAAGTTTAAACCTACCTTTAACGAAGAAAACAATTCAATATTTCTTGTTTTGTTTTAGATTGCATTTAATTTGCTACTTATTCGACAATTAGTAATTACGATCGATTCGATTGAAAGCAGGAAGAGGTTGCTGTATGTTCTTTCTGCCATAATCATCCTAAACAATAAAAAAACCCTTTCATCTTAAACTTAAATTGCACAATAATCATAAGCATCATGAGCAGATTCTGTCATGCTCCGCCTCTACGTAACAATTGGTTTAATAGGCGATCATTTTTAGGACCCTATCATTATTTTCCATCTGTTTTTATTAAAAAGACAAGTTTTGTTATACCGTAGATACAATTGTTTGCATTTCGGTGACGAGTATTGGCTACGCTATCGGCGGTGTAGCATCCCCTAACTTTCTTTCCGAGCTATGACCAAATCAATGCATGAGATTGACACGAGATTGACATGTGCTTTGATGTATCGCACATATAATCATATTGCTACTTCACCTGGTAACGACAACACCTTCGTAATCATCATTTAAGCACGACAAAACAGTATTTAGTGCCACCCAAAAATGCCACACATGGTTAAGCGTCTCCTAATAATACAAACTAATATAAAGAGGTTCGACGCAATGGCAATATATTCAGGAATGTCAATAAAATGTCACAAGATATTCTTTAATATCATAAATAACGACAAAACATGCATAAGTGTTAGCTAAATGCGACAAAACACTCTAAGTGATTCCAAACAATTGGTTAAGAATATTCTGAAGTATATCTAAGCAAAGACATGAATTCTTTAACGTTAATATAACTGTGTCAAAATAAGTTTCCAAAGTGTCCGTATATATGATAACATTCTTTATAGTCGGCAAGGTAAATACATTGTGACTTGACTCTTTATGTAAAAGCATTGTTGCCTGACAGATCATGGACATGTAAATTAATATTTTCGACTGTTTCAGGGAAAATTGCTAAAGAAGATCGCAATAAGACGGTCAATAGTAAAAATGCTGACTGATCAACAGTTTTGCCAAATGCGAACTCTACCAAACCTTCAAATGATTATGATAAAGCACTTTCATATCGTGATTGCTGACGTAAACAATATGGCTACTTCAGGAGGCGATTCGAGGGCGTAATAATGTCATTTTTAATAATCTGATTACTTTGAGTTATCAAAGTAAATAAACAATTGTCTCGTGCCTTTTGAAAGGTCAAACAATTCTTTTGCGTCATTAAACAATGAAAAGAATTCTAAGTGTCTTCAAACAACAAGAAAATATCCACCGTAAATCAAATATTTGCCTCAACGTCATCAAACAGTGAAGAAACACAAGCGTCATTATAAAGTGATCAGCGTTAGCAAACAAGGACAAATTACAAAAAAAAAAAAAAAAATAATAATATGTATCATTGTAGCAACAATTCGGCAAAACAGATTGCATACTTCATTTTCAGTAAAGAATGACAGACCATATGTCACAATTACTACAATAGAGTTAAATAGGGAATATCCTCCACATGCAAATTCTAACTTCGATAAAATGAGGACATCATATGAACATAGTATATATTTGGCTGAAGACCATTGACAACCTGAATAAAACCATGTGTGCTGGAAGGGTAGAGATTTCTATAGTACAAATGATATTTCTTCACAGCAACCTCAAATTTATAGCATATCATGAGCACAACGTTTACTATATAATGCCGTCATGTCCATACACAATTATAAAATATCCTGTTCTGATACGGTAAGATGACACACTTACTTTTACACTATATCATATTGCTACAAAGCTGAAATAGATACCACATAACCAGCGTGTAATAACCAGTTATACCACAGATATTATCCTACTAAGCTACAGAAGTATAAAATGTACTATGATGCCCGACAAATAATACCTAAACCTTCATTACAGGTTATGCGCAAACGAAATACCAATAAACTACAATTGTATGATAATGTCATGTGCTGCCCGACAAATTACAATTCCAACTTATTATGATATAGTATACAACATGATCAACACTTATCAACAATTATGCTCAAACAAAAATCGTTTAATGACAAAACACGGTGCCAGCAAAATATCATAGTCAGAAAACAACAAGGAGAGGGAAAGATATCAAAACAAAAACGTTTTTTCACAAAAACCTCTGTATTGGAACGAAACTGTAGAATATGCTGCTTGAACTGTTTCGTAATTACTTCTGAATAGTGATTTCAATGGAAGAGAATGGTAACACGATGAGAAAGACTCTAAATGGTTTATTGAGATCCAAGGAGTTATTAAATATGATAAGAAAGACTCTGATTGATTTTTTTTTTGCACTCAGAGTAAATAGCAAATACTTTTTTCATTAGCAGAAAAGCAAATTATAAGATTACAAATTGATGTATTTTCATTTGACGCTGCTTATAAGTTGGTTACACTCATAAAATACACAGACAGACAGACAGACAGACATAATGAAAGACAGACAGAAAGACAGACAGACAGACAGACAGACAGACACACACACACACACACACACACACACACACACACCCACCCACACACACACAGACACACACACAGACAGACAGACACACACACAGACAGACACACTGACACACACACACACACACACACACACAGACACACATACATACAGACAGACACACAGACATACAGACACGCAGACAGACACACAGACAGACAGACACACAGACAGACAGATACACAGACAGACACAGACAGACACACAGACAGACACACACACAGACACACACACAGACACACAGACACACAGACACACACACAGACACACAGACACACACACAGACAGACACACAGACACACACACAGACAGACACACAGACACACACACACACAGACAGACACACAGACACACACACACACAGAGACACACACACACACACACAGACTCTGATTTTTTTGTTGAAAACAAAAAGATATTTTTGCGCACCATCGAATTATCGTTTTGGCTCTATGCAAGATTGATTTTCTCTGTTTTTCTTTCCTCTATTCGTCTTAATCATTTGAAAGTAAGTGGAACTTACACATGTTAAATCTGAGAAAAATCCATCACGAACTTTCTGAGAAATAACTAACATTGTAAATCAAGTTTGAGAAATATCCTTTCATTACTTCTCTGGAAAAAGCGATAACATATGTCAACTGTCGAAAACCTAATGGCTACCTGTCGTACATTGTGTTTCTCTGATTAGTCTTGAAATCAAATGGACATAACAAGCGTATGAGGTGAACCCATATATCAATTTCAAAAATATCCTTGCAGCACTTCAAGAAAATAGCGATAACAACTTCAAAGATTAAAATCAAAGATTTTGTTTTCCCTGAACAAACCCAAAATGAACCGACCTAGGGACCAAGCGGAGTCGACACGGTATTTCGGTCATTCTAGTTCCCTAATCAGACTCAATATTGGATGGGCACAACTAGGGACCAAAGAAATCCAACTTATGAAGAAAGAGCGATAACAAGGGCATGACCCACGGACGGTGAATTGAGTCCAAGTACCTAGTGACGACGACGACGATGATGATGACGACGACGACGACGACGACGACGACGACGGTGATGACGACGGCGGCGGCGGCGGCGGCGGCGACGGCGGTGGTGATGATGATGATGATGATGATGATGATGATGATGAACCTACATTTAATAGAAATGTAAGGCATACCATAGATTACAGGATATGATGTAATGTAATTAAAAATTCTCAGATATTTCTGATGCCATCATTTTAAAATTCAGGCCGTATTTTGGAGAAAACACAAAGGATATTAAAAAATAGAGAATCCTGAATTTTTGTCTTGAACCCTCACATAAATCTTATACGTACATTTATATGTGTGCTTTACCGCATAGGGATTGCTCTATCAAAGGTTACCATGTAAAGCAATTATGTGACTTAAATATGAATCTGTTGCAAATGGTTAGCACAGGAGGCCTGGAAACCACAAAAACCACAAACGAATTCCCAGATAGACTATATAAAAAGAGGTTTAGTGCGGTTGACCGCTAAATGGTAAGATATTTACCGTCTGAAAAAAATTTACCCAAGCAGCCACAGGAATGCTTACAAGGCATTCTTCTTCCGAATCATTTCTAAAGAAGTTATTTGACAGAACAATGCATTTCTCACTTCAAGTCTACGTGTCTCTTGGCAAATACACAAAAGTAATCAATCAGCTAATGCAACCAGCAATAGCAATCTGCGATTTGACGGGAGGATATTTGTAAACTGCATTTCATCGTGTACCTACAATTGTATATAACAATAATAGAAAATCTAGTCTATTTAATGCCATTATGAAGTTTATAAAACACATCATGCTTTTAACGCCCTTGGAGCAATGTCAGTCCCATGACCGGAAGTGTTAATATTTAAGCAATGAACAGCGGTTTTAATGTTGTTATTGTCGATATGGCAGCAATATGTATGGTGGGCAAATGGCATGGGGTTAGGGTTCCCCTGCTACATTTTCCCACCATACATCTTGCTGCCATATCGACTATAACAACATTAAAACCACTGTCCAGTACTTATAGTTACATTGTCTTACCATTTCCGTCAGTTTTGAAAAAAACTGAACCCCAAAAAAAATTCCCGCCTTTTTTAATGTCACATGACCCACTGAGTGTCATAGCCTGAGGCACTGGGTGAGATAGGCGTATGTTGGCAACTGCCTCTTAGCATTGTGTCAATGGGGAAATGCGGAGCAAATGTAAATATATAACTATGTAAGTTTATTCTTGATATATATCAATATATATATGGCGAAGAAGTATTTCTTACAGTGTGGACATGAACGATGTCAAATTTGATATTGTTCACATGCCCACACTGTTAGAATAACTTCTTTGCCCCATATCAACATTTTAAGATATTCGTATCCTGCAGACAAACCTTTGAAAGGACCCAGTGTTACACGGATTATTACCGTTAATATTACTTCTTCGACCTAAACATATATAAATATATATACATATTTCATCAAAGACGTTTAAAACACAGAACTGACAAGTATATTGTCAAATATGCGACAAGCTCAAGACATGATGTTGCACAACTTGCATCACAAGCATAAAACAAGGGGCAGAGTTACATCACATACTAAAGGACAACACATATTATCTGGATAGTCCTTTCGGACGTCCATTCTAATGCAAACCGTCGTTATTTGTTATTGCGTATTATATATACAGTGTACGCATTGCCGAGAATGTTCTTACAAGCTGAGGTCAGACAGTTGGTATGTTCTCACCAGCAACAACACAAAATTTGCTTTCTAACAGAACATTTTTTTTTAAATGCATTCAGTATCCTTTATGGGACTTTTTCAAAATAATTCAATCATATATGTGTTTGTTACAGCTGAGGACAAAGGGAAAGCTTTTCATTAACTTTCAGTAATATTCTTGCATAATTTCCAAAGAAATAGGGACAATGATTTTCAAAATCCAAGATGGCCGCCTGTCGGTCATTTTGTATTCCCAATCTTTCTCAATCTGCGTTCAAACTAATCAGTTTTCAAGTTGTCATTGGCATTTGTATATTACGGTCATTAATAACCACGTCTCTAAGGTAATCTCAACAAACAAACAAACAATAAAGAACAAAGAAATTATAACAAAGCCATAATTCAAATTCAGATTCACAAAAGAAGTACATGAAGACCATGTGTTCAGGAAGAGTAAGCGTCTTCTGCTTCATCGACGACATTCATCATGCATTGTATTATTGATTCCTTAAATATACTTAATTGTACCAGATTCCTTTATATGTTCATTGCATTATACACATGTATCATGTTCCATTTATCCTACATAATAATATATATTCTTTAACATGAAAAACATCAATATCTTAATATCTTTGGCTGCAACCACTCAGAGATAAATTCATATATGTTTTAAAATGTTATGCGATTATGTGTTTTTCTGCATTTGACTCCAAGTAGTTACAAGAAAATACTTTAAATATCAGTTGTTAAATTATGTACAAATTATGTAAAAAAATTCTATATTTAATCCATTGTCTACGTAAGTCATTATTTGATCATTGCTAGATAGAGCATTAACTCGAAATTGCTTGTTTTTAAGCCAATTATATTGTCATCACAGGACACGTTTTGTCATTTTGTAAGGTAAATGTTTTTTTTTACATATATCTTTATCATGGGTATGCTAATTAAGATATAAATGTTTCCGCTATTTATTTGAAACAGGTAACTGGGAATACATGTCCAGCTTGATCCTGATTATTTCACGTATATCATTAATAAATTGAGGTAGAAACTACCAAGTTTCAAAGAATATAATATATTGACATCGTAATTTTTGTATTTTAGACCATTAATTAGATTTCAAACTTTATGTCCTCAAACTATTTGAGTGTACCTTTCGTTTACACAAAAATGAAAATCTCTTACCAAAGAGAACGAACAGAAGGCACGATGGGCATGTACCACTCACCTGCTGGGAAGCTTTCTTTTGGGTATATCAATAACACCGATACAGCTACAAGCATTAAATCATTGTCCAAGTTAGTCCCTGGTTGTGAAGACAAATCTAACCCGTTGGTACCTGGATATTTGGAGGAAGCCCGTGTTTTTCGATATAACTTTGACATTACAACATGGTAGTTGGATGAAGGTGGGGTGTTATTATTAAAAAGGGAAAACACTACCAATGGGAGAAGCCAATATACCACGATTAGCATATAGCTTGGAAGCAGGACGTCTTGTACGTCGTAAAGACCAATATGATTAATGTTTAAACAGTCAATGCTATCATTGATGTCTAGTAAAAATGATCGACTTTCCTTATTTAAAATTATATTTACCGTATTCTGATTGTAATGCGGAAAATGTTACACACATGCTGTTGTTTTTTTTTTTAATTTTTGTTTTTATTATTTATTTATTATTTTTATTCTTTTTCAATATTAATTTAAATTCAAAGTCTTTGCTTTCAATATATAATGAACTGAACATAATGATCATCATTCACTTAAGAGTCATTCTTTCGTAGACACTTAGTTGATTTGTCCATTTTTATTTCAATATATGTCGATTGCCTCCCTTTAATATTTTCAGATAATACACTTACATGTTGCACAACATCTTCCAATAATGTCTCTTTTGTTAGTAATTAAATTCAAAAGTATACACGGATATTACTGTAACAGTTAAGCTTTTAGATTTCATAAAGTACTTACAAGACATAGAAATATCAAAACAAGAAACATTAGCAATGCCAACGTTTACGTTATGCAATATTGGGATTGAAACGCATGGCACACGCTCTAAGAATTTGAAATCTGATCAAATGGTAAATGCATTTATATTTAACTATCGTATTCGAAACTACCCTGACATTTTCAAATTTAGCATGAAAGTAACATTACCCGAGATCTAATGTATTAAACTTATCCGACCAAACAAACAGACAGATTGATGAGCTAAATAAGAGATGAAACGAACACCGGATATATAAAGACTAGCTTTAATAAATTTTAAATTTTCCGATTTATCATCCGCCACACCTACCAATTAGGAATCATCTGCTTGTCTTTGGAGACTTTCATGGTTTATATCTTTGAAAATGCTTCGAGATAAGGTTGTTGCTCACAACAGATACCAATATGTGTTTGTTTTATTAGAACTGATCAAATGACACGTACATTAACAATCCCTCTAAATCTGAATGAAATAGCAAAGCATGTAACATTACTATAAGACTGTATGATATTACTGAATCGTCTACTAAGACTCGTTATTGATACAAGTCACCAAAATTAAGATGAAAATCGAAGCCCAAAACAATATTTAAGATATCGAAATGGAAAATATGTATTTGACATTTCTTTTGACTTTTTTTAAGTTCTTGGTTTACACATCCAATCACTTCGTTGACGAGTACTAGAAAGATGAAACAGCTGTATGATGTCCCTAACATCACTGACGAGTCCTAGAAGGACGAAGCAGCTGTATGATGTCCCTAACATCACTGACGGGTCCTAGAAGGACGAAACAGCTTTATGATTTCCCTAACATCACTGACGAGTCCTAGAAGCACGCGACAGCTGTATGATGTCCCTAACGTCACTGACGGGTCCTAGAAGGACGAAACAGCTTTATGGTTTCCCTAACATCACTGACGGGTCCTAGAAGGATGAAGCAGCTGTATGATGTCCCTAACATCACTGACGGGTCCTAGAAGGAAGAAGCAGCTGTATGGTGTCCCTAACATCACTGACGAGTCCTAGAAGGAAGAAGCAGCTGTATGGTGTCCCTAACGTCACTGACGGGTCCTAGAAGGACGAAACAGCTGTATGATGTCCCTAACATTACTGACGGGTCCTAGAAGGACGAAACAGCTGTATGATGTCCCTAACGTCACTGACGGGTCCTAGAAGGACGAAACAGCTTTATGATTTCCCTAACATCACTGACGGGTCCTAGAAGGACGAAACAGCTTTATGATTTCCCTAACATCACTGACGGGTCCTAGAAGGACGAAACAGCTTTATGATTTCCCTAACATCACTGACGGGTCCTAGAAGGACGAAACAGCTGTATGATTTCCCTAACATTACTGACGGGTCCTAGAAGGACGAAACAGCTGTATGATGTCCCTAACGTCACTGACGGGTCCTAGAAGGACGAAACAGCTTTATGATTTCCCTAACATCACTGACGGGTCCTAGAAGGACGAAACAGCTTTATGATTTCCCTAACATCACTGACGGGTCCTAGAAGGACGAAACAGCTTTATGATTTCCCTAACATCACTGACGAGTCCTAGAAGTTGCACGATGTAGTTTAATCGTAACTGTATTCAATCCAGTTTATTTTTGACAGCTTATAATAGCTTTGGTGTCTTCTGTACAATCCTTCGAAGAACATGAAATGCATAGAAAAGGTTACAGAGCTTACCAGCTAGTAATTCCAAAGGGTTGTACAGCAAATGAAAGAGAAAAGCACACTTCAGTTACATACCTAACTTTGAATTGTTACCATGGTAGCTATTTAAACGCCACAGGGAGAATAGTTAATTCATCATATCTCTATGAAAGTATTGATGTACCAAGAAGATATTATATAAATGTAAGAGATGATATCGTTTTTTTATACATTTTCCCAATAATGACATATTTATCTGAAATGATTCGTCGTAATAATCAAACAGTGAAATGAAAATGCTAATTACCCGTTGAAGAGTATGCGAGTAAGAAAATGTTCATTTTATGTTGAAATGTATTAGTAAGTTTACAATATATCCATTGAACACAGACACATACTTTAACACACTCTCATACCCGTGTTTAACGTCCTATTAACAGCCAGGATCATTTAAGGACATGCCTTTTTTTGTAGGTGGAGGAAAGCTGGAGTACCTGGAGAAAAACCATCGGGATGAGGCCAGTACCAGGCAACTGCCCCACAATGGTCTCGAACTGGCGACACAGAGTTGGAGACTAATAATAAAGAGTGGGGATACGTCACACACTCATCCCCCCACCCCCACCCCATCCCCACCCCTTCCACCATCACCACACACACACACACACACACACACACACACACACACACACACACACGCACAGAGACATACATGTACAAAAAATGAAAGCGCTAATGCTTAAAAAAAAACTTCGTCGTTTGCAAGTATAACGACACTACTGACAGGTAGTATGTCGGAGTTTTGATAATGACACAGGTAAATTACAAACGATTACATACATAGAACATGATATAGTGACATCAGCCTAGTAGGTATACAGCGAATCACATTTGTGTAAATGATATGTTGACATCAGCCTATATAGCTAGTAGGTATACAGCGAATGATATATGTATAAATTATCCCATCCGTCGATAATCACTTATCTATTGAAATTCTCTTTTAATTGATTATTGATTAAGATGTTACTTTGCTGACTAAATAATATTTAACTGAAAAAACAATAGGCTATATATGTTTTGTACGTTTTTTCGGACGGATAAGCGTCGTTAACAGGACGATTGTTCTAATATTATTAGTTTTCATTTGCTGGTATGTATTTGATATATTTATATGCTTAGGAGCGATTTCATGTTTTAAGTTAAGAAGCAGTATCTATGCTCTGTTCAATGCAGCAAATGCAATAGGAAATACTAAAAAAGAAATCTCATACAAATCATTTAAACCATTCTTCCTAGATACATCCCCATTCAATTTTCTTTTTAAATATTGAAATGACTGTATGGCTTTGCCATTAAATGGTATCAAATCATAAAACAATACTGATATGTATTTATGCATACTTAGAATGAACATCTATATAATTAACAAACCTTATTGTTTACACTGTTTGAATTACTTCTTTGCCCCATATAAATTTTAATAGATATATGTACATTTAATAAGTATATTGATTTTGCATATAATAGGTCATTTACTTTTAATACCTTCTTGTTTGGATTATATAATAATAATATCGAAATCTTCATCTTTGATTTATATTGTTTTATTTTCCTTACTTTTATTAAAAAAAGTTTATACGTGCAGATACTATCTTAAGTTCGTAAAGTCATAGTATACATTTGTATTATGTGAAATATGCCAAATCAGCCTTAAAGTGCTCTTTATATATTATATAATAAAATAGAAATCCTCAGAGCATGGACAAATATTTTTGATGAGAAATTTGTGATAAAAAATAAGATTTGTTGTTGTGCCGGTATCTTAAGTTTGTTAACGCCAAATATGTTGTTTTTTATTAATCAGGATTTAGTTACATGAAAGTATCTAAATCAGTTTCATCTCCTTATATCAGAAACAATTTAAAAGTGACACGATACAATAACAAATGTTTTTTTTATAACAACATATGTGTTAGTCATACAATACTGTATGATATATATATTTGGTCCTGTCAAATAACAACACCTAAATATTGTAACTTTTAATTGTTAATTGTAAACAAATAATTCTACAAAAGTAACGAAATTGAAAAACACGTTTTAAATATTCATTCAGTAAATAAGATATTATTGAAAATAAACAGTATAATATATGTGTTTCATTCTTCTCTGACTGGTCTGTGATACTGGGGACCAGGAGTGTGGTACTCCTGAAAATTGAAGGCAGGTTTATGGATATGAATCTTAACACATTCACATATGTAGGAGAGTCTATGCATTTTTATGTTGCATAATGTTCACAATCCAAACATGAAATATTTATATATATAGATGTATTCTGAACCTGTACCAGTTCCATTATTCATAAGAGTTCAAACATGACTTGCGTTGTACCGGCAAACCTCGGGCTCATAAAACCTATGCTATAATACAAATTACATAACTAGGTCTATATATATCTTTGTCTAGACATCCTAAACAATATAACTAAAAAGGTATAAGAAAATCAAAGCATCAAAGCAAACAAAGAACTGCATGATATCGTATACAATGTAAGGAAAAGGTCAACTAAATGGGTCTACATTGTACCTGCACCAAAAAGATCATGCATGGTGCAAAAACAACAGAGAATACCGACATTCACTCGAAACTTTAATTGAAACTCAAACTTGACAAAACGAAGGCAAAAACAACAGAAAATAATGACATTCACACGGAGCCTTAATTAAAACTCAAACTTGACAAAACGAAGGCAAAAACAACAGAAAATACCGGCATTCACACGGAAGCTTATTTCAAACTCAAACTTGACAAAACGAAGGCAAAAACAACAGAAAATACCGGCATTCACACGGAAGCTTATTTCAAACTCAAACTTGACCAAATGAAGGCAAAAACAACAGAAAATACCGGCATTCACACGGAACCTTAATTCAAACTCAAACTTGACCAAACGAAGGCAAAAACAACAGAAAATAATGGCATTCACACGGAACCTTATTTCAAACTCAAACTTGACCAAACGAAGCAAAAAACAACAGAAAATAATGGCATTCACACAGAACCTTATTTCAAACTCAAACTTGACCAAACGAAGGCAAAAACAACAGAAAATAATGGCATTCACACGGAATCTTAATTCAAACTCAAACTTGACCAAACGAGGGCAAAAACAACAGAAAATAATGGCATTCACACGGAATCTTAATTCAAACTCAAACTTGACAAAAAGAAGGCAAAAACAACAGAAAATACCGGCATTCACACGGAACCTTAATTCAAACTCAAGCTTGACAAAACGAAGACAAACGCAGCAGAAAATACCGGCATTAACAGGAAACTTTAATTCAAACTCAAACTCGAAAAAACGATGGCAAACGTTTAACAAAATAAAGCATTGCTAGAGACACTTGAAAAAAGTAAACACCATGTGTTTCTGAAGAGTAAGTGTCTTCTTTGACAAATCCAAATTAAATTATTTTGTTACAGAAAATATTAACTAGAAACGACCCATAGTCCGTATCTCATACTGCATGTAGATTTGGATGCTGTTACAGTAATGTTGGGTCGTTCTTAGTAAGTGATTGCCTTACGGTATACCATAAATAATGCAAAAACAGTTATTGATAAAGCGGAACGGACCCTCGTCACTTATATACATATGGTATTGTACTCTTCAAGAACACAAGTTTGGGTTGCCTCTTAGTTTCAATAATAAGTAGTATTACACGAAGCCGTCACATAGAGAGCCATTGGTGGTATCATCGCTTTCATATAACGAACATAATTATGAATACTATTAGGCAATTATAATTATATAATCATGTATTCAATATTTCTGTTAATACTATCTTGGAAAAATATCAAAGGCTTCAAATGACAGGAACTTACGCAAGTATTACTAAAACAGCCCAATTGATGCTTAATATACCAGTCCAAAAATGCCATTTACTATAGAGGTTTGTGTGGTTTTCTGAAGTAAGGAAACGTCCTGAATTCTACCTGGAACGATGTAAACTTATTTCAGATGTTTTACTTATTGATGTTTAAAGAAAAAGTAACATTTTAATCAAACTTGATTGATAGAGCTATCTATTGTATATGTGATTGATAATATTCGCGGTGTAATTAATTACGCTACATTCACGGTGATTATGTATATTCCGAAAATAGATTACCAACGAATATTTTTAAAAGTGTTTTATACAAAAAGCGAACAAAAAGTGGCTGGGCAGATTTTAATGCTAGGTCTGACAAGCATTACCGTAAAAAATTAAAATGAAATTGAACAAGTATACAGTATCTGATATTTACGGTAACTGGTATATCCATAATAACATTTTTTCAGTTTATTATGTTACACATACATTAACGGGGTCGGATGGCAGAGTTGCTTGCCTTTAACCTGGTCGGCAAGGGTTTGAATCGGTATAGGGTGACCTGTTCCATCACGTGGGTTTTCTCTGGACGCTCCGGTAATTAGACACCTCATTTTCAACAAGAGTGATTCATACAAATTGATATATCTTGTTTTGTAATTCTTTGAGAATATCAGGCGGATTACGGAACCAAATGAATAATGTAAAGCACTATTAACAAAATAGATAAAATTACTGAGAATCCAAATGAAGATGCCTTTGTTAGAATTTGTTTATGGTGGCGGTCATAATGTAAATTATTGGTAACATATTTTTTTTATATTGTTTGTATTTTAAATCATTTTCATTCGTATAACTTGTTTGCCTTTCAGGATATGGTTCAGTTTTACAAACGGATAATTTGAAAGGTGCCCCTTTCCGTGCATACAGGTACATGAATATTTATGCGTTTATATACAATATTCTGGCATCTGGAAAGTAATATATAACAATTTATATAACGGAGTTAATGTACTCATTGTATCCTATACCATGTCATATTTTGCAAAGAGATAATAAATACCGACTTGTACAGTACATTGTTTCAGTTTCTGGTGACACTGAGTCTGATAAATGATAATGAATCCAACACATCATTGATATATGATTTCCGGAGGAAACCATGTGTAAACTGTCATATTACTGAAGTTAGTATAATCTGTAGTATCAGCTGTATGGTATATCTGGTAATAATAAGCGAAAAAACAACATGATTCATTACACAGAAACGCGAACTTTGACATTTTTCATGTTTGCAAATATTATGCTAGAAGACATAGTTTTAGCACCTCAGAATTTTTTTTTTAAATTGAAATAAAACTTGGGGACTAAACCCTTCCGATACGTACAAGTGAGTACTCTCGAGGTATGGAATGACCATTTAGTTGAAAATTGATATATATATATATATATGGGGCAAACAACTCTAATAGTGTGGACAATGAAAAATGTCAAATTTTCGAGGCAATCCGCCCTTTTATCAAGACACAGAGGATACAAATACAATCACATGATATATAAACAGTACTAGAAAATACAATAAGATACAGTAAGAGTAATGCTACTCTTGGGTATTAATGTACACTGTCCTTCTGGTAGTCGTCAGTGATGCCAGAAATAAGAATTATGAAATTCCATAGGAAAATTCTTGTAAAAACGCATTGCTTAAACAAATGTTAAAATAAAATAGGAGATAAGAGATCTTATGTCACAATGTCACACGAGTATTTTAAATGTGTGGGTTTTTTCTTGCAATTATGCACAAACAATGTCTAACAATTATGCAGACAGTTTATTAACATAAACAAACACACACGGAGACAGTGAACTGAAATCAAAAGAACAACACATGTACCTAGAATACATACGGACACGTGTAAACGATGCCGATAATTACATTATTTAATACTGAACGCATTAAATATTCATTTAGGTATATTTTATATGGTTATATTATATTTTATTTTATTTCATAGTTACACTTTTAACAATATACATTATTATCATTTATATAAGAAAATGCATTAAGAGTGTATATTCTTCAATTGTATTATTGTTGTATTATGTAACTTACAGTATCATAAAACGTACATAATTGTTATCTGTAACACGTTATTTAAACATTTGTTGTTGGGTGGTTTTGTTGGGGGGGGGGGGGGGGGGGGGGGGGGGGGGGGGGTGCAAATCTGTACAAGATATCCCTTTATTTAATTTACAAATCCAAACTGTGTTTATAATTTATTTCATCATATCAACTATAAAACATGATATTTTTTAGTTGATATTCCTCATTACGTAACACTTGAAAGATTATCTTGCCAGAAACATGTTCAAGTATTCAAAGTCTTCACTTCAATCTATATTTGGTCCATGTTATTTAATCAATCTTGAGTTCGATTACAATTAAACACAACTATAAAGAAACTTCAAGAACTTTAGTTTATTTATAATACTAAAATAAAACTCCAGAGAATACCGACATGCAAATGAAACCATTAAACGTGCCATCAGAAACGTCAGAGGTTACACTTTGTAATTAGTTTACACAAAACATTTTCTATATATGGTGTCATTTTTGTTTAGCCATTTCATCACGCAATGCAGTAAAATAAAAACCAAAACAAAAGTAAAATAAAAACAAAAAAACAAAGAAAACAAAAACGGAAAAAACCCTAATCATACTTTAAATAGAATAGAATACCGACATACCAACGAAATCATAATTCCGTCTCAAACCTCAAACTCGATGAAACGAGGGCGAACTATGAACCAAAATGTAGTGAATTGAGTTCCTTAAAACACAAGAATAACACTATGAGTTCCGAATGAGTAAGACTTATATAGAAAAGAAAAGAGAATGCACGAGTAAGCAAAATATAAATGCATATGAAGACCATTGAAAGCTCAAACTGATAGATATTTCAATGAATAAAGATATTTTCCGATTCACGAAAAGGAAATTCATAATCAAGGCTTATTTATTTTCTGAATATCCGACTCGTTGTCTTATGATGTGACCTAAGAAAACTAGATCTCTTTTGTAAACTCCTTAGAGATTTCAGTTGGTAGACACTGTTTGTGAATTTTTATAGACCTCGAGGTTTATCGTAACCCTCATGTCACCTTTAAATTCGTTTGGATAGCGACATGGTTCAGAATTATGAAATTTCTTTTAGAATTTGAAATTGGAAATTATGAAATTTATTGAAATTATGGGCATTTTGCACCAAAACATACATATTCATTTGACCTCTTTCGAGATTTTTGGTTTGTCATCACCTCTCGTCATCATTTTAGGGCCTTAATGCCATCAAGTAATCCTAACCATAGACAAACACAACTCTTTGTTCAAATAATTCAATATTGCTCTACTGTATTCTATTTATACTCAATTTGTTTTGGAAGATGTTAATATCCTGTATGAACGTTGCACAACCTTAATCGTTATATATATAATCTTTTTCTATTTAAAACACGGTACCTTATTATTATTATTTTTCTTTAAAATGAAATTAATGATATTAGCTTTTTAAGGTTTTTTTAATTTGTTTTATTCTTTATTTTGCCTTATTCGTAGTTTAAACCCCTTTTTCGTTTTATTCGTAGTTCGAATACTTAATTTTATATTTTTAGTTCGAAGAATTAAGTTTGTTATATTCATAGGTCGGACTCTCTTCTCCGTTATATTCGTTATTCGAGTAGCCTAACAATTACACCAATAATTTGATACATAAAAATATGCAAGTGTGTATCAGGTTTATATAATGTGTATATAAAGACACAAATATGGATATCATCCTTTGATGATTTCGTTGATAACCGATACGGAAAATGACGAATAATGAATAATTGCATCACACAACCGTTGCGTCTTTCTAGGAATTGTTAGTGAAACCAAAAATCTGCAAACATAAAAGTAAACCTGAAAAAAAAATTAAAACAAAGAAGGGATGATGCATTTATCTACTCGTAGGTTGATTAGAAACAAATATATTGGATCAATTGAAAAAAGAAAAAGGAAAAAAGTATTTTGAACTTGTACTATTATTCAAAGTATTCTAGCATTTAAAATAGATTCACTCGTGATGTTCTAGGGGCGTACCCGTGAGGTCTTATTTTGCCCAGGTTTGATTTGAACCACTCTTTTAAACTTTCTGATTAAAAAAAAAATTCCCGGGATATGTATTTCAACATGAATAAGAAAAACAATATTAATAATAGCAAGTATCTGTTATACTGTTAAATGAAACTGTGTAACACTACATTTACACTGAATTTAGTGAAAATAAACACTAAAACGTATCCTAACACATTCTACACACGAATTGGTGTAAGGTGACGCTGTTTTTATAAATGTGTAACTTACTGTGTACTTAGTGAGAGTATGGTGGTTTTAAATGTAATTTGAACAGTTAATATCATAGTTGATGCAAAGATACATACAGGATGATATGCCAGAACAGATGTATAATTTATTTATTTTTCCATTACTCATTTATATCACTACAGTTTTTCCCTTTCACAAAGAAATATAACCTGACTAATATTTCATTATGCAAATACATAACGAAACTGAATTAATTTTAAACATATTTTTTATTGATCGAACAAAAGGATTGAGCGACATGCTTTGTCTATATAAGCTCTGATTTCCAGCATGCTTATTATATCTAAATACAATGCATACAATTATTACATGCAGCGTTGTTTAACTCATCAAATGACACTTAGTTAGGTTGTTGCTACATACAATAGAAATCAGTTGTCAATAGTTATCAACATTATTCAGAATATCTGAAATTACAATAGACAGTGGTATGAATTTAACATATAATGTATATGTATATATACATATATTCAACACAGCATAACTACGTCAGGAAATTCAAATCTTCACCCTCGGATCAACACAAAGTGCATATGATTCACAATGCTAATAATTAGATATATAACATAGTAACACAAATGACGAAAGAGGACAATTTCATTACTTCTACCCTGGCCCGGCCTCGAATCATCGATCTATACGGGACGTGGATGTGGCACAATGGTATAAGCTGCGGGTATTGACCGTGAGTTCGGGGCCCGGTCAGGGAGCGAGTCCTAAAATTGGCTTACTTCGTCATTCATGTTACTATGTTATAAATATATAAAAGGATAACTACATCACATATTTGTGTGTTTACATATATGCTTGATTTAGTTTTCAGTTTGTAAATTGTATCCATGCTTGTAATATAGAAACACTTGGAAACTACATGTTAGACATTTTCTTCTTTTAAATCACGTCTATTTCATGCTTACGTTTGAAATATGAACAAGTGTATCCTCGTCTTTACACGAGCGAATGTATCATGTTGGTGTGTATTTAATCATATAAGGAATACGTGTTATTTATTGTAGTGCTCATTTGCTTCTATATTTTAAGGATGGGTAACACTTTTATGTTTGCTTTCATCCTATCGATTTTGTATTAAAATTGCTATTTCGCTTCCACGTCAACATTGCATAGTTGTTATTTTGTTTAAAAGTCAAATAAGTATCATATTAAAAAGATTATATGAACAAAAATCCATATTTTTTATAATAGATGGTTAAAAATGTCCATACGGCTTTGATCTATTTAATTTTATCATGAAATTGTACACATGTTTTCTGTTATAAATTGAAAGCATCTTCATTATAAATCTGTACGAAAATATAACCTCTAATATCATATTATTTAATACATGCAATATTCATTTTATGTTTATCATGATATTTGTAAAACGTTATATCCGTTATTTTCAGTAAAAATTCCTGTTGATGTAATTAAAGAGATATTGTCTTGACTAAAATAAACCGAATGTCGCTACTTTTTTTTTATATTTAATCATATCGTTGGAGTATAGAATAATTTCACTATTTTGGAATTTGTAAAAAACGAGTAAATATCACCTCCAAATAATGTTCTGATTATTTGACATTAATATAATAATGGATAAGTGCTTCCATTTTGTTTTTTTGTTTGTTATCCGAGTAGTATAAAAACCGGTTCCATTTCATATTCCGGAACACAGGTAAAATTATTTGCTATAACTTTGTTGAAGATATTTTGTGTCGTTTATGTTTTAAAGGCCAACGGTCAGATGAAGTCATGTTGGGTCATTGCACGGTTGAATCGTAAATATAAACTTCATTAGGAAGGTCAGCTCTGGAAGAGTATGACAGGTGAAGAGGTTAACATATTGGTTGGGTTATTGATCTCGTCTTCCAGCTTTTAATGGGTCTAATATTTACTCTGAAAGCATATAGGGTTGTTCAGGTGAGAGGGTAATCTTTGGAGGATAACATAGCCTGCTATGTCGACTATTCATTTTAAATACTATTAATCATCTATTTTTTATTGATACACAATATATATTACATCACATTATTGAATACCATTTGTTACTTAACGCAATTTCAATTAGTACAATATGACATTAAATTCCTTATTCTAAACTTGAATTATGTCAAATTTACATTCTTTTCCATAGACATTAGATTCCTTATTCTAAGTTTAAATTTATGTCAAACTATCATTCTTTCTACAGACATTAGATTATATTTATTGTATTTATATCTATCATAAAGAATCAGTGCGAATTTTTATTAGATGTTAATCATTTTACTTACTAAACGTCATTTGGCTCAAGAAAACAGCACTAACAAAACAAATTTACAGTATTCTAAATAATAAAAATATGCATGAATGTGGTCTCATCTCATCGTAAGTAATGAAAATATATATATATGTCTGAAAGTGATACCATTCGAAGTTAATTCCATTTTGTCGTTTGATCAGGTCATTCGTAAGACGTAGGTTATTCGTGAGGGAATCAGTTAGATAATGCAAAATAAAATTTATGAAAAGCAAACAAACGTTGTTGATTTTACCAGGAATAAACGAGGAAACAATATTTATAATTATTGTAGTATTAATTTACTATTCAATATTTAAAATCATGAAATTGATCAAATTGTTGCACCTCCCAAATTGTTTTCGACCTATTTTAGTCGCATCTTATTATCAACAGTTAAGGCCATTATCATCTCTGATGAAAACTATGATGCAGCTTAATCCATGTTTGGCGTCCAACTCTCAATTTGTTCTGAAAGTTGCACAAATACCTTGTGTGTCATTTATCAAAAACTAAATTTAAAAATATAAAAAATAAGTCAAAGATCACGTGAAATCATCCAAAAATAATATGTGAATTTTAAATAACCAACAAAATGGATATTATCAGAAAACAATTTTATTTAAATAATAAGATTCTATTAAAGCAATTAAAGAAAGTAGACGGACGCAGTTGAATCACAAATCCGGAAATCAATAATTCTGTAAGATTCATCTGTTTCACTGTCTCGTGAAATGTTAATGATACTAATATATGTTCATGTCCATTTCATCAAATAACTAAAGGGAGACAACTCATTGAATTTATGGCATAAGGAACGAGACAGAAGGATCACGTGATATACATGTCGGTCAGGGATAAGTTTTGATGTATGTTAGGTTGATATAGGATTTGATATCTGATCATTGTATCTATAATTAGCCATTCGATGTAGACTGATACGATACTCTGCCCTATACTTACAGAAATGACACATTCGAGTGTGTCCTTGTCTGGAAACAACCGAAACATTTGAGAGTGTGTATTTTTTGTGTGTGGAGATTCTTTTTGTTTGGAATGATGCCAAGTTTCAGGTCATGATAACCACGTTTTGTAAAAGAAAATGTATGAGCATGCACTGGCAGTAATTGTTGAGCACTACATGCTGTCTGACCTTACCGTAAAGGTCAATGTATTCCTCCTCAATTATGAGTCATCGATTGTTGAGATATGATTTGTTAGATAATCTTCATGTGTTTTCAAGTATCTCACTTGAGATTCAAATTATATGAAAGAGAAGGAAAATGGGTTATCCTAAAGATAGATAAAATATGTATGTTATAATAATGTGTGTGCTCTGAGTGCATATGACGTTTCAAATTGAATACGTTGTCATAAGCATTAGATATCAACTTCCGGTTCGCTATTTCTCATCAGGCATCAGTCAGCATGACAATGCATCGTTTTCCATATGTTAATCGCCATATTGTTTTTCATGCCGATAAGAGTTTTTTGTTTTCAATATTATATAACCTCTTATTACATGTATATGATTGTTTCACAATTAGTAGAAATACATGTTTATCTATAATTAATTGACCATCTGCGATATATTGGAGAATAATCATGAGAGAGAAATAAACCATTTTTTAATCAGTCTATCGAAATATTAAACAATTAAACAATGTCTTCGGTATAGGTTTCGATATGTGTTAGCGTTCAATGAAGGACCATACAACCGTCATCTCCTTATCAAAGTCAAAATTTGATAGAGTAACATTCGTCTTTGACGATGGAAATTATTTATTAAGATACATGGATTGCAATATTATAAAATAGTTAATTCGATCTTATATGATAATAATAATGGAATAATACGAATGAAAGACACAATACAATATTAGGTATTTATTACCTGAGAAGTTTTAGATGGAAACGAATAGCTAGTCTAGTAGACTACTTTCATATGTTGGTAGATAGAATGACCTCAAATTCAGGACTGATTGAGTTTCGTAGATCACTGAATATAATCTTATAATATACTATAAGATAACCGTCATGAAGATTGTACAAAAGGCACAAAAGATATTTACACCTTACAAAACAAGCTGACCCACAGACAGAGTAGTGTCAAATCTGGATTCAAATGCATCACATAGCTGTTTCGTTATTCGAGGACTCGTCAGTGATATTGGAGACATCATATAGCTGTTTCGTTATTCCAGGACTCGTCAGTGATATTGGAGACATCATACAGCTGTTTCGTTCTTCTACGACGTTATATATAATATATCAAAGCGTCAATATACATTGAAGATTAGGAAAATCTGTAAATTGAAATTAATAAAAAGGAATGAACAAAAGCAACTGAGGTGGAATGGAAACAATAAGTATGTATGATAAATCTCTATAACGTAGGAACACGTCGAAATACGCGACACTATGCAGACAGTTAATATATAAGGACTTCTTAAAGTATATCACAAAATAAGATTCCGTGCGTTCAAATTCAGATTTACATTGTAACTCTACTCTGTCTGACTGTCAACTTGTTTTTCAAGGTGGTAATATCTTGTGTGCCTTTTAGTACAATCCTCATGACGGTTATCTCAAATGTCTGTTTTTTTTTTATAAAGTATCCTAATATTTTGACATTCCAAAAATAATGTAGCATGACTAACGAGTGTTTTGGTTTTTTTTTTATAGATTATCCTATTGTTTTGGCATTTCAAACAATACTCTAGCATCATTAACAAGTGTTTTGGTTTTTTATAGACAACCCTAATGTTTTGGCATTTTCAAAAAATACTCTAGCATTACTAAAGATTGTTTGGATTTTTTTTTTATATATAACCCTAATGTTTGGGCATTTCAAAAAATAATGTGGCATGACTAACGAGTGTTTTGGTTTTTTATAGACTATCCTGATGTTTTTGCATTTCAAAAATACTCCTGAATCACTAACGAGTGTTTGGGCTTATTTTCATAGTGTATATTCATATAAGTAATTCTACAATCACGGTTCCTAGAAGGACAAAAAATCTTAATAATAAAGATGTATATTTACACAAGAGAAAAGGGCACAATACAAAATGTCAAGTGACAATAAAATACATGGGAAAATATCGCTGATGCTCATTAGTGATGCTTGAGGCTTGTTTTTACATCCAAAAATAATTCTAGCATCACTTACGAATCATGACAGAATATAACTTCAATATTATATAAATGTATAATCATTATATATTGCATCTTTATGAACTTATCATTTTTAGATCAAACTCATATGGATATATTACGTAGAATCCGAAATTCAAAAATAGAGTTAATTACTTCATAAAAATGAGTTGTGCATGATATATCAAATGTAAAAACACGAAAAAAAGATATCAACTCAAATTATTTTAGGAAGTTAGCGAATATATACTGCCATTTTGAAGTAGAAATAAATGAAATACTTCTTCAGCATAATATCGTTGTCACATTGAACTAACATATATATGTATTTTTTGTTGTGGTATATTAACTCGCTGATGTTAATCAAGACATTGCCATGATGGATTTAAATTCTCAAACATGGCTAGATATTTACTATGTCCTATTTTCAAATCTCTCGGCATACTTTAAGTATACGTTTGCAAAGATGCATATTTCATTTAAATTACAGTAAATTATTGATATTTATTTAGATTAATAATTATGTCGTGATGTTGGGTCCGATTTTGATTTATTCCACACATTTCCTTGAGATATGAAAATAAATGACGGTCTCACTCAAAATATGGACATTAAAAACGTACATAATATATATGCATATTTTTGCACACCTAATTTGTACTGTTTTGGTTTCTCTCCATTTGTTGTCTTTCCTCTTTTGTTTTGATGTCCCCGAGATCCTGATTTTTCCTTATCTTTTGTGTTGTGTTGCCCCCCCCCCCCCCCCCCCCCCCGGGGGTGCCTGTTGTTGTCCTACCTCTGATGTCGTGTTGTCATTTGAGTCCCTGATGTTGTCATCTTCTGTGTGTCCTCTTCTGTGTCTCCTCTTCTGTGTGTCCTCTTCTGTGTATCCTCTTCTGTGTATCCTCTTCTGTGTATCCTCTTCTGTGTGTTCAAATACAATCTTGGTGTCTCTTCTTGTTTGTGTTGTTCCCCGAGTTCCTGTTTCTGACTTTCCTCATGTCTTATGCTTTCGTCTGATATCATGGTGTCTCTTTCCTCCTGCCTTGTGTTGTTCCCTGAGTTCATGTTGTTGTCTTATTTCTGTTGTTGTCCCTGAGTTCATGTTGTTGTCTTACCTCTGATGTCGTGTTGTTATTTGAGTCCCTAATGTTGTCTTAACTGTGTGTTGTGTTGTCCCCTACGTTCATGTTGTTGTCTTATTTCTGTTGTTGTCCCTGAGTTCATGTTGTTGTCTTACCTCTGATGTCGTGTTGTTATTTGAGTCCCTGATGTTGTCTTAACTGTCTTTTGTGTTGTCACCTGCATTCATGTTGTTGTCTTATTTCTGTTTTTGTGTTGTGTTGTCCCGGAGTTCTTTCTGTCTTACCTCTGATATCATTTGAGTCCCTGACGTCTTAACTCTTTGTTGTGTTGTGTTACCCCTGAGTTCCTGTTGTTGTATATCCTCTTGTGTTTGTTGTTCCCTTGGTTAATGGGGATGCCTTACCTCTTGTGTTGTGCCTTCGTTTGTGTTCCTGTTGCTCTCTTTCATCTTGTATTGTATTGTTCCTGCGTTCCTGATGTCTTCTTTCTTGTGTGTTTATGTCCACTTGAGTTACGGATGTTGCCTTTCCTCGTACATTGCTTTGTTTCCGGACTTCCTTGTATCTCTTTCCTATTGTGTTGTGTTGTCCCCTGGGATCCTGATGTTGTTTTATCTTTTGCGTTTTGATATCCCATGACTTCCTCATATTGTCTTTCCATTTGTCTTGTGCTATATTCTGAATTCCTGTAGTTGTCTTTCCGCTTGTGTTTTGTTGTCCCCGAATTTCTGTTGTTGTGTTTCACCTTGTACTTTGTTGTCCCCTGTTTTCTTCTGGATGTCTTCCTTCTGTTTTGGCCCTTTTGATATGCAAGTGAGATTCATCTTAACCTGTTTTGTTTAATCCTGAGATAACCGTGAACATGTTTTGTTATTTTTCGATCCAGTTTTAATTTAAAATGACCGTCGTAGCTACCATCTTGATAAGAATATTAAAATTTATTTTGAAGTTTGAAAATGAAATCCCATGGGGATTTTAACATTCATCATTTTAAGACATATTTTGCCTACTTTCTTTCTTTCCCCTCTTAATTTCAGTATACTTATCAAGAAATAGCGCTAAAAAAGTTTGAATGTGAAAATCAAAGATGGCCACCTCTCGGCCATTTTGTTTTCCCGAGCAGCCTCAAGATAAAACAGGCACAACATGGGGCCAAGATAACCTTCAAATAAAGTTTGATAAATATAACTTTCAGTTTGTCTAACGAAATAGCGATAATAACGATTGTTTACGGTCGGACAGACCACAACAAAAAAACTATTTGAATAATCTAATGATGATGGTTGGCTAAACATGTCCTGAAAAACATATTTTAGCTTCCCTAAAAGAAAATTATGTTGGAAATGATGAGACATTGACGGTGATTATTTTTTTCATTTTCATCTAATATTATTTAAAGTTTTCCTGGCGGCTATGAAGCTTTTTGAAATACAAGGTTTGTTTTATTTTATTGTTTTTATTTTTTTCTTATTTATGATCTTTTTTCTCTTGATCATCATCATTAGATATATGTTTTATTCATTTTAGAATACTAATTCGAAAGCCTATGAAAACAAATGACACTAATGAGGACAGAAAAGATGAAAGAAAATGGAAAAATAAAGCAGAAACGGTAAAATAAAAGGAATCGATAAGTTTGATATGAGGAAAAGCGGAGTAGTATTTCGTTTAATAGTATATGCTATATTTTCTTAATCAACATCTGGACTACAGAAGCAAAATATACTTTTTGATGAAAAAGATATATAATAAAAATTTTGTACGAAAAAATATGTCAACATTCTGAATAAAAACTAATACTCAACATGTGGATTTGAAAGTTTGCGAAATTAATTAAATTAAAAACATCTAACTTTTCAGCTGTATATACTGTAATATATATATTTATAATACGCTGTTATTCAAGAATTTATTAATTCAGAAGAATTCTTCATATGAACTTATTTCACTAGTTCCTTTTGAGACGTCATTTATTCATTACGACACTAACCTGTATTGAATGTAAATTTTAGGCATAATATATTCTCGAGAAATACTATTTTCGAAATAATTTCCTTATAAGAGTGACGATTTTTAATTCAATACATTTTACACCACCAGACAATCGTGTGACGTCATTCATGACGTCACGATAGAGGCATTACACATGTGTCTTACGATATTGATGATGAAGGTGTAATGGCATATGATAAAACTTCAAAAACTATTAAGACTGATTTGAAGCTTAAAGGTCAGACGCAAAATACGAATTACTGTATGACTAAAAGAATAAATGTATATTTAACAAATAGTACTGGATACTTCACCAAAAACAGTTCTAAATATATACTGTAATATTTCTAAATTCAGTGATGGTTTTATATTTCAAGATACTTTAAATAATTGTCATTCGTAAATGCAGTAGGTTAATAAGCACTTAAATAAACTAACAGTGATAACGAGGAACATGTGCGCAGGTGACATTGTAGACGTTCTTCTGTCAGTAAAGCTTGATGCATGAAGCAGCATCTTAACTGAAAACGCCATGCCTATATAGAATACTGTTTACGAGTAGAAACTTGCAGATTCTTTTTGTATATCAGATAAACGTGATATCTGAAATCACAAATGGAATGTTTTACCAGAAACTCAAAATAACATTTCTTAAAGAAATTGTCAAGTGCGTCACGGAGTGTAAGCTAGCTAATGAATAATCGGAGAAGCGTGTATGCTATAGTCTAGAATCTTCTCTGTGCAGCCTGATACTCTACTACAAGCTGCGCATGCGCCGATAAAAAAACACGTGTCTGGCTTTTTATTCGTTTTTTTTTTATTTCGATTGAATGCATACTTCTCGAAAAGAAAGTAATAGCCCATATAATATTTATGCTATCCTAAAGATATCTTTGTATTTTTTAATTATATGATATAGATGTAATATGGCGTTCTATGAATGTGATATTTCTTTTTTATATATATTTACTATATACACCCTCTGTGGACCCCTTGTCGGACACTTATCACGACAGCGACAACAAGGCGAGATAAAGGGGGCGTGGTCCAGACGCTCCAAACCTGGAGGTCAGACAAGGGGTTATAGAGTCAGCCACGCGTAGGAATACATCACATGTTTGTGGTGGCATTACAAAAAGGCGGGGCGACAGTTATAGAGTTCGGTAGTAATGCGGTCGCTAACGATAAGGGAGGACTTCAGATGATGTATAGCTGGTATGATCTTACGAGTCAATGAACCGTGAAGGGATACCCTGTTCTTTTTATATACAATATTAACGTTCACGCTAGCTGTGCAGGTGTTAGTAGGTATTCCGTATCAGTCATTAATAACGCATGTTGAAAGTGATATCCCGTGAAGCTTCTAACAACCCCTCATGACCAGCCATCCTAAACTAATCCGATTGTCGTGGAAACGAGAAAAACATTTAGATGAGTAGGCATACCGGTAATCAGATGATCGTGTGACATTTACGTTGAACACGAGTACAATGCTATGATTTGTAATAGAACAATGCATTTGTACTTTATATATGTAAAAGAGCTATCAATATACAACACAGTTGAAGATTAAGATATGAAAACGTTTTTATTCTTATTATAAATTCTAAGAGTTTTTTTTTTATTTTTACTTTTTTTTAATTTATTTACTCGAATTTCCCTCATTTTGTACCTCACTTTGAGTGTATTTATCCAATATATTTATTAATAAATTAATTTAATGTCAAGTGTATTTATTAATTCATTTTAATTATTTATTTATTTTTGACTTACTCCCTAATCTATTTATCTATTTATTTATTTACCTGACATCATGCTTTCTTGATATTTTCCCTTTGTTTGTTAACAATAAAGACATGGTATCAACTCACTAAGAAATATAATCTAATGCTATTCTAAGTACATAGAAATGAAATCAGAAACAGCCAGTAGCCTTGAAAGCCAGTTATAGTTTTAAAATTGAGAATGCAAAACATAAGTACATAAATAATTGATTTTTAATTTCATGCTAATCTGGAGATAAACGAAACAACATTTTTTAAGTTCATAGACCAAATGACGAGAAAAATAATGTTACATTTGATGTTTATGGAAATCCAAATTTCGAGATAGATGATGTTATATTTTATGTTTTAAGAATCCTTAATCTCGATGGTAAACGATGTTATTTTTATTGAAACTTAAGACTCGAAATAAAAATTGGTATTTAAAGAAACCTTTATCTCAAGATAAACCATGCTATGTTAAACTAAATCCAAGATTGAAGGTAAATGGTATGATCACAGACACTTAATTCTGGAGATCATACATTTATAGTATCCCGAACTCGAAATAAATAATGTTTCAATAACCCGTAATCTTGAGATAAACAATGCGCTATGTTTATCGAAACTTAATATTCGAGGTTAACAATGTTATAGTAACAGACATCCATGTCTTGAGGTAAATTACGAGCATACATTAATTGAATCCCGAAACTCGAAATGCTGTCCATACTAATGAAGTACCATTCGACGCTGTACTGTAAAGCGACATCAACGTGGTCAGACTAACGAGGTTCTACTGTAAGAGAAACTAAAGTGTCCAGACTAACGAGGTTCTACTGTAAGAGAAACTAAAGTGTCCAGACTTACGAGGTTCTACTGTAAGATAAATTAAAGTGTCCAGACTAACGAGGTTCTACTGTAAGAGAAACTAAAGTGTCCAGACTAACGAGGTTCTACTGTAAGAGAAACTAAAGTGTCCAGACTAATGAGGTTCTACTCTATAGAAAAACTAAAGTGTCCAGACTAATGAGGTTCTACTTTATAGAAAAACTAAAGTGTTCAGACTTATTAGGTTCTACTTTATAGAAAACTTAAGTGTCCAGACTTATGAGGTTCTACTTTATAGAAAACTAAAGTGTCCAGACTTATGAGGTTCTACTTTATAGAAAAACTAAAGTGTCCAGACTAATGAGGTTCTACTGTAAGAAAAACTAAAGTGTTCGAACTAATGAGGTTCTACTTTATAGAAAAACTAAAGTGTCCAGACTAATGCGGTTCTACTATAAGAAAAACTGAAGTGTTCGAACTAATGAGGTTCTACTTTATAGAAAACTAAAGTTTCCAGACTTATTAGGTTCTATTCAACAGAGAAACTAAACTGTTCAAACTAACGAGGTTCTACTGTAAGAGAAACTTAAGTGTCCAGACTAATGAGGTCCTCCTATACAGAGAAACTAAAATGCCCAGACTTATGAGGTTCTACTGTAAGAGAAACTAATGTGTTCAGACTAATGCGGTCCTACTCTACAGAGAAACTTAAGTGTCCAGACTAATGAGGTTCTACTGTAAAAAGAAACTAAAGTGTCCAGACTAATTGGGTTCAACTGTAAGAGAAACTAAAGTGTCCAGACTTATGAGGATCTACCCTACAGAGAAACAAAATGTCCAGACTAATGAGGTTCTACTGTAACAAAACTAAAGAGAAACCAAAGTTTCCAGACTGAAAAGGATCAACGACGTAAGTGCTCAGACTAATGAGGTTCGACATTATAGAAAAACTAAAACGTCTAGACTGATCACGTTTTATTTTATAGATAAACTAAAGACTTATCAGGTTTTACTCTCAAGAAAATATAAAATATTCAGGCTTTTGAGGTTCTACTATACAGAGAGACTAAAATGTCAAGACTAGTAAGGTTCTACTTTATAGAAAAACGAATGTGTCCAGACTTATCAGAGTTTACCCTAAAGACAAATTAAAGTGTCAAGACTTATGAGGTTCTAATGTAAGAGCAACTTAAGTGTCCAGACTTATGAGGTTCTAATGTAAGAGCAACTAAAGTGTCCAGACTTATGAAGTTCTACTGTAAGAGAAACATTCAGACTAGTGAGGTTCTACTTGATAGTAAACCTAAAATATTCAGACTAGTGAGGTTCTACTATACAGAGAGACTAAAATGTCAAGACTAGTGAGGTTCTACTTTATAGAATAACCAAAATATTCAGACTAATGAGGTTCTACTTGATAGTAAAACTAAAGTGTTCAGACTAATGATGTTCTACTGTAAGAAAAGCTTAGTGTCCAGACTAATTAGATTCTACTGTAAGAAAAACTTAAGTGCCCGGACTATTGAGGTTCTACTTATAAAGAGAGATTAAAGTGTCTAGACTTCCAAGGTTATACTCTACAGAGAAACTATAAAGTGTTCAGACTAACAGGGCTCCTCTCTTAAAACATGCATACGAAAGAGACTCTATAGAAAAATCAAATTGTCGATACTAATGAGGTTCTACTTAAAAGCGGAACCATAGTGTCAGACTAACGAGGTTCTACTCTACAGAGAAACTAAAGTGTTCAGACTGAAAAGTATCAACGGTATAAGAGAAACGAAAGTGTCAAGACTAGTGAGGTTCTACTTTATAGAAAAAATAATGTTTCCAGACCTATCAGGTTTTACTCTACAGACAAAGTAACGTGTCCTGACTTATTGGTTTTTCTCCATAAAAAAAACTAAAGTGTCCAGACTTATGAGGTTCTACTGTAAGAAAAACTAAAGTGTCCAGACTGATGAGGTTATACTTTATAGAAAACTAACGTGTCCAGACTTATGAGGTTCTACTCTATAGAAAAACTAAAGTGTACAGCCTAATAGGGTTCTACTGTAAGTGAAACCAAAATGTCCAGACTAACGAAGTTCTGTCTTACAAAATATACAGATCTTAAAACAGGCAGTAGGGTAGGTTTTATATTTTCCCTATGCCACTGCATCTGTTGATAAGTTCCGTTATGCCATTAGCTGATTTCTATCAATTTAGGAGAGGTACAATGGTGTATAGATGTATAAATCATTCTGCTGCAGAATAGTTATGCAATGTTTAAGTTTTACAGTCTGATATTCATACCAGATACACCAAACCAAGCTAAAGCAACCTCTTACAGACCGCATATCACCGTACCAAATTTGAGGGAAATGATTTTGTACTTTTAAGGATACCAGATATGGAACAAGTTACCAAATGGAATTAGAAGATATACAAGCATTACGTCATTTAAACAAACCATTTTCTTATATTTCCTTAAAGTTAACTTCTATTCTAGTTTAACATATTTATTGAGCAATTATCTTACTGGCTACAGTGTACATTTTAATCATCGATGATTTATGGCCAAGTGAACACGTACCAAACATAGCTTTACATCTATGTAAGTAATGAATGAATTCGAAGCTATACTGTTTTAAAATAATGTTATATTAGCATTTATGTCAATTTCGATTTATTTATTTTGTAAGGATGCATGTGTAACAGGCACATGCCATTTAACTCATAATGCATGATACTAATGCATGCCGTGTTAGATGGAGATAACTTTACTATAACTTTACTGCTGCTTTTTGTGAGTATATATGTATAAATTTTAACCTACAAATGTAGTTTACTAACAAGAGAACAATGTGGAAGACAAGCCTTTGGCTTTACGTGTATTTTACCCTCAGAGAATAAAGAATAATTACTATATATCGACTATTCTGCTGTAGCGAGGAAGCAAGGTATCCAGTCTGACGAGGTTCTACTGTACAAACAAACTATAGCGTCCAGTCTGACGAGGTTCTACTGTACAAACAAACTATAGCGTCCAGTCTGACGAGGTTCTACTGTACAAACAAACTATAGCGTCCAGTCTGACGAGGTTCTACTGTACAAACTATAGCGTCCAGACTAAGAAGGTTCTACTGTACAAACAAACTATAGCGTCCAGACTAAGAAGGTTCTACTGTACAAACAAACCATAGCGTCCAGACTAAGAAGGTTCTTCTGTAAGAGAAAACAAAGTGTCCAGATTAACGAGGCTCTACTGTAAGAGAAAGCAAAGTATTCAGTCTAACAAGGTTCTACTCTACACTCAAACTAATAGTGTCCAGACTAACGAGGATCTACCGTCAGAGAAACTAAAGTTTCCATATCAACGAGGTTCTACTGTAAAAGAAACTTAAGTGTCAAGTCTTATGCGGTTCAACTGTAAGAGAAACAAAAATGTCCAGACTAATGAGGTTTTACTCTACAAAGGTTAGGCTTTATGGTATGAAAAACCAAAATGTCTAGGTTAAAGATATTATATTTTGCATAGAAAGCTAAATTCCTGCCTCACAAGGTGCTATTGTAAAAGTGATTTCCTGGGTACGAAAAGCAAAATTGTCACCATAATGAGTCTCTGTTTTAAAAGAAACCGATATATGCACAGTAATGAGGTTATATAGAATAAAGAATTGTTTCCCCATTGTTTTGTTGTTGTTCCATTTTTTTCGTTTCACGGCCAATCGACCAAAATGTTCAGACATATGAGGTTAAGTTGTAAAGAGAAACCAAAATGTCCAGACTTATGAAGGTTATTTTGTGTATAGAAACCAAAATGTAGTGACTTGTGAGGTTTTATTGTGTGGTAAAAAGGCAAAAGACCAGACATGTGGGGCTATATTGTGTACAGAAACAAAAATGTCCAGACTTATCAAGGTTATTTTTGTAGAGAAACCAAAATGTAGTGACTTGTGAGGTTTTATTGTGTGGTAAAAAGGCAAAAGACCAGACTTGTGGGGCTATATTGTGTAGAAAAACCAAAAATCAGACTTATGAGGTTATGTTGTGTACAGAAACAAAAATGTCCAGCATGATGAAGGCTATGTTGTCTAGAGAAACCAAAATGTCCTGACTTGTGGGGCTATATTGTGTAAAAAAAACAAAAGACCAGACTTGTGGGGCTATATTGTGTAAAAAAACCAAAAGACCAGACTTGTGGGGCTATATTGTGTAAAAAAAAAAAAAAAGACCAGACTTGTGGGGCTATATTGTGTAAAAAAAACAAAAGACCAGACTTGTGGGGCTATATTGTGTAGAAAAACCAAAAATCAGACTTATGAGGTTATGTTGTGTACAGAAACAAAAATGTCCAGCATGATGAAGGCTATATTGTCTAGAGAAACCAAAATATCCTGACTTGTGTGAGGTTATATTGTGTAGAAATATTGTATGTTCAGACCGATTAGGTTATGTATAAAGACACCAAAATGTCCAGCATGATGAAGGCTATGTTGTCTAGAGAAACCAAAATGTCCTGACTTGTTAGGTTTTTTGTGCAGAAAAACAAAAATGTTCAGACCGATGAGGTTATGTTTAAAGACACCAAAATGTCCAGACTAATGAAGGTTATATTGTTTAAGAAACCAAAATGTCCAGACTTGTGAGGTTTTAGTGTGTGGTAAAAACCAAAATATCCAGACTTGTGAGGTTAAATTGTGTAAAAAAAAACAAAATGTCCAGAATTTTGAGGTTATTGTGCAGAAAAAAAGCAATGTTTCCAAACTTATAAGGTTTACAGTATTGATAACCCAAAGAGTCGAGACCAATGGACACTACTACAGAAAAAAATGTCCAGAATAAAGATATTCCACCGTATTGATCAGCCAAAGGGACCAAACTTATGAGGCTCTACTGTATAGAGAAACTAAGGTTCTACAGTAGAAGACACCAAATTGTCCAGATTAATTTAAGGGAGACTACACTGGACAGCCAACTGATACTATGCTGAAAAGATACCTGAAAGTGTCCAGACTTATGCGGTTCTACTGTTAAAGAAACCTAACTAGCCCGACTAATGAGGTTCTACTTTTTTGAAAAAGTGGTCAGAAGTTTGATAATCAGCTTTACAGAAAAGTTTCCAAGTGTATTGGGTTTTACTGTATACAGAACAATGCTTAAACAGATGAAGTTTTGTGAAGAAAACACAAAGCCTCCAGACCATTATGGAAAGCAATAATAATAATAATAATGTGGATTTAATGTGCAATGTGGCCACACTATTAAATTTCTACTGTGTATAAAAAGTACAATGTCCAGAGTCATGAGGTTCTACTGTATAGAACAAGAAAAGTGACCAAACTTATGTGGTTTTACTTTCTTAAGAAACTGAAGTGTCCAGACAAATGATGTTGTAATGTATACAGAAACCAACGTGTTTGGAATATAAGATTCTACTCATAAGAGAAAAAAAAGCAAATCTCTTGTGGAACAAGTTTCGTATTATGCACTTTAAAAATCAGGCGAATTATATTATTCTACATATTTACATGTCTAGACTGGTGATGCTTCATGCATATTGTACTTAGATACGAACCGTTTGATATCTTTGATGTTCTGATACATTTAAAAGTCCCAGTATTAAAACTAATGAGATTTCACCACACACAGTAATCGACCCTGAGCTGTATCCTGTTTCAGTAAACTATAGGAATTCCAAGGTAATTGACCTACCTGCTATCGAATCGATATAAACATAGTTGGTTCCATATTTTACCATTCCTTGTGGTTCACAAATAATTCCAAACAGTCTGAAATAGATCTAGTTCTCAGTGTTAAACATATAATATATGAGGAACCAAGCCCCGGCTAGTGTATTTTATATTTCTAACTCAGAGTGGTAGAATTCGAAGGCTGACGGCAAATGGTAAAGCAGTCAAGATATGATCGGGCGAGTTATTCCCCTTGTGAACGTACAAAATACAGTGTATCGGCCTGGTTGCTACTGACAAAATGGCGAGAACACTGAAATATATGAAAAGAAATTACAACAAACAAAAAACAAACAAAATGTAATGTATTCTTAATAGTTTACGTTATACTTTCGTTCTTTTCAAGATATATATATATACTTTTTTTTTGCAAAACCGTTATAAAATCATGCAGTAAAAAGATTGAGTGCGACTTCCTGACAACTTGAAAATCAATTGCTTGGGATTTTTCTTTCTTCTTCTTCTTTTTGAATAATATTATTTGTTTCTATTATCTATACCTGTATCAATGTGTGTTTACTTTGGGGGGTAATTACATATTGCTAGAAGTGCGTTTCCGGTATACAATATACGTCTTTTATTCTGATTTTATACTATGTGAAGATTAGGTAAAACATGTGACGAGTGTAGGATTCTGTTTATCAAATAACTCGTATTGGTGAGAATACAAGTAAATACCATCGAATTAATTTATATATTAGACAGACGAAATACGACTTTCATGGTATGATTATTCTCTGCAAATACGATCACAAGGAATCTATTACATCACATTAGTGTTGTTACACGTGTGTACGACATTCATGATAACATCTATGACATGGACCGAGTATAAGATAAAAGAGGGTCGAGCATAACTCAAATAGCATACTTCTATTTTGGGGAGAAAGAATAAATAAAAGTGCATAGGTTGTTCTTTATTCCCAATTAAAATGTGTGTACGCTCTGAAACTTTTGAATTAAATAATACTTAAATTGATTTATTATATTGATGTTACAAAGCCCGTATATTAACCAATCAACCCAACATCTTAATAATGAATTGATAGCAATTTGGGAAATAATTGCAATTTGGTATTTTCCGATCAGGAAAGTTTGTTATTGCCGTTCCAACGTAATTTCACTACTCTCTCTGCGTCAGGACGGCGCTTCGCTTTTTATCCTCTTTTTGTCTGGAGACTGCTGATGTGAAGAGTTCAGAGTCTCGATTCCGTATGTCAGGGACGTTTTTAAAATACTCCCCTAATGCCCTGTATTTATCAACCAATGTTCTCCTAACCAATATCCTTACACTCTCCACCCCTAGCCCATTCCTCTTTGTTCTGGCTGATAATATAGTAGAGCGCCGCCCTTGCGGAGAGTCCAAGAACCAGCTTTCCAAAATGTCTGTTCCAATATTTCACAAGACAGTTCAAAACGCAACGTAAACCACAACTGACTTCACATTTATTTTGGTGTTTTTT
Source organism: Pecten maximus (assembly GCF_902652985.1). Lineage (NCBI taxonomy): Eukaryota > Metazoa > Mollusca > Bivalvia > Pectinida > Pectinidae > Pecten > Pecten maximus. The sequence continues at coordinate 20,206,494 of NC_047027.1, forward strand.
TTTGGTTTTTTTTTGTTTTTGTTTTACATGTGAATGAATTTTAATACATGGAGCATCATACTAATAATTATATTAGTACGTGTTATTGCATCATGAAAATGCTAAAAATAGAAAGAGGTTCTAGTGAATAAAAGTTGACGGTCGAAGGGGGACAACTAACACGTCCTTGTGTCAACAGAGAGCGCACACATTCACGGCGAGAATCCTCCACTTCCTCCCAGAATGCATTGTGCCCCCTTCTTTGTTGTGGCACCAAGAACTCCGCGAATATGACTCGCGACAAACAGAATTCGGATCGAAATTGATTCTACTTTTTTGTTCGTTTGAACCACGTATAAATTAAGAAGCAAATTTCACCAAGGGTTTGTAAAAACTTGTCTATCTTACCTGCCCAAGTGCAACATCTGAGGAGCATAATATCAACACATCGTGTTGGGCATTTTCGGGATATCACATCTACAAGTGACAACCAGCCTCAGTAATGTATATACTGTCGATTGTAGAGGTTAATGAAGAATCTTTACGTTGGATCCTGCAACATAAACTGTCTGTAAAATGATGATAATTCACACCGCAAAGTATTTTCGAATACTCGATTTTAAGAAACTTATATTTATGACTTGCTTCGAGGGCCCTGAACCCAAAAATATATAATTGTGGCCTCAGACCACATTACGGTGCGTTTCTGTTTTGGTGACCGGGCAGCATATCAACCGGATCTTACTGAATGATGGCGAGGGAAATATGTCTAGCACTGAATAGTGTATCTCGGTACCATCCTCTGCTAACTATACAATAGCCATGGTATATGAAATGTTAACATTATTTATATTACAAATGCGACACACGATATCAATTTTTGCTACAAAGTCTTTTAGTAATCAGTCTTGATGGCCCGGACGGAAGCGCGCAAGGTGTCTCAATGTGGGAGGAAACCAGATTACCCAGAGAAACCTCAGCCACGTGGCCAGGTAGTTTACCTCTTCATTCCCGGAGAATCGAACCACGGTCCCATAGGTGAAAGATGAGAGTGCTACCACTGAGCCGCCACGTGACAACCAATGTTACAGTATAAACAATTACAATATACATTTCATAAATTACAATATTCAATGCGATGTTACATTAAACATTGTAATAAATTACAATATTCAATCAAATGAATTACAATATTCAATGTGAATGAGATATTAGTTACAGATGGGGGGGAACAATGTGTAAAAAGAAACAAAAGATGAAAGATTTAATGATAAAATCAATGAAACGACCTCATTTAGAATTGGAAGTATATCTGTTAAGATGATCCATATTTTCGTTCAACAATAGAAGAAAGTATAAAAAAAAAAACGAAAACTATGAATTCTGATATAGAAATTCAATTCAATTATATTTAAAACATACATCATTTATGAAAACTAAACGAACATTAATTCAGTTTTTCATTGGATTAATGATGTGATTTGATTTCCGTTATTTCGAATTAAACGAGTTGTGTATTACATTGTAACATACGTACTCAAAATTAGTTTTTTTTTTTTTTTTTTTTTTACTTTTCGGAGAATCAGTTTAACAGATTTGTCTCCGGTTTAACCTATTCTAGATTCCTCTGTCCGTGAACCATGAGAGAATTCACTTTCTCTCATATCTCGCCATGCTGTATAGATCTTGTCCATGAAATATAGCTATGCAAGAAAAATCTAACTTACATAAGCATTTCACGCGCTCGGAGCAATCTGCGTTCAAGGAGGACAACTCTTTTCAGTAGATAGTGTATCGTACCATCAATAAACCAATAGGGCTATAAGGTAAAACGATTAGAGATATCGAGCGAAAATCTCACTCCGCTACTAAACAGGCCTAATATAACAGTACAGTAGACATACCTACAAAGCAGGTTTGTCATTGGTCAATAAAAAACACAAGCACGCACAATCACCGGGCAATGATTGGGCGTTGAAATAAAGCATTAAGTAAATGTTTTTAACAAAATATCTAACACAAAAAACGACGAAATGGTTCCGTCTACGTCAGCACATGGATACGAAATTTTGTCTACTCGAGGTGTATTTGAACTTATCGTAGTGTGTGCATGTAGCACCTTTTCAGACATTTTTGGCTGTAAGATTTCCAAACATTCGGTAAAATATGACACCCTTCGATGTGCATATAAGAAAGTATTTGTTTTAAATGTAACAAAAAGTCTATATTCAATTAATTTGTGTAGAGCAGCAAGGAAAGCGGACACCGCTCCAATTATTGTTGTTATCAACGGACCTACTCTCGTTATTCGGTCAGGAAAACCAGTTCACACATAATTCTGTCACAGAAAAGATCGAATACTCGTATCGAGCTACTGTCCGCTGGTTCATACATAAAGTTACCAAAATAACCAAGAATAGTACCCACGATGCATCGCCGCATCCTGGTGATCGAGATCGACACCACTCCCAATAGTCGTAAATTATGAATGGAATTCAAATGATAGTTGTGACGTCATGCAGTGACGTGAATGTACATGTATAAGAAAAGTAACTGAACAATAAAAAGTAAGATATATTCCATAAATTGATGAAATATGTCGAAGTACAAATCAAATTATAAAAATTGAAAAACTCATTTTCCTCATTTATTTTTTGGTATGACTCGGGTTTCACCACATTTTGTGACCTTCTGGTGGAATATACCTAACCCATACACAGGGACTTGAGAGTTAGATAGTCTTCATGTTGGATATTCCCTAGCGTGTAAAATACATTTTGAGGGGGGTGGGGGGTAGATTAAAATTCGGTAAAAAGACACCCCCGCTGTTCACCATTTATACAGATCTATGAACAGCGGGGGGCGGGGGGAGTCATTTTTTAATCTAATAGATTTTAACCTGATCCCCCCCACCACCACCACCAAAAAAAATAGTCTCAAAACGTGCTTTACACACTAGGGAAGATCAAAATAATGTATACTGTTTTACAAATTCTCAAGTCCCTGTGGGATACTCTTTCTCTTACCAGGGAAGGAATACCCACAATATTACTGGTATGAGATTTTCTCGTCCTCAGGTTGAGACAAGTTCCACGTGCTCTTTGCACGTTCTTAATAATTGAAAGACGTCACGGAAACAATATAATGACGTCATGTCAACCATTCAAGTTGATTTCGTCAACGTTGCCTTTGATTGATATAACTTATTAGATATTTAAGATGATAAACAGGGGAGGGAGGAAAATAAGTATCCATCCCTCGGGAAGGAGACAGGGGAACCCCAACCTTGGGTAGGAGACCGGGGAATCCCAACCTCGGGTAGGAGACAGGGGAATCCCAACCTTGGGTAGGAGACAGGGGAATCCCAACCTTGGGTAGGAGACAGGGGAATCCCAATCGTCGAGATAAGATACCTAAGCAGCCAAACTCTCGGCAAGCCTCAACTTTAGCAAATTAATAATCTTTCCCCGCAAGTTGGGATTCCCCTTTCTCACCCATAAGAGGTAAAATAATACATTAATCTCACACAGGGTAGAAAAGGACAGCTGACACGCACTATGACGCTACTCACAATAGCAAAGTGTCATCATTTTACTTGCACTAGCGTAACCGTCATACAAATTGATGACGTCAACAATTTCGACGCACATTTCATGGGTAAATGATAACTAGATTGGTACCCTACCCAGTAAGCTCCTAACTGGACCCTGCGTAAATGAAATAGTATGATAGGGGAAAGTTTTTTTTAAAAAATTAAATAAAAAAAATCATCCCCAATTTTGAGGACGTGACAGAAATCCAATCATAGTGGAGAAATTCTTCTCTGCCTAACCATCGGCAAAGCCTTAGGAAGACTTTGTCAATCTTTGCTGATTGACCTTTTTTTCACCGTGTTAATGGTGTAATGGAAAGGAAAATGAAAACTATCCTGCGAGTTTAAGGCTCGAATTAACAACCTCTCGCTCCTTGAGCGGACACCCTCCTACTACTAGGTTGAGGGGAAATTCCAGCGACCCCAATCTGATTTATCAAGTTACTTCCCTTTTTTAGTCAGTCAGTAGATGGTAAAGCGATAAGTTTATACAGTCGATGGGGCTGAGAATGACCGATTTTGGCCAAGAATGGCCGATGAGGTTAAGAATGTCGCCAGTAATTATTTCAAAATGATGCAATTAGTTGGCAAAAATTGTATTTATAGTACTCGTAGTGTTAAAATATTACCAAATTTTGAGCCGATATGATTTTTTTCTCTTTTATTTATGCTCAATTTACAGTTGTAACAACATCAGTATGAGTTGAAATTAGTAATCGGAATGGATAATGGAAATAATTCCACGCACAAAACAAAAAACTCTCTTTGCACATGCTCTAGCACCCTCGATATTCCAGCGGTTTTGTTGATGCACTCTGTCTCCCTGGAATATGTCATGGGAAATTGAAGCTCAATCAACGCCATCTTGTGATCCCTAGATGCACATGTGGTGGTCGCCCTACCATTAAATTGACTGGCTTTTTGATTTGTTGTCACTCCTCTGTAATCGTCAAACGAAATGTATCAGCTAAGCGATTGGTCTTTTTCCCCCCGACACAAATCAAATAGTTTGTCGTTTGTCTTCGATTTTGACATGACACATGCCATGGATCGGTATCCAGAGAGCGAGAGTGATACTCTCTGGAGTATTACGTTCTCGGCCTCCATTAATCTGGTCAATCGACGTCACAGGAAGTAAAATCGGTCACAATTTTTCGGTGACTCCCCTAGCAGTGTGACACCGGCAGTAAAGCTTGTTGTGACGAAATGAACAAAGGGAAGTAACCCTGGCTTATCAGAATTGGATTATCGTGGATGACGCTCTACTACATTCGGATCATCCTCGGGTTGGCTACGTGTATTTTGAAGAAAAAAACCCGAGGAGTTCCGGATGGCTCTACTACTGACGGCTGAGCTAGTATGAAAACATCAGTTGCACTTTGATGCTAGAACCTGAATTGGTTTTGTTTTCAAAATTTGATTGTCACAAATAACGTCATAAAAATGATCAGGTAGACTACTTACGTGTAATGTAATTATTTTAATCGTGTCTGCTACGATCGGAGGGACGTTTCAAACTGTAACTTATAAAGCTTCAAATTGACATTAAAAATGTTTGCAGGTTTTCGAATGCTTTTGAGATGGCCCCTCTGATTACAATACAGCTTCGGTATCGGTATCTAAGGAAGTGCAATTAAGGGCATCTACATCTAGATGAATTATGTTGAATTTTAAACACGAATGAACATCTACAAATTTTCACTAAAGTAGTCATGTAATATGCCAAAGTGTTTGTTTGGAAATGTAGTTTCTTAAAATCACCAATTATTTGCTATATATGTATCAGTTTCCGCTTTACAGTGACTTTGTGGATAAATTTAGCTCAGAATAATTCTTTGTCACACAAATAATCAAACCTGAAAAATAGTCATGCTGTTAACTTCACAAGCCTCTGTAGAGCACGATAGGAACTTGTGTTCGACCGGATTTGACTTTATGGACGTATAAAAACTTATTTTGATTCGACCTTGAAATGCAAATGGCGGGTGTGAGTTCTTCGGACAAGTAAGATAAAATGTTTATGGGGGATGATAGCATTTCATTGTTCCCTCCTTCAATTTTAAAGTTGGAATGTATGTCATGCAACAGGAATAGAGCACACGAAAATGGTCGGAAATAGCCCACTTCTACGTTCTACGGTGGCTCCAATTTACGAGTGTGTGCCGTATATTCCGTCGTGTTTTCGATTCTGTAACCCCGATTTGAAACATTTTGTGAGGTTTTGTTTAGTATTTGTTGAAATCAAGTATCATCAGCATCTGTAACCAGAGTAATTTTAGCTAAAGTCTGTTTATTGAAGCGAAACTGGACTGGGCTGTCGGCTGAGCTCCGTTGGTCAGGAACATTTGTAACTCAAATGCTTAGAGCGTCTGTCTAAAGGTCGTAGGTCCCGGGTTCGAGTCCCGGTCTGGTCGCTGTATTTTACCTCTCCTGTTACATTTGACACTCAACTGAACTATGGAGGTGGTAGAGGGTATCGTGTGTGTCCCCGGGGTCAAAGACTGATGGAGGAGGAAGGAATATATCGAAACTTGACTCGGCTTGGCGGCGGCGGAGGTCCCGGATTCGAGCCGCGTTCTGGTTGCTGCATTTTACTTTCCTGATAAAATATACCTCAAGAGTTGGGACAGAGTTCTATTTCCTCTTTATGTGAAAACGCCCATTTTTTCCAATCCTGCCTGTTTACTTTCTCAGATGTGTTTTTTAAACCCTAAAAGCTGTTAGTAGATATATTCATCACCTTTCTTTTCCAGTTCAGTTTTTACAGCATTTTACGGTCACATAAGGTCTCGCGAGAGTTCACGTTATCCAGGTTGAAATACATATAAGATCTTCCGTCGAGACAAACATCAAGTTGTTGGTTTTTTTTTTTACAGTGGACATTATAAACATGACCGTAAAATCTGACATATCTGCAAAAGTTTGATAATTTTATATATCAATGTTTGATTAAATGTCTACAGGATGGGTAAGTGTAATATACATATGTATATCTGTTCTACGTCTGCATAGTGAAAACATCCTTAGACGTGCGGCCCCTGGCCGGGTCGGAGAAATTAACCGTTTTCATACAGGAAGGGACTCTCGAGGTGCATCAGGAAACTTGTACTCCCCATATTACGCCACCATAAATATTCAATATCATCAAATATAGTAATGGAATCCTTTATAAATATATAATTATTATATTTATGTCAACTAATTGATATCAGTAATTGGCTAAAAACTTCTGTATGAAAATTTGAGAAAAGTTGACTAGCCAACGAATGTTTGGTCTGAATGGCAACGCACGTGCACAGGTAACCGGGTCATCTGTGTCAAGACACACCTGGAAACAGTCTACACGGGTTAGCCACATGCCTACTATGTCTTGTTATTTTACATGCCTTTTAGTGTGCAATGTAAAACTAAAGAATGAAGAGAGCTTATCTAAAATGTTGTTGTTTTTTTGTTTGGTTGTTGTGTTGTTTTTTTTTTTTTTTTTTGAAACAGTTACAATAATATTGTATTCGTGTTTGTCTATGTAGTGCCAGGCTTTTTTTGTGAGTAAAAATGTATGTGAACTTTGTCAAATTAAACAGTGTATATGGTTTGACATGAATATAAATAGCCGTTTTTATCATGAAAATTATCAATACAACACTATTTTGATCATTTGAACAAAAACAAGCCTGGTACGATATGGATAAACACGAATACAATGATACCATTGTAACTATTTCACAAAAATATTAAGAATAGCTCCCTGAATTCTATAGTTTCTGATTATGTAACAATTATAAACTAGGTCATTATTCTAATTTAAATATTTTTATTTTGAAATATTTGTTTTTAATGTTTCTGTTGCCATCCCTTTACAAATATATCACATCAAATCATAAGTGGAGAGGTTCATCATTAATTGCAGACCGTTTGGTTTTTGCTTTAATCTTTCTCAGTACAGGTGTTCTGAAACACCCGAATCTTCTCCGCCCTTAGAGTAGCACCAAGTGTTAAATAAATGGATGTTTACAAAGCATGTTGGCGTTCAGAAAACACCTAGTAATCAAGGATATGAGACGTACGTAGCCTGACAAACCGTTATAATTTACACATACAGTAACGTTATACTACAATAATAATACTTGGTATTGACAGACAGGTGAAAACAACAAACTTACCTCAGTCAGTCTGTGAGTGTCGATCAGTAAAAATTCTAATTTCAGTGCCAAAACAAAGAACTAAACTGAAAACAATCCAGTATCCATCCATACTGACAATACTTTTTTCATGTTTGCACGTAAATCTGTGATGTGGGGGTAGCAGACAGCAGTGAGGTGGGTTTTTTTTTATTCAATCAAGGTAGATAATTACCAAGGTAGATAACTCTGTCAATAAGCACGCGTTTATTGTTTGGGAAATTCAGGATGATAAAGAGACTTGGTAAGTGAGTATCAATGGATTTAAGGCAAAGCACGTGCAAAGTAACAGTGTGTTATGATTATTTTTTTTTTACAATTACTGTATGTTGACGAGGTCGATGCAGTGTTTAATTAATCCAAGAATAGCAATATTAACCGAGGCCGCAGCCTTCTTGTGTTCTATATATTTACAAGTGATCACCTGTGTCTTTATTAGCCAATGAAAATTCGCATATAATAGAAATGAATAGATAAATAAGTAAATATATATACATAAATGAATACTGCATTGAGCAGCTGTTTCATCCACTTAGAATTCGTCAACGATGATTGAGGCAAAAGCATGGAAGCCCGGAAGGGAAAATAAACATACAAGATAAATGTAAAATGTTTAAATATAGACAAATATGTTTATTATCCTATAATTAATTGATTTGGCAATAGCTTATATCACAAACATTATCACATATGTATCATCTGAACCATTGTCACAATTCTTGATATAGGGTAACGGAAAGACTAAAAATAAACTAACAAAATCTAACCACCCAGCTATTTCCGTTTTGGTGGTCCCTTGGAAAGACTCTTTGTCCTAATTGATCCGAATCGGACGGCTTTCCCATATTTGTTCATTTCGAGAGTGAAGGAGACAGTATTCTGATTGGTTATATGTAGGTGAATATGTTTAGTACTTACATGTACATAGAGTGTATATTGTTTAACCTACCGTATATATAAGTATTTATACATGCATGCTGTATTCAGAAAATAAAATATTTTCCAAGAAAACATTTGTTTTTTCTTTAATATTTTTTTTTACCTGTGCGTTCAGGGTTCGATTCCCCGATTTGACGTGAGAAGGTATAGGGATGACCTTCCCGAAAACATTAAGTTTCCCCAAGTTGTCTGATTGTTACCATAGTAAGACCCTTGTGCGCTTTAACAGTAAAAGTTATTAAGATAAACTGACAAAGATTTCATTCCGCAATATTTGTAAAATTAAATTAAATAAGATAAAATAGGTGTATAATTCTATAAAAAAACAACACATAACATGTTGTGGTAGTAATGAAATTCCGAGCAATCAGACCCATTACAGGACAATTGTTTTTACAGAGAGAAATGTCGATTGCTTTGGGAGTCTTATAAGGCATTAACATCACAGATTTCATGGACATCTCACAATATCTTGACGAATCTTAAACAAAAGCAAGGCGACCATTCTTTGAATTGTTGACTTTATTTACACCTAGAGGTTAATTCTCGCCACTAATTTAATGTTCTGATTTCCTATGAGGATATTTGGAAACAATTATAGTTCTTATTTTAGTATATGATATGCAAACGATGAAACATGTATATAAGGGGAGGTAACTCTCACTATTGATGGCCCTGACACGTGTTCGAGCTCAGAAGAGTTACACACCTTTCATAAAACTCTACACAGTGAACAAAACTTAAAGTAGCTTAACTTCGAAGGAATCACAAACCATGTTACGGAGTCAAATACGAAATTGACAAAGTGTCCCGATTTGTTCGTCAATGAATGCATCATTAACATGCAGAATCACGAGTGATTTCTATGTAAATACACATGCCTACTGTATTTCGTGGAATGCCCCGCAGGGTTAGGGCGGATGTCCTAGCTAAACCTTATTGTAAGGAAACATTACAGAACTCAAGCTGTTTCCCACTACATCCTAATAAAGAATGCGACTAGAAGTGGACCTCGTCTAAAAAAGAAATTTTGTTGTTGTTTTTTATGGGGTTTTGTTTCTGTTTAAAAATCTTGATAATGACCGAATCGATCTGATGTTTCTCTCACCATAACTAGCTTTGCGTTTCTGTTTGGTCTCTTTATTCTAGTTGTGTTGCAGTGGCGTAGGAAGCGGGGGGGCAGGGGGGGCAATTGCCCCCCCACTTTTTTCAGTGGGGGGGCAAACATATCTTTTTGCCCCCCCACTTTTTGACATCCAAAATCTAAAAAAGGGGAAAAAACACGAATTTATATATTCATTTCGATAAATATCTGTATATTTTCGAACCGATAATGTTTTCTTGAAGGCAACGATAAAACTGTATCTTGTACATCCGGAACATTCCGACTTTTATACTAGTATATCAATCCTCAGACCTGTGTGTCGGTCGTCTGCAATAGCCTGGTAAGTTAATATTTATATCTTAATACGAAATTTTGCTTAACTTCATCACATAGATTCAATAAGTTGATGATAATTTGTGAAGTTAATTGAGTTCATAATGAGAACAAGACAGAAACACAACATGAATAAGAATGCGCGGTTTTAACGTGAATAGAGTGATACTAATTACCGACAGGTACGAGGAAATACAAAAAAAATTCGGCTCGCGCCTACGGCGCTCGCTTTATCACTAAATTATTGCCCCCCCCCTTTCGATTGCAGATCCACAGGGGGGCTTCGCCACCCTGGGACCCGCTGGGCGGCCCCCAGACCTCTCGCAAACTTAATTACTGGACCCCCTTTCGAAAACTCCTGGATCCGCGCCTGATCCCGAATTATTGGAAATGTGCTATATTCATTTTCCGCGGAGGGCTTAGACCCCCTTGAACCCCCTATCAGGGCGCTGCCCTGGACCCGCTAGGCGGCCCCTCAGACCCCTCGTAAAAAAAAAGCAAAAAAAAAAAAAGCAAAAAAAACTCGGCTCGCGCCTAAGGCGCTCGCATTATTACTAAATTACTGGACCACCCGCCCTTTCGAAAATCCTGGCCGGGCCTGGTGATTCATGTTTTGCCATAAATAATATATCCTGATTTGCGTAAATAACTTATTTTGTACTACATTAATTATCAAAATTATCATGGGATGTTGAAATGATAATTATTGCCTAATTTTGCGGAGATGGCATACGATTTGTTTAGTGCGTAAAATTTAAGGTTAAAAAAAATTTTGCCCCCCCCCACTTTTTGACGACTTCCTACGCCACTGTGTTGTGTGTTTCATTTGGCAATGTCCATTACACAAACGTACTTGGTTGTGGGTATCCCTTTAGATACTCGTCCTCATATGACCTTGACTATGGGTACCCTTCCAGACACTTGTCCCCATATGACTTTGACCATGTAGGTATCCTTTTGGACACCCGCCCTCATATGACCTTGGCTATGGGTACCCTTCCAGGCACCCGCCCTCATATGACCTTGGCTATGGGTACCCTTCCAGACACCCGCCCTCATATGACCTTGGCTATTGGTATCCTTCCAGACACCCGCCCTCATATGACCTTGGCTATGGGTACCCTTCCAGACACCCGCCCTCATATGACCTTGGCTATGGGTACCCTTCCACACACCCGCCCTCATATGACCTTGGCTATGGGTACCCTTCCAGACACCGCCCTCATATGACCTTGGCTATGGGTACCCTTTAATGCACTCGTCCGTTTAAAAACACATTTTACTGACGCCCCTTTGTGTTTAAGTTATCTATATACACCGATGCTTGTAAGGTACGTAAATTTACACAGGAAATGATGGGAGAATTGATAAAAATATGATAATGCAAGATTTGATGACGCGTTTAACAGGTACACAAGAAGTTATTTGAAAAGTTCATAGGAGATGTTGACAAAATAAGAAGGAGAGTATTTATCTAAATAGATACCAGCCTTCTCGATCCCCATCAGCTTTCAAGTTAAACGCTTTACCAGGGTGAAACGAAGTGCGTGAAGAAACAATGGTTTTGAGGTTTGTAGCTCCTTTCTTGAGTTACATTATAAATATGTACTTCCTTTATCCCGGAATAAAGAGTAATATCTTAAGACTTGAAAAACAAACGAATGTACCCCTACTTAAAATAGAATGACGTAGAATTTCAGGTGCAAAAAGGTGAGAATTCCTAAGGGTGGGGTTCCCCCGTACACCATAAATATCGGGGTTACTGTCTTTTGAGCACTAGTGTGCTCGTATATGCAATTAGACCTGCCCAAAAGCTATTTGTTGGGTAGCAAAAGCGGTCAAGCTTTTATTTATATTAATCTAACATCAAACGTGTGGTTTATGGGAAGGGCTTATTCGTAACATAAAGGAAAATACAATTGCTCAACCGGAACCGGAAGTAGCTATAGTAATGAAAACCAGCCCAATATATACTCAGTCTTATCACAACGAATGCAGACAGGCACAGCCTTAACTTACATATATATTTATCCTGCAACTGCCACCGCATTGTCGGAATACACCCACCGTATATATTTTTGCTGTATACGGCATTGACGAAAAACAGCTGTATTTTGGAATCATAGCACGTGCGTCAGTTCGACTGACCTACTTCAAAGTGAAACTACGTTTAAAAGGCGAACATATTTCTGTCATTTTTGACACCGTTTCACTTCAAAATGATTATTTCTGATGATTGCTTTTATGTCTGTTGCAGGATAAATAGAATACATGGTCAGTGTCTTAAAATATAAGCTGTATTAGTGGCTCGCCAAGGCTCGCCACTTGTGTCTTTCTTTACCCTCGCCAAAATACAGCTTATATTTTAAGACACTGACCATGTATTCTCTATATATATATCGATGCGTTGTTGAGTGTTGACATATTTACACATTTCCTCAATGTCGGTTTAAGTAATCAGAAGTATAAACTAATCATCGCGATGTTTGTTGACATAAGGGAATAATGTCAATACGCACCCAAACAGTTAAATATTGTTCTTAAAACCTAGATTTGCTTAGTTGTGTCGTCGATTAAACAGAAGACTGTAGTATTTGTTGCATGAAAGGTCGTTCGTGCCAAAAATGAAGATATATTTAACGCGTTAAAATTATCGTTTGGAAACTAGTGTAAACGGGTTAGCATTTAACGCGAAATGTTTCTTGGATTAGCGCATTATATTAATGTTAATCGCGTAAAAACACGCGTTAAAAACATTTAGCGCGTTGTTTTTTACCTGAACGGATCGCCATGTTGTTGGTGGGGATCAGTGTTAAGCTTTCCCCCTCAGATTTATTTCTTGTGGAAGAGAGTTTACTTCCGGTGGTATCAAACTTTATAATCTTATATATTTATATACTGTACAGCCATTGGTTTAGTCATCCAAAGACCTATGAAACACAGCTTTCACATAGCCCCCAGGTGATGGTTCTCTCACATACCTTATCGCTATAGGGTCAATATTACTGAACATCTGACAGCTTGTCAATACCTACATACAGATAAGTACAATGCAAGTAGCGGGAAATAAAAATCTATACATCTGAGCCTACCGCAATTTTCACTCCGTGTCTGCTTAAACTATTCCGAAGGTCTCTGATATTTTATCGGCCTTTTCGAAAAAATCGTATATGGGCCGACTGATATCAGAACTCCCGCAATAGTGGAAAGGTGGGGGAAGCTGGCCCGACCCTGGATCCATTTTTACGTGAAATTTGATAAGTGAACAGAAATTCTTAAATTTACACTCATTTGTCCATTTTCATATCAATGTTATTTACTTCGGCGGTAACCACCTTTTAAAATACAGAACGACACTTTGCCCTAATTGTTCTGGGTGGCTGGCGATGTACCCCCGCATGTTGTTCAGACAGTGTTTAAAATTAAATTATTAAGTACGCGCAATTTCTTCTCAACACTGTTATTATCTTGTAAAATTTGTCTTCAATGTACCTTCTACCATTGACAATGACAATGACAACATTTTATTCTTATAAACATATAAAGTATAGAGAATTACATACATACAAAATTGTACAGGACATGGATACATTTGTTAAGCAAGAGATTAAATTAAATATTGTTGAGTCGTATACTTTTTTGTATAATTAATTTCACAAGTGATTTCAATTCATCATCTACTACAAATTAAAAAGGGTATTTAACTTGAATGTACTGCGTTTTTCATAAAAGTATCTAGATACATATATGTATATATTTTTTCTTGTTAAGTAATGTGTGTTGATCGCTACAATTGAATAAATAATGGAAATCGTCTCCTATTTCATTTAGGTTGCAGAGACTACATATTCTATTTTCCATGGGGATGTTATTCCATCTTCCGTATTCGTTTGGTAATTTAAAGTTACAAGTTCGAAATTCCAGAAGCAGAATTGACAGATGCGTGCGGCTGAAAACCTGGCAGGCGTGGAACTTCACCGTTGAGGTAAACTGCAGAGGACTCCCGGCTAGATCGTGTTGGATGATATTCGGAATCCTCGACATCACAGGAGGAATAAAGAAGACTTCAGATAGTTGATGAAGGATGAAGAACGGACAGCACGATGACCGTGGTCGCGGCAAGGAGAAAGAAGCTGGAAGCCAACCGTCGGAGATTGGGAATTGATCATCCATGTTGACCCACCATCCGGACAGAGTTCAAGTATAGGGTTTGGATCTCTCGACGATGGATGAATGTGACTGATGATGGCGACGGTTGGGAAGTAACATATGGTATGACTGGTTGTTCTTCTCTCTCCAAATCAGTTACTGTATTAATGATAATCAAAAATCTATATTTACAAGTTTTTTTTCCTCCAGCAAAACATCTTATTGAAATCCTTACAAAAAGCAATTCTACCACGATTGCTATGCAACGCCAGTTTTGATTGGTTTGAAAACCGTGTAATTATTTGCCAGTAATCCACTCTCGTGTCAATAATACATGCTCGTGAGTCACGGCTATTACAATCCCCCCCCCCCCCCCCCCCCCCCCAAAAAAAACAACAAAAAAAAACGTCCATTTGTAAACAAACAAACAAACAAACAACGGAGAAAGCTCTTTGCCAGATTTTTAATTTCTATCAACCCAGACTTTGCTAAACAATATGTTGTAAGGTCAATTTCCACAGGCAACCTTTGGAGAGCATTTATACATGAATTGCTGGCCGACATCCCCGAAAGTTCTCGTATCGTTGCCGTCAACTGACTTGGGATTGATGTCAGCTTTTGAATATTAAACGTTTCATTTGAATTGTAACAGCCATGTAGCGACACATTTCCCGGGGTTTCTTTACCGTTTTTCTATCAGGAAGAGGTAGATCTCAGAACTAAACAGTACATGGAAGAAAAGAAATAATCAACTTTGACTCGTGTTCACGAATCATCGTTAATTATTTCTTTAGTAATGTATGTTCCAGTCAGTACTTTTTCTTCTGAACTTTTCAAACTTTCGATAAGGGCGGGAGGACAGCGTAGGCACAGTTGTGTGTGGGTAGGAAGTCTGTCATCTAGTGCAGAATAAGGACTTAAAGTATAACCGTAGTCGGGTTCCTGCGTTTACCCAAACTCTACGTCCGCGGATTAGAAAAACGTGGATAACAATTTTCTTGATACTAATGAACTCCTACAATTAATTAATCAGCGATGATGGTATGTGGTTTTGAAATGTATAGGCTTTGATTTGAGATCAGTAATACGCTTATCACATATAGGGCAAAGATAAAAGTATGTACAGGGTTCAGGGGATTGTATAAAAGACACACCAGTTACTGTCCAATACAGTTTAAGTGTCAATAAATGAGATCCACAAGTATTGTTATTCCGTCCGTCTAGGACAGGTTAACGACAAAACGTGCATGTGTTAAGTTAGTGCGGTTAGGCAGGGCCTTAGTATTGGTAGCTAGGGAACGACGTGTAAAAACTAAAAGTAGGTCGGAACACATGTCCAAATCCGGATATGGAGGCGCAATAGCCAAAAAGTTCAATAAATGTCATAATTTTCAATATTTGTTTAGAAAAAACGTATTTTTTTGGTGATCTATGGCGGTCAAATATTGAGTGTTTACTACAGGTGGGCGTCAGTAACATTGACGGAGTCCTGTTGGTATTTTACCTGTATATAGAAGGTTTGGTTTGTTTTGTTTAACGTCCTATTAACAGCCAGGGTCATTTATAAGGACGTGCCAGGTTTTGGAGGTAGAGGAAAGCCGGAGTACCCGGAGAAAAACCACCGGCCTACGGTCAGTACCTGGCAACTGCCCCACGTAGGTTTCGAACTCGCAACCCAGAGGTGGAGGGCTAGTGTTAAAGTGTCGGGACACCTTAACCACTCGGCCACCGCGGTATATAGAAGGACGTTAACCAAACTGACCTCAAAAACAAGGTGAAGGTAAAAGAAATCTTATCACCTTTCCAAGATAAGCATTTCCTATAAAGGACACGGTATTATCTACCACACATACTGTCCAATTGGTACGCCTCCAATCACGGTAAGACCAAATTGATAATTATTTAAGACTTTGCGGTTTATGTTATCGTTTTGACATTTAGGTTCCGAATTTGTCCTTTACATATTGACGTCATCTTTTGTCTTGTGTATCCATCTGACGGCAGGCCAAGCTTTTTTATTTATTTATTTATTTATTTATTTATTTATTTATTCATTCATTTATTTATTTATTTATTTTATGCATTGACGCCCAATGTTATTTTGTCTCTGTGAGATCGTTCAAGGATCTACATTGCCGACAAGGATTACTTATTTGATCGATTCAAAACAAGAATATTCTGTTAAATATTTCATGCAAAAACAAATGTTAAAATATACTTTACGCTTTAACAAACAGCCTAATAATTCTGTCTTAAATTCAAATAGGGAATGAACTTTTGTTTTATTGCGTTTACGTTGGTATGAACGAGTATGACAGATATCGATATTTTTACGAGTGAAAAATATCGAAATATTCCGTCATGCAAGTGAAATATATGTTATATTTAACGGGAAACCATTCAATTTTTTTTTATTGCATTTCATAAACTTAAAAACAAAATAAAAAACATCGAAAAATTAATAGTGTCAAAAAGTGCGGGAATCAGTAATGACGTCATCTATTTGTGACTTACTCCTCGTCAACTTGACGACGCCATTTTGAAAGGACTGATCAACGCAATTTAAGCGTTTTCTGCTGTTATAGGAGAATCTGTGGATGACTAGCTAACGTCAAGTGAGTATTTTGCCAAAAACTAGTCTGAAAATTTCAGAAATACAGCAAAATAACCAATTTATCTATCTGCCGTCGATTGGAAAACCGGCAAGTTTCAACGAAGTGAATACAAAGGTATGCTTTCTTTGGTCAAAAACGGAAAACTTATAATTTCACTGCAAAATCTTATATTTTCACTGCTAATCGCTGCAGTGAAAATGAAGTTTTATTAGTTTGATAAATCTCTATATTTCACTGGCAAAAATGCAATAAAGACATATTCTATAGAGCGCCTTAGCCATTCCGGTCATACAGATATGTACCATCGTAAACGCAATAAAAACACTGTTCAATGCATATATTTACATCAAACGATCCGTCGAAATACCGTACGAGGAAAATAAAAGTCGTGATGTGTTGCGGCGTTGGTAACTACGGCAGTCGTGGTTGCTAAGATAATATAGTTCGAGTGAATCTACGTAAAGACAACAGTATTGTTTACAAATAAAAAGAAACATTTTTGTCTTATACATTTGAATCGTTTTCAATTCATTAATATATCCACAATCCATAATTTCCGTCTCGCATTAACTATGGTTGTCAAGCACAGCGTTTCTTAATACAGTAGGACGTTAAATAATAGCAAACAAACAAAACAAATGAACAAAGTATTGACACACATTGTGAAGTGACGTGGTCAAATGTTCTATAGGAGCTGTACGCTTCAGCCATTTCTTGTTAGCTTACCACGTGGAGAAGTTCAATATTCGCTCGTTTCCGCAATCTTCAGTTTAGTTTTTGACAAAACACTCACTTGACATAACCTTTTTGTACAGAGATCATCGAGAAAAAGGAGAAAAGCCTAAAATTGCGTAAATCAGTCCTTCGAAAATGGCGCCGTTTAGTTGACGTTCCGTTGACGTCACAAAGAGATGACGTCATGATTATGTAACCGATTCCCGCGCGTATTAATCAGCTGAGCCTTTTGTCACTGCTTTACGATAAGTTTACGCAGTCAGAGTTTACTAAGCTGAAGAAGGAAGAGATGTAAATATATGGATTAAAAATTAATTGCAACAGAAGAAATTATATCGTTCACCGGCTGTGATAGCTGTCGTCTGTGCTGTCGTGGTTGTGTTCTCGGGTAAGAAAATTTACCCTGATTGGCCTGGATGGCATGCCTTGGGTCTCCTGTATGTTGTTCAGTGAGGGATATCCCGGAGTCACCAGCTAATACAAGGAGACCCCGCCTCAAAATGATCACGGCCGTAAATGGGGACATTAACCTACCAAACAAATCTGTTGTTCAGCATCTCTATATTTGGTATATGACGTTCATTCTTAGACGCAATCGTGACTTGGACGGAAATATTTTTCTTTTGTTTGAAACATTTGTGCATTCTGGAGAAAGGCAGTGTAGCATCTTCAAATACTGTGCAATTGAATTTGGTTAATGTTACCACAGATGTTGAGTACGTGTTGCCTTTACAGTGGTTTATACTATCAAGTTTTTACGAGAGAGTGGTACATGTATGTACATAAGTATATAAATCTCCTGACCCTCGAGTGTAATGTGACATCGTCGTTACATATTTTTTTATTTTATTTTTATTTTCTTCTACATGTATCTTCCTTTACGGTTATCACAGTTCTGACGCCATTTTTATTTTTTTATGTAATAAATTCCACATACAGCGTAGTGATGGGTTTAACATTTAACACTGTATGAGATAGTAAATAAAAACTCTCAAATTGATTTTAGGCAGAATTTTCTCTTAAACTGTATGATTTTTTTTTCTACAAAGACAATCGCGTGACGTCACATATTGATTATGACGTCAAAATATCTGTGAAAGCACAATATTAATGGTGTTATAAAACATTGCGGTATTACATGGTATAACGGGCGCCAGTTACTTGATAAAAATAAGAAACCCTTTTCATTCTTCATGTTCGATTTCAGATGCTTGCCTTTCTCTTCCTCATTGTGACCACTGTGGCGGTGTGTTCCGCGTCACATCAGTTCTACGTTGAGAACCACTGTTCCTATCCAGTGTGGGCCGCTGCCTTCGGAAACAATGGCCAGACACCGCTAGGAGGTATGGAGTCAGCTACCATTACGTCACGATCATTAAGATACTATATCTATCTAAAATCCTTACAATGTCTATATGATGCCTTTTTATATTCATTAGTTGACAAATGGAAAATTTTATCAATAAGTTATTACCAAATTTATATCTAATGTGTGTGTCTTTCGTGCAAACCTTTGAGAATGCTACATACATGTAGTAAGGTTTATAGGTGTATACAAGTGTACTTTATAGACTGGTGGGTACTTTATAGGCTGGTGGTACTTTATAGACTGGTGGGTACTTTATAGGCTGGTGGATACTTTATAGGCTGGTGGATACTTTATAGGCTGGTGGGTACTTTATAGACTGGTGGGTACTTTATAGGCTGGTGGTACTTTATAGACTGGTGGGTACTTTATAGGATGGTGGGTACTTTATAGGCTGGTGGGTACTTTATAGGCTGGTTGGTACTTTATAGGCTGGTGGATACTTTATAGGCTGGTGGATACGGTATAGACTGGTGGGTACTTTATAGGCTGGTGGATACTTTATAGGCTGGTGGATACTTGATAGGCGGTAGGATACTTTATAGGCTGGTGGATACTTTATAGGCTGGTGGATACTTTATAGGCTGGTGGATACTTTATAGGCTGGTGGATACTTTATAGGCTGGTGGGTACTTTATAGACTGGTGGGTACTTTATAGGCTGGTGGATACTTTATAGACTGGTGGATACTTTATAGGCTGGTGGGTACTTTATAGGCTGGTGGATACTGTATAGGCTGGTGGGTACTTTATAGGCTGGTGGGTACTTTATAGGCGGTAGGATACTTTATAGGCTGGTGGATACTTTATAGGCTGGTGGGTACTTTATAGGCTGGTGGATACTGTATAGACTGGTGGACACTTTATAGGCTGGTGGATACTTGATAGGCTGGTGGGTACTTTATAGGCTGGTAGGATACTTTATAGGCTGGTGGATACTTTATAGGCTGATGGGTACTTTATACGCTGGTGGGTACTTTATAGGCTGGTGGTACTTTATAGGCTGGTGGATACTTTATAGGCTGGTGGACACTTTATAGGCTGGTGGACACTTTATAGGCTGGTGGGTACTTTATAGACTGGTGGATACTTTATAGGCTGGTGGGTACTTTATAGGCTGGTGGATACTTTATAGGCTGGTGGGTACTTTATAGGCTGGTGGATACTTTATAGGCTGGTGGATACTTTATAGGCTGGTGGGTACTTTATAGGCTGGTGGATACTTTATAGGCTGGTGGACACTTTATAGACTGGTGGGTACTTTATAGGCTGGTGGATACTTTATAGGCTGGTGGATACTTGATAGGCTGGTGGATACTTTATAGGCTGGTGGATACTTGATAGGCTGGTGGATACTTTATAGACTGGTGGGTACTTTATAGGCTGGTGGGTACTTTATAGACTGGTGGACACTTTATAGGCTTGAATACTCCACGACTTAAGTCCCCGAGCGCCCTTTTTTATCCTTATTGCATGCTTAGATTCAGGATTCACACCATGTTTTTTTTTGTTTTTGTTTTTTTCAAGTTTTATTTGTATTCTTATATTCTAAGTAACATGGGTCAATATAAATCCGGTCATATTATAGATATTTTATATTTGACGGTAAATCACAACCGGAACAGGGACTCAAAACCGAAACTTGTTCCCAGACAAGCATATCAGAATTAACAAAATAACATATACCGTTATACAATATCAGGACAAGCGGGACATGGGTGAGTTATAATGGTTGTGTAATAAACTCAAATGTTTCAATAAGTCAGTAAGTGATGTTAGTTACAATATCCCAAACTAAAGACATCAAGGCCATGTAGCGAAGTGGCACATATACTTCATACTTTAATTTAGGCGGCCGAGCTTCCATTCCCAAACCTGACTTGAAAATAAATGGGATCAACTGCATAACCACGCTATCCAAATTGTTTCTCTAGTGCGCGACAGATCGTAGTGTCTGGGAAAGGTGGATACATAATTCAGATTGAAACCAGTTATTTGAACATAATGCCATAGCAGTGATATCATTTAAGTGATATTGGAGATAATTGAGACCACGCAAGTACAGTTTAAGAATTGTGCGTCAAATCACAGTTGCTAAATGTTTAGCGCGCGCGCGCTACAATTTAAGCAAGCAATATATGTAACAGAGCTGGATGTTGTGAATATGTTTTTTTCTCTGTACATCTAATCTTGTGAAAAGAAATGAAATAAAGTTTGAAGTTTGAAGTGTGAAGACTTGATTTGAGGGTGAAACAACTTGGATGCCGGAAGGAACCCGATAAAACCCTCATACCTTCACATATATGTTTATTCACACACAGAGAATACAATATTTTGTACATTATTGTTAAAGGTGGGTGGAAAATGAACCCAGGAGACCGCAGACAGTTCACCGTCGTGGATCACTGGAACGGTCGTATTTGGGGACGGACCCACTGTACGGAGTCTGGACAGTGTCAGACTGGTGACTGCGGGGGCCTACAGTGTAATGGCCGGACAGGCCGACCTCCAGCAACGTTAGCCGAGTTCACTCTGGACGGTTGGGGAGAGGAAGACTATTATGACCTGAGTCTCGTGGACGGCTTTAACCTAATGATGACCATTATTCCCGTGAGTGGGACATATGACACCAATCACCACGGGACGTACTATTGTGCCCGAGCAGGGTGTTACTCCGACCTCAACCAAGGCTGCCCCGGGGAACAGCAGGTCAGTTGGTCTAATTGCAGGAATATGATATTTTTTTAAGCAATACGTTAAAATGAGTAAAACTCCAGTAATTTTTTTTTAAAGGATGTACTTTTTTCGGCATAGCCGTATAATATTCTTTTGGTCCCGGATATGACGCGCCAGGTGGCGTTACTGGTCAAGATGAAGTATGTGATTGGTCAATGTAGAGGTAAATGCAAAATGTAGATATACTGTTAAAAACGAAACAAAGTTAAGAATACAAGCTGAATAAGAGGATGTATCTCAAATGACACATTAATGAAATTATGTTCCTCATTCAAATGCAGTCTTTTTATCACCAAAAATGATTCAAACTGATCTAATTTTGTTATCCGTACTGAAACGCATTAGTTCGTTGATTTATTACACCAGCAGTTTTACATTATAACCACCAGCATTAAAATTATGCCGTTTAATTTTTTAAAGATATTTCTTGCTTAGACTTTATTTATTTTACAATAGTTGGGAAACAAGTTATATCAATCTATTCTAATCACTCTTATTGGCACGGATGAAAGTGTGCGAGGGGTGTTACAGTGAGAAGAAACCGGAGTATCCCAGGGGAACACATGTGGTCGAACAGGTGGCCCAATATCATTTTACATCCGATCGGGTAATCGAACCAAGGTCGCCTGGGTGACTGGCAAGTCTGATTCCACTGTGCCACCGAACTACCATGTTTTAATTGGTCCGAAAACTAAACAATTAATATGTTCTTTGTTTTCATATCAGGCTACGTCCGTGTTTTGCACGTTTTGAATATTCGTTGGTGTTTATTTTCGCTGTATAGTCATTGACCACGAATATACCGCAGTTGAATCCCAAATTAATACGATCAATTATATAGTATACAAATTATTTGCAGCAACACTACGGAGGCCAGGTAGTAGCATGCAAAAGTGCCTGTGAAGCGACCGGAAGGGACGACTACTGCTGTCGAAATGCTCACAACACACCACAGACATGCCCATCATTCCCTGGCGCAAGATTCTTTAAAGGAAGATGTCCTGAAGCCTACAGCTACGCCTACGATGACCATAAAAGCACATTCACATGCAGAGGAAGACCAAAAACCGCCTACACTGTCAGATTTTGTTAATTTATTTTGTAATAAAAGTTTAACAATTTCACTAACATGTTTGCTATATTTGTATTTCAAATTACCTTTTTTGACATTTCAGACGAGAGTGTTTTTGAATTGATGGTTATAACATTTGTACAACGCTGGTCAAAATTTTACACCGTTGACCCGCCAATTTGTAAGTGACAGTACAACTACCACCCGAAACGGAACGCAATGGGCCGAAAAGACTTAATATCAAATAATTATGCTTTTCTTCTTACATAGTTTAGACCAAGAAAACCAAGCTTATTATATTTCCCCAAACCTGTTATATTTAATGCAAGAATACATTATTTACAAATCGTAAGCTGTAATCTGTAGAAATAAATGTATTTTTTTCTTATCGCTCCGTTGAGCACCGTAGGGTAATGAGGGCGCCTGCGACCTACATAGTTAGCAATATGGCGTCGAGTCAATTGTGGGATAAATAATTAATTTTTCTTTGTTTTCATGATAAATACTCAAATGTGATTGGTCGAAAAATTCTTTTCATTCTTCTATGAAAGAAATTCCGAGAATGGCGTGGAAAATGTGACGTCACAATACGACAATTGACGTTGCGTATTGATTTGAGAAAAAGAATCCCATTTAAAAACAGTAAAATTGTACATAAAACATGTTTTAAATTAGAAAATCATTTTCAAAAATTAATTATAAGCATTGATGTCAATTTTTTTTTAGTTTTATCGGGGTATGAAACAAATTTTGTTTGCAAACTTCTGTAAGAATCCATGCGCCATTGAACACCGGAAGTGATCCTGTTGTACATCAAAGTAACATCCGGGTCATGAGAGTCTGCTTACAGCTGATTGATTTTATGTTTCAACGGTTTACCTCGCTACATTAAGGTTTTGTACATAAACACACTTAAATCTACATTAATTGCTACACGGAATAATGTATTAAGTTACCAATTATCGTATCAATTATGTAGATGATGTTGCTTTATAACAAAGGTTGGCTTATTATACAGAGGATACAGCCCGAATTATCATAATATGCTGATTAATTTCCCTCGGGTTTTTTCATATGGCATTGAAAATCAGAAAGTTTATCGAACACAAATTCATGAGGAAATCAATGTTTTGATTTGGTGAAGAAATATTCCTAGAAAAGCACTATCGAAATTCTAATATCGCATCTTGAGGTGTTGTAAACATCTCCTGTTACAGATTAAATGAAGGAAATCCCATAAGCCCAGGAACGCTGATGAAACCGGGTCAAGCCTTCATTTATTTTATTTATTTATTTTTCTTACTTTTTTTCTGTTAGAGGGGAGTACATTTCTACTTTTCAAACAAGGCAATAGGGTTATTTTTTGTTTAACGTCCTTTTAACAGCCAGAGTAATTTAGGGACGTGTCAGGTTTTGGAGGTCGATGAAAGCTGGAACCCGGAGAAAAACATCGACTTACGACCATTACCTGGCAACTGGCCAACGTGGGTTTCGAACTCGCGACCAAGAGGTGGAGGACTAGTGATATAAAGTGTTGGGACACCTTAATCTTTCGGCCATGACGACCGAATAACGCAAATCCTCAAATATGTTTGGTTCTGATACAAGGGACGGGGAAGGGGGAGGAAATGATGGACAATTCCATTTTTATATAAAAACAACAGAGGATACAGACACGTGTAAAACATCAATCAAGATACAGGAGAAGTTCCATGGTTAACGTTGAGACCTAATTTGGACATATTTTATTTCCTTGTCCGATAGAAGTAAGATATTTTGGTGTTTGGGCCTAGATTTGTATGGTTGGTGTCGTCGATAGAAACAGTTGACGCTTGCTCATTCGGAACACCTCGTCCTTTATTGTTTCACTTTTTCAGAAGTTTCAAAAGAAAATCTATATTTATGTTTATAGTTTGCCCTCGGTTAATCGATTTCGAGAATGAATTATGGGGCCTGTTCGTTTATGCGGACAAACCGTTTCGTTAGTTTTTAAATGTAATATTTCTAGCATATATCTTGATAGACCTCCGAATGTTAGTACAGACAGGCCTTAAACGTCTTTGTCAAACTCGTCTGAAAACAATATAAAATCACCAGGTCTGTCTTTATTTCATAATGGAATAATACCGGTCCAACTGGTCCAGCCGTTTGGACTGCAAACACGAAAACGAAAACGGCCATGGTTTCGTTATTCGTCTATCCTGTCTATCAGTCAGGAAGAGCGGGGTTTGGGTGGGGTGTGTGTGTTTTGGGGGAGGGAGCACACTCACTGAAAAGGTTACCCCTCCTCTAAAGAGGACTACAGTAACTTGTTATGGCAATATGGCATGTGTGGTGCGCGGCAATAACGACTTAACAAACTAGTTCAATGCCAACAACGGAGTGAAGCAAGGGTGTAATATATCACTAGCTCTATTTTCCATCTGTATTAAGGATTTATCGTACCAACCAATGGTCGCGCGGCTCGGTATACCAGTAGACGATTGCAATATTGGGATCTCCTGGTGTATGCACATGACATTGTTTTATTATCAGAGTCTGAGGCGTCCTCGGCCCCCATGGAATCTCCTCTTCGTTTCACTCATTCAACCTGTAGTATCACTAAATTAAAATCCTTCAGTTTTACTGACCAAGCAAAATGCTTTTTATCGTTAAAGCTCTTCTTCGCTTGAAAAATCGAGACGTTATTCCAAGATGGCTGTGACCCTGTGTCGGCATCATTTGTTATTGGTCATCTTGCTCAAGAAATCGAAGAAGTTATAAAACAGCGTTTCTGATTGGTCAGATTTTCCGAAACCATTGCTCGGAATGACCCAAACTATTTTGCTATTTTATCGATGTCACTTAATACGTCATATACGTGAACGACGAACACATTAGTACAAATTCAGTGTTACTTTCATCGAAATGTTGTATTTTTATGTCACGGTATATAAGTGTTCAAACACGGTGTCTCTAATGTCACGGTAAATATTTGTTCATATATGGTGTGTCTTATGTCACGGTATATAAGTCTTTTAATACAGTGTATCTTATGTCACGGTACATACTTGTACAAACACAGTGCCTCGTATGTTACGGTACAGTGTACAAATACAGTGTATCTTATGTCACGGTACATACTTGTACAAACAGTGTATCTTATGTCACAGTATATATGTGTATACATACAGTGTCTCTTATGTCACGGTACATACTTGTACAAACAGTGTATCTTATGTCACGGTACAGTGTACAAATACAGTGTATCTTATGTCACGGTACATATTTGTACAAACAGTGTATCTTATGTTACGGTATATATGTGTACAAATACAGTGTATCTTATGTCACAGTATATATGTGTATAAATACAGTGTCTCTTATGTCACGGTACATACTTGTACAAACAGTGTATCTTATGTCACGGTATATATGTGTACAAATACAGTGTATCTTATGTCACGGTACATACTTGTACAAACAGTGTATCTTATGTTACGGTATATATGTGTACAAATACAGTGTATCTTATGTCACAGTATATATGTGTATAAATACAGTGTCTCTTATGTCACGGTACATACTTGTACAAACAGTGTATCTTATGTTACAGTATATATGTGTACAAATACAGTGTATCTTATGTCACAGTATATATGTGTATAAATACAGTGTCTCTTATGTTACGGTATATATGTATACAAATACAGTGTATCTTATGTCACGGTTTATATGTGTATAAATACAGTGTCTCTAATGTCACGGTACATATGTATACAAATACAGTGTCTCTAATGTCACGGTACATATGTATACAAATACAGTGTCTCGTATGTCACGGTACATATGTGTACAAATACAGTGTCTCGTATGTCACGATACATATGTATACAAATACAGTGTCTCGTATGTCACGGTACATATGTGTACAAATACAGTGTATCTTATGTCACGATATATATGTGTATAAATAAAGTGTCTCGTATGTTACGGTATATATGTGTACAAATACAGTGTCTCTAATGTCACGGTATATATGTGTATAAATACAGTGTATCTTATGTCACGATATATATGTGTATAAATAAAGTGTCTCGTATGTTACGGTATATATGTATACAAATACAGTGTATCTAATGTCATGGTATATATGTGTACAAATACAGTGTATCTTATGTTACGGTATATATGTGTACAAATACAGTGTATCTTATGTCACGGTATATATGTGTACAAATACAGTGTCTCTAATGTCACGGTACATACGTGTATAAATACAGTGTATCTTATGTTACGGTACATACGTGTACAAATACAGTGTATCTTATGTCACGGTATATATGTGTACAAATACAGTGTATCTTATGTCACGGTATATATGTGTACAAATACAGTGTATCTTATGTCACGGTATATATGTGTATAAATACAGTGTATCTTATGTCACAGTATATATGTGTACAAATACAGTGTCTCTAATGTCACGGTATATATGTGTATAAATACAGTGTATCTTATGTCACGGTACATACGTGTACAAATACAGTGTATCTTATGTCACGGTATATATGTGTATAAATACAGTGTCTCTAATGTTACGGTATATATGTGTACAAATACAGTGTCTCTTATGTTACGGTTTATATGTGTGCAAATACAGTGTATCTTATGTCACGGTATATATGTGTATAAACACAGTGTCTCTAATGTCACGGTATATATGTGTATAAATACAGTGTATCTTATGTTACGGTATATACAAAATGTATGTGTACAAATACAGTGTCTCTTATGTCACGGTATATATGTGTATAAATACAGTGTATCTTATGTTACGGTATATATGTGTACAAATAAAGTGTATCTTATGTTACGGTATATATGTGTATAAATACAGTGTATCTTATGTTACGGTATATATATGTACAAATACAGTGTATCTTATGTTACGGTATATATGTGTATACATACAGTGTATCTTATGTTACGGTTTATATGTGTACAAATACAGTGTATCTTATGTTACGGTATTTATGTGTATAAATACAGTGTCTCTTATGTTACGGTTTATATATGTACAAATACAGTGTATCTTATGTTACGGTTTATATGTGTACAAATACAGTGTATCTTATGTTACGGTATATATGTGTACAAATACAGTGTATCTAATGTCACGGTATATATGTGTACAAATACAGTGTATCTTATGTTACGGTATATATGTGTACAAATACAGTGTATCTAATGTCACGGTATATATGTGTACAAATACAGTGTCTCTTATGTTACGGTTTATATGTGTACAAATACAGTGTCTCTTATGTTACGGTATATATGTGTATCAATACAGTGTCTCGTATGTCACGGTTTATATGTGTACAAATACAGTGTATCTAATGTCACGGTATATATGTG
This sequence comes from Pecten maximus, assembly GCF_902652985.1. NCBI lineage: Eukaryota > Metazoa > Mollusca > Bivalvia > Pectinida > Pectinidae > Pecten > Pecten maximus. Next base: position 20,234,692 of record NC_047027.1, read on the forward strand.
TATAAATACAGTGTCTCGTATGTCACGGTTTATATGTGTACAAATACAGTGTATCTAATGTCACGGTATGTATGTGTATAAATACAGTGTCTCGTATGTCACGGTTTATATGTGTACAAATACAGTGTCTCTAATGTCACGGTATATGTGTGTACAAATACAGTGTCTCTAATGTCACGGTATATATGTATACAAATACAGTGTCTCTAATGTTACGGTATATATGTATACAAATACAGTGTCTCTAATGTCACGGTATATATGTATACAAATACAGTGTATCTAATGTCACGGTATATATGTATACAAATACAGTGTATCTTATGTCACGGTATATATGTATACAAATACAGTGTCTCTAATGTCACGGTATATATGTGTACAAATACAGTGTCTCTAATGTCACGGTATATATGTGTACAAATACAGTGTCTCTAATGTCACGGTATATATGTGTACAAATACAGTGTATCTTATGTCACGGTATATATGTATACAAATTAAGTGTATCTTATGTCACGGTACATATGTATACAAATACAGTGTCTCTTATGTTACGGTATATATGTGTATAAATACAGGTTCACTTGTGTCATGGTACATACGTGTATTAAAACAATGTTATTTTTATGTCACCGTATATAAGTGTTCACATGAAGTGTCTATTATGTCACGGTTCATACGTGTAGAAATGAAGTGCTTAACCTACCTATTACAATGTACCGGAAATTAAGATTAAGGTCTAATTGTTAGATTTCCCCCCGTCTTTTCTGTCTCCAAAAATGTCATTTTGTATATGCGCATTTGCATTTATTTCTTATAATAATCATTATTGTAGTAGTGTAATATTTGTATTTTAAATTATTATTATATGTTTTAGGAAATGTTGTAATTAATGTGTAATGTTATATTTATGAGCTCAATTTGTAATATATTTTAATAAAGGTATTATAGACATACCTGTGTATCAGCCAGGCACTATGCCCTGGGGCTAATGGACAGTGTAAACAGAATTTACCTGTGTGTAGTTTTACTGGGTAGGGATATACATGGATTTAAATATAAAGTTAGATCTTTGAACTTAAACTGACCTGTGGCCTGAACTTGACCGGTTGTTTTTATTGGGTAACATCTAGAGCGGGAAACAGGCATGCTTTTAGACAATTTAGAATGTAAGGAAAGATTAAGTCAGTTTTATCCCAGGCCAGCTAAGAGAGCGGTAGACAACAATTTGTTCAAGAGGGATGGGATTATTGATAAGTTATTCTTATTATTGTATTCTTATATCCTTGTTGGTAATTGTATGTAATTTATTATTTATACTATAAAGCATAATCAATTACTGTAAGGTTGATATTATGGAATTCTTTCTAGGATTGAGTAATGCTATTTTCCCGCTTGAATTTAAATATTGATAATTTATGTGACTTCTGTATATCTACAACGTTGCCAGATATTGTAAGTATTGGCGAAAATTGCAGCTTTTTTATAAAATTAAACATAAATTATCTCCAAATTACCTAACATCACTTCTTCCACCATTAGTATCAGAAAATTCTCAATATAACCTTAGAAATGCCAATAATTACTCGTTACCAAATTACCGTTTACATCTTACTAATTCATCTTTCTTTCCCTCTACTATCCAACTATGGAATCATTTAGATAACGAAATCCGACAAAGTGTTACGTACTCGGCCTTTAAACATTCTCTTCAAAATTTTACAGACACAAAAGTTCCCTTCTACTATCAAATTGGTGACAGAAAACATAACATTATGCATGCAAGATTAAGAAACAGATCTAGTACTCTTAACAACGATTTATTTCATGCAAATTTGATTAATTTTAAACACTGCCAATGTGGACACCCTGTTGAAGATGCATATCATTTCTTTTTTGAATGTAATAATTACTCTGTTCAGCGTTTGCAACTGTTTCGTGATCTAAATTATTTCATCCCACTAGACCTGCAACTTCTGCTATTCGGAAAAAATGAACTTTCTCATCAAGAAAATGTAACTATATGCCAATCAACCCAACTATTTATTAAAAATACAAATAGATTTTAAAAATATCTTAATTGGAAATTAATGTACATTGTATTTTTGTCTTTGCGGACTCGGGTGACATTCGGGTGTGTGTGAAATGTTATAAATGAAGGACCAGAAAAGAAAAGGAGGAAGACACCACTGGCATGGATTATCATAGACATTAGACAAGTTTGAACGAAAGGAAAGTCGAATTGTGTACCAAAGTGATTGTTGCCCGAGTCCGCTTAGGTCTACCACAAAACTATTTGTCTTTTTGAAGTATTTAGATATACATGTATATCCCATATATATAAGATTATTTGTATCAATATCTTATAAAATCTCTTTCTGTCTCTCTCTTCCTTCCCCCCTCCAACTCCCCCTCTCTTCCCCTTTCTCTCCGTCTCCCTCCCCTTCTGTCTCTCTCTCTCTCTTTCTCTCTATTTCTTATAAAATTAGATTGTAAATATGTAAATAAAACTACCATCATGTGAATTTTTTCTCAATGTAAAATTGTATCGGGAGAGGGCTTAATATAAGTTGGAAAACTTGTGCCCAATCCCTTTGTAACAAATTGTAAATGACAAATAAAATATGTTTAAATCAAAATATTGTAAGTAGTATGTCATTATTTAGAAATATTGTGTTTTGTCCATTTAGGAAAATGTATTGAAAATGTAGGAGCGAGTAAAGTCCATTACAAATCCGTAACAATAGATGCTACTGCATAATATGTAGGGTGTGTTGTTCTAAGTTGTTCTCAGTGCTCTCTGTAGACAATTGTAAAATTATAATGTAAAAGATAAATTATGTATATGGAATCCATGATATGGTTGAGGAAAGAATATGTACTCTTCCTTATGTATATAATAAAAATAATAATAATGGCTAATGAATTCTTTATATTTTTAAGATATGTAATCTGGTTTTATTCTAAAGATAATTTGTAATTTGAGATAGTGTGTAAGAAGAGTACATGTGGTAAAATTATATTTGTCAAGGGCGAGAGTTGTTTCCCTTGAGTGTGAGAGAGATTTTACTGTATATTTGTATTTGTCTATTTCAGGGTATTTTTACCTACTTAATAAATGGTGAACCGTTGACTGAGTTTTCGTCGCGTTTTACCAAAATGCAACTATTCCGGCTTAACCGATCGAGCTAAAAGAGATCTCTCTAGCCGAGCGGTATATTGCGGCTGGTATTTACCAGGGTTACATTATTTACATGGTTTCCTCCTGATCCATCTCCCACTCCAACATGTTTATGTTATGTCTAATATTCTCTGTATCCCTTTTTGCACAAACTATCCCCTCTCAATTTTGCACATTCCCCTCCCCTGTCACTCTCCTCCTAGGTGGCTTGCCGTTTTTATTCATATGCAGTACGTTTCCTGGTATTGTTGAACTCGTCATTCCAGCACGTTTGGTATTAATCCCAAATTCTGGTGTTACCTAGCCAATGCCTGACTGCCTTCTTATGTATCGTGCTCGGATAGGCGCGTTCAACCAACACTATCAATCTGTACATCTTAAAACATTTATCAGCGTGCTTGATATCCTTTGTATAAATCTTATGTTGTTTATAATTTGTCCTATAGTGATGAACATATATTCTAACGTTCTGTCTTTATGTACCTTTTCAGCGAGACATTCTCCTGCGCAATTGCTATTTGTCGATTCCATATCATTTTCTGTTTCCGTTCTCCATGTATCACTTTATGTTATAATGAAAGTATACTTGTCAGGTGATATTGAATATAACCAATTAAATGACACCACTGAATCTTCTGTAGAATAAAATATAACTGAATGTTCAGATAATAGCAAATATTCATTTGTCCATTTAAATGTTCAAAGTTTGAAGCAAAAGATTGATATTCTTTATACTGAATTATTCAGCCATACAATTTTATCGTTTACTGAGACATGGTTAACACCCAGAGATATAGGCTCCCCAGATTTATGTTTTCCTGGATTTTCTGACCCTTTTACTTCTGTAAGACCCGACAGAAATGGTGGAGGTGTTTCTATGTACGTTAAAGATTATATACCGGCAAAATGTAGACACGATCTTGAGAAACTAACTATTGAATGCGTGTGGCTCGAAATTACTCTTTCTGGTGCAAAATTCTCTATGACACTTTTTATATTTAATTACTCCTAACTTTTAATCTCACGCAGACTGTAAGCACGGCCACATTTTTTACTGAAACATCCTCCTCCCTTCTTGACATAGTCTGTGTTAGTAATAAAAACCTTATCGACAAATGTATTGTAGGTGAGAGTTTCTTAGATCAACCCATCAGGTATCACTGCCCCATTTACTTTACTTTTAGCATTCCTATTACCCAGGGACAATGTTTTCAGCGACATATATGGTTATAAAAATACGGCAATTACGACCCTTACAGACAAAGCCCTTTCCTTATCGATTTCGACACTTTGACGAGTACTGACGGCATAGACAAATGTGTGAACGACTTCACGGATAACATTCTTTCAACAGTTAAGTCATGTATACCGAACAAACTTATCACTGTCAGATCGAATGATCCACCATGGATGTCCAACGAAATAAGAAAATTGATACGTAAAAGACGACGGGTACACAATAAGGCAAAAATGACATATAGAGCAAATTACTGGACAAAATTAAGTAACATTAGAAACACTTGCATAAACACCATACGTCAATCCAAGCGGAAATACTTTGAGAAGCTATTTGAACAACTTCATGTTTCCCACTTTGCAGACTCCAAACAATGGTGGAGATCTATAAAGGCCTTTTTACCAAATTCTGGAAAAGGCCCAATCCCTCCTATATCTCTCAACAATTTAATATTTTACGATGACATGGACAAAGCTAATATCTTTAACGACCATTTTTGTTCACAGGCTAACGTTGACGACGTTCAGCTGCCACACATACCTTACGTACAAAATGTAAATGACAAGCGTCTTCTATTTTCCTACACTCTGGAAACAGGCAAATGTAACACCTGTTTTAAAGAGAAGTGATAAATCATCCCCATTGAATTACATACATATATCCCTACTTTCTATAATTGATAAAATTATGGAAAGATGTGTTAACAAATACGTATACAACTTGAAAATTCTCTTCTATCACCACATCAGTCTGGCTTTAGAACTGGAGACTCGCCCAAAAACCAACTTCTCTCTATCATTCATGAAATTACATCAGAGTTGGATATAGGCAAAGATATTCGTATGGTCTTCTGCGATATCAGCAAGGTCTTTGAGTTTTGCACCGGGGTTTAGTCTTAAAATTATTTAGTTTTGGCATTAGTGGAAATGTATTGAAATGGTTTAAATATTACTTATCACAACGTTCCCAGAGAACTGTTATAAAAGGTAAAAAGTCAAATTGGCGTAATATTTCAGTTGGTGTACTACAAGAATCAAATTTAGGCCCTTTGATGTTCTTGATTTATATTAACGATATAGTAAACGACATAGAGGCTATTATTTAACATTTCGCTGATGATACTTCACTGTACACATTTGTTGACACTCCAGCAACAAGTGCAGATCTTATTAATAGATACCTCGTTAAAATGTATTCTTGGTAAAAAAGATGGGTAGTTGATTTTAATCCTCCAAAAACCGAAAGTGTAACAGTCAGTAGAAAAGGCGTACGTGTAGCTCATCCTCCGCTCTACATGAACAACATTCCTATTAATGAAGTCAGTCACCACAAACATCTCGGTGTGTACATATCTTACAACGGCACATGGAAAGACCATGTTCATTATGTAATTGACAAAGCATCGTCTAAGCTAAATCTCCTCAGGAAATTTAAATTTGCTCTTGATCGGCAATCACTTCAAACTCTGTATTTTTCCTTCATTCGTCCAGTTTTAGAATACGCCGACATTGTGTCGGATAATCTTACAGTAGCCCAAATAAATATTTTAGAAAGTTTAAATCTAGAGGCCGCTAGAATTGTAACGGGAGGGACAAAGCTTACGATTAGATTTATGTTGTACAACGAAACGGGGTGGGAAACTCTTGAAAAAAGACGTCAGACGCATAAACTTATACAGTTTCATAAAATGGTTCATGGTATGGTTCCCCCTTTCTTACAAGACATCCTCCCAAATAGAAATTCCGATGTACATACTCCTGCTACTACAGACGGAGAAAAGTTCCGTCCTCTTCTTTGTCATACTTCTTTGTTTCATAATTATTTCATTCCCTCTGTCCTAAAATGTTGGAAGTCTCTTCCGTCTGATGTTAAAAAGAATCCGTAATTGCGAAAACTCAAGAAACATTTGCATGGACCTTCCACCAACGTACCATTATATTTCTCCTCTGGAATCAGACAAGGTCAGATCCTCCTTGCGAGACTAAAAATGGAATGTAGCTCCCTAAATAGTCACCTTTACTCGAAAGGCCTAGTTGATAGTCCTCTCTGTTCATGCGGACAATCGAATGAAATAAACTTCCACTATCGTATGCGATGCCCAGGACACGTTTATCTCCGCACGCCATACTTCAATCCGATCAATCAGTATCACTTTACTGATAAGATGTTACTTTTTGGGGATGAAAACCACTCGTTCGAAGAAAATAAGGAATTGCTAACATGTATTCAAAAGATTATAATTGCTACTAAACGCTTTTGATTTCATACATAATATGTGCGTTACTTTCATCACTTTGGAAATTACTACCTCAGTTATCGAATCGTTTTTGGTACCCTGTATTTTTTCTCTTAATGGAGCTAATTATAATCATGAAAGATCGGATGTTGTTAATAATTAAGCTGGCAAGCTCACTGCACCTTGACCTATCCCCTCTTCCCTGCAAACTCTCTCCTTCTAGTAAATAATATTAAGGTTTATATATGATCACATCATTTTTTCTCTCATATTTCGTTTATTGCTGTCCATTTCAATAATGTAAATTCCAATTAAAGGAAGTGCACTTGTATAAGCTTTCAAGCTTGTCTGCCCTGCAGGTAGGGCGTAAGAATTGTACCTGCTGCCCCAATTGCATGATCGTAAGAGGCGACTAAACTTGGGATCTTATCTTTTCTCTTCTTTCTTAACAACTTTCTTCTTCCTAATGTCTCCCTTGACAATGCCTCACTTCTGGCCTTTAGTTGAGCGTTCGTCCCTGTGAGGAAGGCTTTGGGTTCTGTCCCCTGGCCGAGACATACCGGAGTCTTTAAAAATGGTTTGTTGCTACTCCTGCGTAGCGCTCAGCATATTTGGAGTGGAACGACTGGTTCGCCCGTTGTCAGTATAATGGGACCGGGTGGGCGTCCTGCTGGGTGTCTTCGGCAGTATGCTTCAGTGAGGTAGCACTATAAATCGGCAAAAGTTCCGGCCTATCACAAGGAGACTTAACACGAACATACCGCAGCCTACCAAAACACACATACGCACTCACCAGTCACCACACGCATGCATGTCGCACGTACGGGAGGCCGTCCTTAAATGACCTTAGCTGTTAATAGGACGTTAAACAAAATAAACCAAACCAAACCAAATTTCAAGCTTGTTTCCATATCCTGTTTCTGTTTGTTGATACAACAATGTTGTCATATGCTCTATCAAAAGAAACGAAATAAAGTTTACATTAATAGGAACGGTAAAAAGTATGGTTTTCATCGACCCTAATCTATCATTCTGTAGAATATTTACAAGCCGACCGATGAGTTTTAAATATCGGCCTATTTTGATGTCATATATATTTAAAATGTGTGATCTAAAAAGGATTTGGAATACATTAATGTTCTACTCAGCTCATCCTATATCATACAAAAATAGCTATGGAAATTTTTAAATAGGTATTTGAATAACACAAAAAAGCAGAGCTGACTTGTTTTCAATTTGACGTTTTTATTGATGTTTCTATTTAAATATTTACATTTTATGACAATGCAAAGCTGTAAACTAACGAGAAATACGCGTGATTAAAAATACTGAATACCATCCAACGCGTGCACGTTATGACGTCACAATTGTATCCATTTCACAGATATGTCGTCTTTGTTAAGGATCACATTACCATGTGATTAATGACATACGACTGATCAAAAATGTACGACAGGGAATGTGACATAGCAAAATACTTCATTACCTACATATGTATCAATGTTACCACGATATACATAACATTTCAATGTAATCTTGCTTTAGTGACAGAGTTTAGACACAAACATATATTCCAAATTATTACTATACAACGCCATGCTTAACTAAAACGGTAGGTACGTTTGAAACTTATATTATTATTATCTAGAATGAGACATTCCCTAAAAAATGTAGGAAAAAACTTTGCATTTCAAGTTGATTGTTGTATTCTACTTATTATATTTCTATGTATAGTGAGATAATATTTAATGTCACTACATTAGTATATACACTCTTTTTTACGTTATTTCCTTGTAAACCATGTACACTGTTTTGTCGTCATATCGACCTCTTGTTACACACTATGTGTGTCCTGAGTGCATAGAAAAATATCTTCCGATCAGGGCACAGGGGATTTCTTCAGGGGTGTCTTCGATATAGGGGACATTGAAGACACGAAAACAGATCTTCTGCTTCCACACCCCCTCATTTCTAGTCTCTAATTCTCCGGCAGTATGATAATCTGGGGGTGTGACTCTACGTAGGCTGCTGATCGAAGGATCCATAGTTTGAGTCCCGGTCCGGGTACTTTACTCCGTTTTATTACAATTGATACTTTTAATTCACCAGACCTTCCTGGTATGGAAGCTTACCAGGGGTCTTCTTCTAATGACACCAGTCTGACATTCGGTCATTAGCAATGAGTTCAGAAAACATGCATACACCATTGTCTGTTCAGTAGTGTTTTACAGTTAATATCTTGTGTATGTGCATTTTGAACAATTAATGGGTATGATTTCGGAAGAAATCCTCAAATACACGTACATAGCAAATAACAGTTTTACATAATGAAATACCAATATTACTGTATATTTGCGGTCATTGAGAATAGCGCGAAAATTAATATCCACCGAATGTTTATACAAACTGCAGAATGTTTACAAGGCGGTGTTGTGCGAAATTTAATATCCGCGAAGTAGGTCCGTCTGGGAAAACCGTGAAATATTAGCTCTGTGAAAATTAACCACTAGACATTATAGTCATGGGGTTATCCTATTTCGTGCGTTTAACCTTCATTATTGTATCCTTAAAATACACATACGTATTATTGAACCCCATAAACATACGCATGTCGTTGAAACTCTTGAGGAATAGTCCAAAAGTATAGCATTTGTTCCACCACCACGCCCCACGGGAACTTGCACAATCAGTACTTGAAATATCATTATCTTTATCCTGAGTGGAAAAATACATGCTGTTGTGATCGTAGAAACCTCCATTACGTATATTGGTATAGGCATCCGTTATTTCAAAATCGCTGGACATTGATAATTTGAAGAAAGTATTGTTATCGGCAACGCTGAAATTGTGATACCGTGCAAAAAACGGTTGGTTTTCGGTTTTGATTGTAAAATCAAAATATATGTCACTGTCTGCAACGGTAAGGTCGTGGAGAAACTCTAAACCGATCCAAAAATCCCCACCCGCTGAACCGAAGAAAAACCGATAGGCTTCCCAGTTTCTTTGAAAGTCAACGTCTCCAATAGAACGCCTTTCAAACAGGGTCCATCCACCATTGTCCATGTCACAGAAAGTGTTGACAGAATTGGTTCCATCGGGCGTTATTTCGTATACACCATTTGTAGTGTTTCCAGCAAGAAACAGGCTCTTGCAATCTGTAAATATTATAAAAGTAAATATCTAAAAATTTGATGAGAAGGTTAATAAAGGCTATGCCAGTTGTACGACCTTTTTGTACCAACATAGACGACCATTTTAGCGATAATCTTATTATTTTAGCGATTTTAACGACGTTCGCGCGCTAGAAGCAATCCTCTTAATTATGTTATTTCACGTTTCCGCCAATATATAATAATAGATTTTCCATTGTTTGTTTGCAGAATGCAGCTTTCTCATTTGGTCGAGGTTTTCTTTTCATACCGCTATGAAAAACGTTAACGGCGCGAAAAACTTGACGCCATAAAACGATCAAAAGAGTTCCCTATCAAATAAGTAAAATTGTACATAAAATGTGTTTTTAAACTTGAAATACAGTTACAGAAATTCATTATTAGCATTTATGTCAATATTGTTTTAGTTTTATAAGGGTATTGAAAAAACTGTTTGCACACTTTTGTAACAATCCGCTACATCGATCCATACAGTTTGCAAACATTTCTTTGTTCGTACCCCTATGAAACTATAATACATAAATATCATGCAATGTTTAATTAATTCGGTTTTGCTGTAAGATCAGGTTTGTGTTAAGAAATTCTAACACGTTTTGATACTTTTATCCATATTTCCTTTTGCCAGTATAAACTTTTCTGAAACCTGTTGTAAAGGACTCACACAACTAAATAATTTACTACATTATCTTACTAGCGCCCCTTCCATGCATTAGCTCGTTTGAAGTTCAAGTAATGTGAAATTTATATCAAATTAAAGTTTGAATATTTGTTTGTTATTGTATAAGTTTAATGTCACAAAAGAGCACACGGGTACTCGAAAGACAGTTACCCTGACAATTGCAGTGAACTTGAGAACCTTTTTACACCTCGAATCCTACATATATACGTCATTCTATTTTCAGTAGTAGGGCATATTTTTAATTTTCCAAGTCTCAGGACCCTACTCATTATTTTCGTCTATAGAAAGTACCCATTTCATATGTTATTTACTCAGGAAAACAGCTACAAACCTAAGAAACACATTTTTCCCGGAGACTTGGTTCAGGTGAAACACCAGCTAATTGGTTATTTAGTTGTGGGACATATTCATACTGTGCAAAGCAGGTCAAATTCATTCTAGGTGACTTTTCAAAGAAACGCGTTTCGGAAATATTTCGTTCAGCAGACTTATGTTTACCAAATATGCTTAACTTTCAATAGAAGAAATGTAACGGAAGATTATACCGATGATGTTCCTGAACCAAAGTGAAACCACTTCATGGCATCATTATACGTATTGATTCAACTATATATGTTAACATGGGTATTGGATATGCCAGATCTTCATTGAAACGTTTGCCCTGCACGTGAGGCGTAAGAATGGTACTTGCTGACCACATTACACCGTCGTATTAGGCGACTAAATTTGGGATATCATTATATCTTCTTAATAAACTTCTTCCTTATTGCTTCCTTAACACTACCTCACATTTTGCCTTCATTTGAGCATTATTTCATGTGAGCATAATTTTAGGTTCTGCCCCCTGACGAGCGATATATGTTTAACGCTCGGCATTTGAAAGAGTTGGACGACTGGTTTGCCTGTTGTCAGTATAATGTGACCGGAGGTATATTTCAGTGAGGTAGCACTTTGAAGTCGATGCAAGTTTCGCGCTATCACAAGGAAACAAAACACGAGTAAACCCCAGTCTCCCAAAACAAGCATCCATATCCTGCACGCATGCATTTTGCACCCAAGGGAGGCCGTCCTAAAATGACATTGGTAGCTGATAGGACGTTAACAAATGTAAAACCAAACCATAAACATACATACCCTTTGAACAAATAGACGTTTCTGATAGGTATGCGTAGCCTGTAGGACAGACACATTTGCCAGATCTACATTCAGCGGAGGTGATATGGGAACAAGAGGAATCGTCGTTACAATCCGATCCAGAGGCTAGAGCTGTCAAATAAAGTACTAGGAGACGTTAACCATCATCATCATCATCATCAGCAGCATCAGCAGCAACAACAGCAGCATTGACACGGGAGAAGTCGTTTATAAGTTGGTAAAACTTGCTGACCAATCCCTTTGTCATTTTTGTATGTCAATAAAATATGTTTAAACTAAGCAGCATTGGTGCAAAAATGATTTCAACAAAATTAGAGTTAACTGTGAAGTTATTCTCGTTGTAACGAATGGTCTTGTTAAATTGTCATCGTCAATATAGTTTCTATATTTATTGACTATTTTATTCTACAAATGCTTAAAAGTGATTAGAAAATCTAATAAATATTTTAATGAAAAATACTGTGAATAATATAAATGAAAATAAGGCTAGAAAATGTCTGTAAGGCATAAATGCCCTCCCGCTGCCACCCCGGAATACAGTTTGGTGAGGACAGCGATAGCTAGATACATTGGATCGGGACGGGGACGGGACGGGGACGGGGACGGGGACGGGACAGACTTGGGTAACAATGTATGCCCCCCTTCCCCTCCCCCAACACACACACACACACACACCATGCATTTCATTTGATGACGGGGCATATATATATAAAAAAAAAATGTATCGCACTGATGCGAAAGCTAAATATCTTCCTAAAAGTTAATAGCGAAGTTGACGATATTTAAGAAATAATTAACGATGATTCGTGTATTGTTGCAGGATATACAACGAGGACGAGGATATTTTGCAATTAAATTAATAACGAAGGCTGCAGGCCTGAGTTATTAATTAAAATTGCAAAATATCCGAGTCCGAGATGTATATCCTGCAACAAGACACGAGTCAAAGTTGATTATTTCTATTCTACCATGTACTGTTTAGTTCTGAGATCGACCTCTTTCTAATAGAAAAAAAAGCAAAGAAACCCCGAGAAAACCTTGTAATTTATTTCTGGAGTATTGCATTATTTGTTGATGAAATATACAGGCAATACAGTACTACGATCAAGAGCATCTATCATATGGCATTGATTTTGAAAAAAAAAGGATAAAAAAATTAAAAAAAAAAAAATAAATAAAAGGGGGGGGGGGGGGGGGGCCTTCGTAGGATTCCGACTCGCATCGTGATAAAAATTTATTGAAAGATTAATCCATTAGCCCACTCGGCTATAGTAACCTTTTATAAACTGTGTGAATATTAGATATATAAAACTGTAACAGCCATGACTCACTACCGTGTATTATTGGCACGAGCGTGGGTTATTGGAAAATAATACATGGTTTTAAACCAATCAAAACTGGCGTTACATAGCAAACATGGTAGAATGATCACCCGGGTCTTGAGTACAGTTCTACTGATCTGTTTAAATGTCGCTTACCTAGACAGCCTTCGATCTGATCTTCACCTTGCCATATTCCCGCAGGTGTACAGGTGACATTCCCGCCTACCCAGTAGTAGCCATTGGCGCATGCGTACTGAATGGTTGACCAAATGTCAGTTGATACTCCAGACGTTGTTACATAGGCATTGTAGTATGTGGTAGGATCCGGACATTCTGCACATTAAATTTTAATTCATTTTTTTTTAATATGTACATTCTATAAATGACCTCTGAATGACATTGATGTTTGAAAAGAGGTACTGATACCCACTCCGATCTGATAGGTAACTACTAAAGGTAGAAACCTCAACAAAATTTTAAATATATAAAAGATTCTGGCGTATATCACAAGATTTTAGTTACCATAGCTATTTGTTTTCTTAAGACGATGCCTCAGGGTACCGATATATGTCTACCAATATGTTTCCTTTGTCATTTTTTGTTTCGTTTTTACCTATTGTCACTCTCGTTTGTGGCCCTTATGACCTCCACGGTGTTGATGGGCCGTAAAGCATTCATATCTAACTATACAATGACGCCTATGTTTGTAACTAAAGGTAACAAATGTATTATAAAGATACAAAAATGAATCATAAAATGTTAAATTACATATTGTAGGTACATTTTAATGGTCGATGCATAAAAACAACCACATCAATCGATCGTCCTCGTTTCCAATATATTTTTAATGCAACTAGTGGCGTCTGTTTTCAGCGAGAACAAAACATCTTTTAATTGAAATGCGCCGTTTATACCTCCGTAAGTAAATATATGAATAATACATATCAAAATTTTAAAACATTCAATGTTAGGATTTGTAATCTACTTAAGAAATTTAACAATACAAACAATGTTAACATTTCGATATACGACGAAAAAAAATGTACAATACATTTATTAATAAAATGTTACTTAGTCTGTACAATGACACTACAATATACTGTTTCAAACTGTATGTACTTACCAAAAACAACACATGTTGTCTGTCCGCTTCTCAATGCTATGCATTTAGAATGAGTTGGGCATGCGGTATTTTCACAAGGACCGGCAATCGTCTGTAATATACATAACATATATTAACTAGAAATTGTCATGGACAATTTGACGGGTTTTCACACCTTTGACAATCTTAAGGGATCATTTACCTTTATGACCTTGAATGTAGGTAAAGGTCATTCATTTAAACAAATTTGTTAGACCGTTATTCAAGCATGCTACAGACCGAATATCAACTCCCTGGGCCCCTTGGTTATTCAGAAGTCGTTTCAAGATTTTAGCCAATTTGATACATGTGACATTGAATTTAGATTAATGTCATTCATTAGAACAAAAATTTGGTAGCCCTTCAACAAAGCATGCTACTGGCGAAAATCAAGTCCATGGGCCTCTTGGCTTTGTAGAAGATGTCGTTTAAAGATTTATTCATGATTGGGCAATAAACATATTTTAGAAATGAAAAAATGGAAATTTGGTGACCTTTGACCTCAGAACAAACTCTTATATCTGACCTCTGACGTTAAAACTTTTGTGAGTAAAAGTTAGCGCCAGGCATTATCTACAAATAACATCATTACGTGACCTCGGTAAAATGAATCCTTTGTGAGTTATGGCCTTTTTAAACTTTTTAATACATGACGTCATGGCGGCCATATTGGAATTTTGACCGACCCCATGATAACAAGACTTGGTCAGTACCATATAATAGTCATTTTTTTACAGTTTGCGCTGAATCTCACTGGTGGAATTCGAAAATACAGAAAATGTGAGTTGTGGGCATATCCAATGGAACCAAAATATTCAAAATGGCGTATCACGTTAACGACAAATGTTACCGAAAAATTAAACATATCCAAATCATCAGAATGACATACTACATCATACAATGAAAAATTGTTGGAACAAATTTGAAAAATAAAAAGTTTCTAAAAATAGACAAACTTAACCCCTAAAGAGCTTTTTTATTTGACCTTTGAGCTTAAAGTTGTCATAATATGAAAGTTAGCCCCAGTACTAATGTACCATAATATTATAGCATTCCCTTTGTATCTTAAATACTTTTTGAGTTATGGGCATTTCAAACTTTTTAGGAATGACGTCATGGCGGCCATATTGGATTCTTGACCTACTTTTAAAAGTTTTTGACACGTGTTCATACCTTGGTAAATAACATACTTGAAAGACAATTAGTCTAATCCTTACCAATCAAAAGATTAATACGAAACAAAAACGGCAGAAGAATAATAAGAATAAGAATAAGAAACATAACGAAAACAATAGGTCTTTTCACCAATCACCTAATAACGTTGATATATACATGTAGTATGTTGGAAGAAGGTATTGCAACATGAAATAATCTAGTCACTGCCATTTGACTAGGTTCCATCTTGAATGACATTCATGGCTGCGTTCCCAGCCTCGTTAAGGGTTTAAGACGGTCGCCGCGCGGGAAGAGTTAATATCAACTTTAGACGATTATTATTATTTTTTGTTTAAACATATTTGAACACTCAACAGATCAAGAATTGAAAAAAAGTAAAGTAGTCTGTGGTCAAACCCGAATTAGGCGACAAACACCGTTAATACTAATCTACTGTTCCTGCCTCTCAAACTTTCAAATGTCTGTCACTTCCTGTGCCACTGATGTCTTTCTCAGTGTTACACGCCGCTCATTCAGGAATAATCTATCACAACCTTTGCCGCCCGAGTCAGGATAGACAAGGTATATACTTTGTTTGGAAAAATCTATTAGTGTTGTATATATTTTTTGAGTGGATTGGCAAATGGCTTCGTTTTATTGTCTGGACAGTTCGGAAAATTCACTTATTCAACTTTGTTGCTGAAACCGATATATACCATAGGATACCACATTTTCATCTGAAATATAAACATTATTAATTCTACGAGAACTTATAACAACTTGTATTAATCACGTTTGAGGACCCGGATCGAAGCGTGTGAGGGGTTTTAAGAGGTGAGGAAATAGAAATACCCGGAGAAAACCCACGTAGTCAGGTACCTTTTCACTTCCGCTCGCGGAATCGAACTCCGGCCACATAGGTCAAAGGCAAGTGTTTTACCATTAAGCCATCCGATGTTCTATACAACATTTATAGTTATGTATGTTAAGAAAGAAGAAGGTGGTGAGTAGGTTTAGCTATTATCAATAAAATGTGAAAAACAGAAAACTGACTTAGTAATGAAGCTATAACTCTAACCTAAAATCAATAAAACCAGGGGAAATACAACCAAACAATAGATTATCATGGATACCCTTAAAAAGCACAAGAAAAACATGATGTTTGGATTATTTTGTTTAACGTCCTATTAACAGTTAAGGTTATTTAAAAACGGCCTCCCGTGCCGTGCGACACGCATGCGTGTGGTGAGTGCGTATTTGTGTTTTGGGAGGCTGCGGTATGTTCGTGTTAAGTCTCCTTTTGACAGACGGGAACTTTAAAACATGATCAAGTGTTCCGAAATGACAAGCGTTTTCATCGACACGACAACCGTGATTCGAATCTAGCGCAAATAAGATTAAACATTATTTACATGTAACCATTTAAAGCTTTATAGAAGAAACAGGGTCCATAGTTGTAAGCGTGTAAGATCGCCTATGTCTGTTTGTGGACAACTGCTATCTTATATTTCCATGAAAGTTAAAGTTATCATTCACTCCACACGGAAGATAAATCACATATCCTGTTTCTTATGAACAGAATAAGAATTTTCTACAGTGGGAATATGAGAGTATCCATACATGCATCACCGTGTATCAAACAAAAAACGTTCATCTTACACATAGTTGGAAGATTTTATATAATAATATTATTCTGAATTGTTAAGATAAAATCGATATGATTTATACAGCTCTGGAAATTAGTATGAGTGAAAATTCCCGCTATCGGCAATTACTGTTACTACCTGAGAGTCAGAATTCAGGAAAGATGAAAAGTTACCTTTGATAAAACGTTCTATAAAGTAGAAAATGGCCGTCCTTTAGTTTACAGACCTCCATCATGCTTCGGGAATAACAGAATTATATTACTTTTGAAAGTTATCCAAGATGGGTTTTTTTTGTAATGTTAATGGATGCCGAAGTGAGAGAAAATGACTTAAAGAGAGTCGCGATAACCAACTTCCGTAATATGCTAATACATGTACTAAAATTCACCTTATATATAACTAAGGTAATGGCCAGACGTAATTAATGCTTGTTGATAAGCAAATGGTTCCGTTGTCAACAACCTAACTCACATTTTCAGATTATGGTTTAATCCGGATTTGATCTCGATTTGTATGGCGGTCTTAATCTCGTTGTACAATTCCAGAAGATTCCATGCATAATTTGTCTTCGATTAATCTATTTTGAGTTTGGATTATGGTTTTGTTACAATATTCGGTTTAGTTTGGTTTGGTTTTATTTGTTTAACGTCCTATCAAGAGCTTAGGTCATTTAAGTACGGTCTCCCGTGCGTGCGATATGCATGCGTGTGGTGAGTGCGTATGTGTGTTTTGGGAGCTATGTCGGTACTCTTGGTTGTTTTTGTAAAGACAAGCATTAGGTACAATTTTCCTAGACAAAGGTCATGATTATATCATTTAAATCTACTTCGGTGTTAATTATAGTGTATACCAATGAGAAAAGTGATTATATACAATATATAGTTCAATTATTTTATTACTTTCGGCCGTACGGTCTATCAGTCATAAAACATTGTACATGAAATGCATAAATTACAGCATGGCGTATACAGCAGGACATAATATAAAGAGAAGGAGACATCATAACATCAATGATTAGTTTATTAATTATTTCTTAATTTAGTAGCTTCGCGTATATATTTCCCTAGAGAACACAGTTCCTTTACATTTTGTTCTCTGAATAGCTGAATTAGTTTACAAATAGATGGGATATTCCAGTAATAACGTTTGATGTATTTTGTTCTTAAATTTCTATAACTATTACATTAAAGAATAAAATGATGTTCATCTTCAATTTGTTGTCTAGTATAACACATATTACAAAATCGAGTTTTATTATATCTACCAGCTTCAATGGCTAAACAATGTGCAGATAGACGTTTATTACATTTTTACCAGTGAAATATCAAAAATTATTCATTCTATATAAGTGATATATCATATTTTTCACTAGTGAAAAATATCACTTTTGCTGATTTGACCAATCAAACTAATGATTAGAAAATACCAAAATAATTGACCAATCAGAAAGCCCGACAGGAGAATTTTAACGCCAATTGGTAGAATTAACATTATTAAATCCATTTTAGTTTCACAATTTAATCATTTATTTATCTCACTACCCAACCCAGATTATAGGTTTATTAGTAAGTTAAATACTATTTTCTTTGAATTTTTATGGAATAGCAAAGTTGACAAAGTTAAAAGAGATGTAATTGTTCAAGACTACATTAATGGTGATTTAAAAATGATAAATATTAAGGCTTTCATAGACTCTCTTAAGTTAGGTTGGATAAGAAGATTATTTTCTAGCACCTCCAAATGGCAAGCAATTATAAAAACATATGTGAATACTGATATGTTGATACAGTGTGGCTCAGACTATTTACAGCAATGTGAAAAGAAATGTAAAAATTTGTTTTGGATAGATGTTTTGAAAGCATGTAGAAAGTTTGTTACATCAAATGAAGTAGATATAAATATTAATTGTATAAATGCGTATCTGAAGGCACCATTATGGTTTAATGACAAAATTACTATGGACAAAAAGTCTGTTTTTTTCCAAGACTGGTATAAGAAAGGAGTTGTAAATATAAATGATTTGATAAAGGATCATAATGCTGGTACATTTTATACGTTTCAAGATTTTACACAACTGTATCGAATACGGACTAATTTTCTCCAATTTCATAGTGTCATTTCAGCTGTAAAAAAGTTCAATCCCAATCCTGTTCTCCCCATGCTGGAAATAACACGTCCATTTATTCCAGTAAACTTTGATTTTTTTTTTAAACATTTCAAAGGGTCAAAACACTTTTATAACATTATGATCAGAAATAATATTGTGCCCTCAGGACAAAGAAAATGGAATTCAATTTTTGATAGAAGCAATATTTACTGGAGTCAGGTTTTCAAACTTCCGTTTATTGTAACTAATAACACAAAATTCCAATGGTTTCAATATAGAATCAATCACCATATTCTTACAACAAACTCTCTTTTATTTAAAACTCGAATGGTGCCATCGCCTTTGTGTACACTGTGTAACTCAGAGATTGAAACCATTATTCATATTTTATGGGAATGTCAGGAGGTTCAAAATCTTCTTCTTAGCTTTGAAACTCTTTTAGATACACTCCTTATTCCTTTTGGTTTTAATAAAGAATCATTTTTATTTGGTCTTCTCACACAAAATGTAAATGGTAAAATCGATAATGAAATTCTCATTGTAATTAAACAGTACATATATAAAATGCGCTGTCTGCACAAGTCCTTAAATTTAAATGCTTTAATAAATACTATACAGGACTATTTTAATATACAAAGATGTGTAGCTTATAGCAAAGGAGGTATGTATAAGGAGAGATTTAGAAACGAATGGCTAAAATGGGAAAAATTAATTAGGTTATAGCTTTCATTTCATAATATATTTAACTGACATGTCTCCTAGGCTCTAAAACACTAAACTGGTCAATAATTTTGCTTTGTTGCTCTGATAATATATTGTGATTTTTCCATCCCCTTTCTCTCCCTTTTTTGTCTATTTATCTGTCTATTTATGTATGTCAATACTGTCTGTATGTCTGTGTCTCTGTTAAGTCTGTCTGTGTCTTTCGGTCTAAGTAGGTTGGTGTTAGTCTATGTATCTGTTTGTCTGTCTGTTTGTCTGTACATGGATGAATAGCAGGATAATAGAAACAGAATGTGTGTTTAATATGCATTTTCTTATATATGTATGTATACAATAATATATACAACATGTGTAGTATGTGTGCACTTGTATGGGTATATTTGAGTTGTAGTAGGTGCGGTATGTGGATATGTTTTCATGTAAGTGCTGTGTGTACATGCCAATGGATGGATATCAAAATAGTACATGTATGTGTAGTAAAGCATGTGTGCTCATTGTCATATGCAATAGTTAGTATATGACTATATGTAGTACGTATGAACATGTATATGTGTATAGTGTTGTGTACATGTATGTATATGTACTAGAACATTCATGTGTGTGGGAAGGTGTTTGCGTGGGGTGTGTCATTCTCATTCATCAGAGTTACTTCCCTTCGTTTCATATGTCACTCGGTCAGTACGGTGGTGTAGCTTAGCAGACTCTGGGGGCGAGAATGGGTGTGTGTTGGTGTGTATGTGTGTGTGTAAGCTTGTGCGTAGTAAATTATAATAGAAATACACATCAGTGCTGAAAGGTGTGAATGACCATAAAATGTAGATGTCTTGTGTTTGTTGATAATATATGTTTAACTGAATAAAAAATAAATTACAAAAAAAAAACAAAAAAAAGCACGACATATATGTCAGCACCTGGACAGGGGAAACTACTTTTTTTGTTTACATTAGGCCTAGTTAGCATACGGGGTAGGTTTTTCGTTGATAAAAAATGTAATAAACAGAATATCTAACAGTGTTACGCACTCGTGAAAAATATCAAAATATTAGCCCCACTCGTGAAATATATTTGGTATTACTGAAGACACTGTTAGATATCCTCTATATCTTAGTAAGACAAATTCTATATATTTTAGGAATGTATTTGGTAAGATAAAAAGGTAGTGTTACATTGTCCGCAAAATGTTTAAATATACGACATTTTGCGGATGACTCTAATACATGGTGTAGGTGTTGCTGAGCTTGGTGAGAACGTCTCTGCTTAATAACTGGCAAAATATTGTCGATATAACTTGCATACAATTGCTGGTTTTCCCATAAATATCCAAAACCAAGCGAAAAAAGTTCATTTCTAACAAAAGTTGCCCAATTGAAACAATTTCTTGTATTACAAATTCTTAAAAATCCATATGCACGATTTAAAATACAATTTCGTGTGTCAAAATATTTTCGATATACATTTAGCTTGCATACAGTACATTTGCTGGTTTCCCCATAGATATCCAAAACCGAGCGAAAAACGTTCATTTTTAACAAAAGTTAATCATTTGAAACACTTTCCTGTATTACAATTTCTTAAAAATCCATATCCACGATTTAAAATACAATTTGTATTCATTCTAGGAAGAAACCCTAATTGGGCATCAGATATAATGTCATATGATTCACTCCTTTTCAATAACATACGATTTAATATTGAAGTAAATAATTTTCCAAGACAGCTTAACAAACTGATACCCCTGAAATTGTTAGGATTCGATTTATTTCCCTTTTTATGTACACGGCTCTAGACCATGCAGTCGGGAAAATATCCTGAATTTAAAATTTCATTAAACACAACGCGGGTGAAGGGAGAGATTTCCCTGACAGTATAACCATTCATTTAAAATACCATCCAACCCATGTGCTTTTCCACGTTTCAGTGTCAGAATTGCTCGTGATATTTCTTATATAGAAATTTCATAATCTAATACATCATATACTGGTGTATCGTGGTCAACTTCATTATCTACATATATAGCAGAACCACTATCTAAGTCTGTATCGTTATTAGTATTTACGCCATTAACACTTGAGAGATCCTTAACTATTCATATTAACAATTCAAATTCGTTTGAGGTCTCGATGATTTTTGCCTTGATTTCTTATAAAACTGACGCGGATTATACTTCCGCAAATATGCTAGCATGTCTCCTTCTTATCTCTTATATTGTCTTTTTTCTTGGATTCTAATATCTAATAAGTTTCTTTACTTTCTATAAAAAAATTCTGTGATTGACAGACGATTTACAACTATTGAAATCGCGTAAAGCGTTTTGATACAGGTACCATTTGTTTTTGACCTCAACATCAAACCATGGCATGTCTTCACGTGTGTTAGTTCCAACACTGAAAAGAATCCTATTAGCTGCATGTGATTTTGTGTCCAGCAGGTCCCTTTGACATATAGGCGCCGACGGTAATCATTACCCGAACCAACTCATTTATGCTAGAGGTCGATATATTTAGATTACATATTAAAATCTAAATAGTGATGATCATTTGCTCCGGATGCCATGTATTTATTTATTGAAGTTCGCAATAAGCGTTTAAAAAACTTAGGGCGTCTGTTAGGCGTTTTCGTCAGTAGGTATGGTTCAGTGAGACAAAGCTATAGCGCCAACATTAGTTTCGCGTTATCACACGGAGACAAATACATGGACACCACGACGCTCAACTAAAACCAGAGGGATACAATGTCGATGTTTAGAGAGAAGACGAAATATAATATCCACAATTTAATCGCCTCTTGTGATCATGCAATATAGGTACGGGAGAAAATGAACCTAGTTATTAATTCAAAGCCTTGCTGTCAGAGCAAGGGAAAGAAGGTACCAACAAGGCCTTCTGATTCACTGTTAAAAATATGATAATATAATCAGAACGCTTTTATGAAATTTTAATAGAATACCGAAGTGCGAGATAACCAACGGAAATGACTGATAGAAGATTGCGATAGTCACTTGCCGTAATATGCTAATACTAGTTACTCTATTATTTGCCAGACGTAACTTATGCGTGTTGATATGTCTATGGTTCCGTTGAGAACTACGTTAACACCCTAACTCATTGGACTCAATCCGGATTTGACCTAGTTTGTATGGCGGGTGCCGTCGATAAAGCACAAGACGCTTAAACTTCCGGAACACGTGGATTTAATCTTCGTGTACTTTTCCAGGAGTTTCAATGTTAATCAATACTTCTGTTTATAATTTGTCTTCGATTTATTCATTTGAGATTTGATTATGGTTTCGGTATTATGTCGGTATTCTGTAAAGTTTTTGTGAAGACAAACATTATGTACAATTTTCCTAGACAAAGGTCATTGTTATATCAATCAAATCCACTTCGGTGTTAATTATAGTATATACCAATGAGAAAGGTGATTATAGTTGAATATTGAACAGAACCTAATTAGCTTCACGTGATGTTGTAGCATATAGACAACGACGGGAATCTTTATCTGAATCACGCATCTAGAGGTCGATATAATTACATTACATATGAATAGCTAGACATTGATAATCATTTGTACCGCATGCTACGTAAGTTGAAATGACAGTTTTGATATAAAAAATGGCCTATGAAGAATGTATTTAATTATTGAAGTATGGATTTTATTGATTGAATGAAGTTCGCCATAAGCGTTTGAATAATTTACATTGTAGATCTCCTGTAGGGTGCCTTCGGCAGTATGGTTTAGTGAGACAAATACGAGGACACTAAACTAAAACCCAAAATGATGCAATGCCAGTTGAGGCAAGAGAAATAGTACGATCACAAATTTAGTCACATCTTGCGTGAAAATTAACTTTTTATTAAACCAAAGCATTGTCGTAGGAGCTAGGACGAGAAGGTACAAACACCGTCGTTTGTTTCTCTGTTATAAATACGATAATATATTTTCAATGAAGTGTAAAAATGTCCCTATACTTTTGGTTTAAGCACAAATAAATCAAAATAAAACTATGCTACCTCCTATTATTCAAACTGTGTTTTATTTGTCAATTTCCATAAAGTTATACAAAAGGTAATCATAAACAAGTGTCAAGACACAATTATATGAATCTGACACCCATATACATATGGATTTGCTTAAGATATGATTTTACATGTAAATACATTATATATACATGTTTATACATGCCAAAGAGACTAAACGTATACTATACAATTTTATTTATTTATTGAAATTTTACAAAATGCAAGTATTCGTACAATTGTATTATTGATTCGAATATTTATACAATTTAAAAGAAATAAAAAAAATATGCGTGAAAATTAACTTACAAAAATGTCACAAAAGCAAATGACAAAACCAGGGCACATTAAGTTGATCTCTCCAATAATCTACTTTATAATGGTTTCGTTTCTATGTCGGTTTTCGTTTTTATTTTCTAAGATGTTTATTTTGAAATGAACCCATTCTTAGACACGAAGACACTCTATTGTTTGTATGAGGTCATGTACGTCATAAAAATGTCCACATTGTAGTAATTTATTGATTAATTATTAATTGAAGAGTTTAAGTTACGAAAATTGGTAACAGTTTAAACAAACTCGACACAAGATCCAAATGTTTATCAAGGCTTGTGTAAACTCTCGAAAGGTGACTGAGTATACTCTCTGGAATAATAGCGGTAATTTGTACCGGTAATAAAGGGTAAAGTAATGACCAATACGTAAGGAAATCAATCTTCAATAAATATTCACATGTATTATCGATTATTAAATATAATTACGTTGTGATACTTGTGCAAATATATACTTCAATCGTCATACTTGTTGATTGAAAACGCCCGCTAAATAATGGGTTTCAATATTGTGTTTGAGAAGGAATCTACTAAATATTTGTATAAATCGTTGGCAGGTGCGCTCTAAATGATATAAGTATATTACTATCTACAAAATGTCCTACATATATGTTATTATCATTCACAGCAGATGAAAGTGTAACGTAACAATGGTTAGGTTATAGTCAAAGGATATTTGAGTAAAAGTTCTCTTTATTAAGTAATGTAAATATTAATAACATTTGAATATGAATTAATCAAAATATGAAGTATATATATCAAAAGAATAATATAAACTGAGGAGTTTTGGTCCTTCTAAGATCCGTCAGGACCAAACTTGAGGAGAAGAGAAAAACACAAGATATACCGGATAGCTACAATGTATATGTCTTCTTTCTCATCGACGAAACCGTAAAATAATCTAGGCGAAATCCGGACAATGCCACGTTCTCAATAAGAGAATCGGGTATAGAGGTAATCAACTACTAGACAAGGTAAACAAATACGTATGTATGAATGCGTTTATATGATTAGCAGGTAGGATAATGATTCTCTGTTTTAAAAACATGACAGACATCCAGGCGATTTTAAATTATCCCTGCAATTGTGACACCAAATACGTAACAGTTATTCAACAAGCAATCCGCAAATAATGAAAACAATAATAACAATTAACATATGCTTCAGACATAAATTTAATTACTCGTGTCCTGGCCGGGCCTTGAACTCGTACACAATGGTCCAAACCCATTTAGCATGAATTACCCCCTCGGTTATAAATATTGCACAGTAATTATCTGTTTTCAAATGAATTGGTGCATGCGACATCAGTGGATACATATTTATGTATTATAGGCCAAACATCATTTAGTTTAGATATTATTAGTCACAGAATAAAGGCGAAAACCAGAACAATACACAAACAAATTAATTTAAATGCTATCATTAAGTGCATGACAATAAACGTTTCATTGACGGCTCGTCTAGGTCGATGGATTTTTTAACATGGTGTGACAAATGTCAATTTTACAACATTTTACATGTGTCAATATAAGTTGCTAAAGTTCTCTTTTATTTGTCATTCTGAATGCAAAAACGATTTTTGAAATTATATTATACAGTTGTTTCATGCCTTGTCAATCAATAGTCACAAATCTTCCCCAAGGTGTTAGGCCAATCCGATAAACTACTGTTTTGTTACCTTAATAATCAACACGATTTCACATACATGTATAATCTATTTTATTAGACTGTGGAACGTGTAAAAAATCTTCATTAAACTGTTTATTCGAACTTCAAAGTGGACGCTTCCTTGGCCTTGCAGTACGCTGTAAGAATACATAGAGACCCTTTTATGACATTTTATGTGGTAACCGAATCCCTGGTTTCTATTAGATCGGAGATATATTGGCTGGTCAAGAGTGGACAATACTGAATTTACATTTACACGCAGAGTCGGGTAACAAAACAACTATAGAAATACTTTTAAACATTTTCGAGTCTAATGTCTTTCTCTGTGGGGTTGAATGCACCAATCGGAAGTGAACAGATATTAGGGATACTTTGACGTCCACCAGATGAAGTTACCATCGAATAATCCTGTTTCTTTTCTATTTAATGTCTCACGCCCGCTTAATAGGGGAAATGTATTTCTTTAACAGTAGCAGTATGTTTTGTTTGTTTGGGTTTTTGTTTAACGTCCTATTAACAGCCAGGGTCATTTAAGGACGTGCCAGGTTTTAGCGGTTGAGGAAAGCCGGGTTACCCGGAGAAAAACCACCGGCCTACGGTCAGTACCTGGCAAACATATTTCTATTCATGACAAATTATCTTTTCTGTGAGTGACAAATGTAGATTTGGTTGTATTAATAGTTATTTATCTGACGTTTGCTTGACGTACCAAAATATGTCACGTGACCAAAGATCCATATCTTACAGCATTAAAGGTCTGTCAAAAGACCGCGGTTCACAGTAAATACCCTAGAATATTGATATACACATCGATTTATAATTCTTCACGGGTCATAATATTTGGATTACACTAGGCACAGTGTAATATCGATTTGTAAATTAATTGAGCGTGTCCAATTAAGAGTGTTAATGATATCAAAAAAGTAAACAAACATGTTGTGTGTTCATTCTTCCACAGGTGGTATTAACTATTTCTATAATATTACTATAAATTATTATGAATCAATTGGGTCGGTATCTTTTAAGTCTTTTATATATCGTGTATCGGAACAAAAATCATTATGAACATTGTACTTCCGAATACATAAGCACATTGGAACTGCCTTGTCTATAGAGAGGGTTGGTTAACCCCTCGTGACCTTTAATTTGTTACATGTATGACGCTGCCGCTTAATCGTATACTATCGCTGTTTGTCCTTTTTTCGTGTCCGTTAAAAAACTGGTTACGAAGGTAAAACTCAGTTAGCAACATCCGGACCATAGCAACAATTTTTTTCCACAAATAACTGTCCACAGCGTTCATCTGTCTGTAGCAACCATATGTCCATAGCTACCACCTGTCTGTAGCAATCATTTGTCCATAGTTATCACCTGTCTGTAGCAACCATATGTCCATAGCTACCATCAGTCTGTAGCAACCATCTGTCCATAGCTACCACCTGTCTGTAGCAATCATTTGTCCATAGTTATCACCTGTCTGTAGCAACCATATGTCCATAGCTACCACCTGTCTGTAGCAATCATTTGTCCATAGTTATCACCTGTCTGTAGCAACCATATGTCCATAGCTACCACCTGTCTGTAGCAACCATCTGTCCATAGCTACCACCTGTCTGTAGCAACCATCTGTCCATAGCTACCACCTGTATGTGGCAACCATCTGTCCATAGTTACCACCTGTCTGTAGCAATCATTTTCCAAGGTAACCCCGAGTCTGAAGCAACGAATCTGCCCATATATTACATATATTGGTATTATAATGTATGTGCATATGCTATATTGGCCATACTTTTGTAGGTTGGGAATGTCTTCGCTATTCTGTTACACGCAGCATTACTCTTTGTTACCAGACACAACATCAGATTAAAACTATCGCATTATCCAGGTTCCTATTACGTCATATAGACAGATTAGATAGTGCCGACGGTATTGATCGGTATTATAAATAATTTACTGATCATTAATGCACGCTTCTAAATTGTTCCACAAACATCAATACTAGAACGAAATATATTGCATCCTTTGTATTGACGTTACAGTGAATTGGTTACATTAGAAAATAGGTGACAGGTTTCACACGATTCCAATGTTTAATTATTCTCTCATTGGGACCTGGGCAATAGGCATATTGAATTACTGATAAGATACACGTTTACCACAAGGATATCGATCTTATCGATCACGCAGTTAATATATATACATGTAAATAAACATATGTATTGCATAATGTGTTTGATTTTCCTTAACTCTACGCATAAGGTTTATTTTCAATTATTGCAGGGCTAAAATGACTATAGCACGGTCACGTGCGAACTACTTGATCACCCGTGATGTTTCGGAACTTGGTCACGTGCGAATTATCGAACACCTGTGAAGTTTCGGAATTTAGTACTACCATTTCCTACCAGCGTCAAAGTAACACAGATGTCAATTTATTGTATTGTATATATGTTATATGTACTGATGAGCTGTAAAGCGTAAACTCAATCAAATGAATTGAATTGAATTGAACACTGCCATACGACAGTCATGGTGACTTCTTGACCTACAAGAAAATCGAGAGTTCAGTGATTCTGAGTGTGTTTTAGTGATTATGTAATAAAACAGGTATATGATGGGTGTCTGTGCAATAGTCCAGCCCAGACACACATGATATATTTGAATATCATAAAAGAACTATTGTAAAACCTTTTACCGGTAAGTTCGTGCATGTTAGTAACTTTTCTCAGTCACTGATTTTTAAAAGACAAATCAGTACCCCGCTCGTCTACGTCATAGGGACCTGATACAAACTCCTATCCCAGAGTCCATATTTCTACTACATCCCCACAGGGACCTGATACAAACTCCTATCCCAGAGTCCATATGTCTGCTACCTCCCCACAGGGACCTGATACAAACTCCTATCCCAGAGTCCATATGTCTGCTACATCCCCACAGGGACCTGATACAAACTCCTATCCCAGAGTCCATATGTCTACTACATCCCCACAGGGACCTGATACAAACTCCTATCCCAGAGTCCATATTTCTACTACATCCCCACAGGGACCTGATACAAACTCCTATCCCAGAGTCCATATATCTGCTACATCCCCACAGGGACCTGATACAAACTCCTATCCCAGAGTCCATATTTCTACTACATCCCCACAGGGACCTGATACAAACTCCTATCCCAGAGTCCATATGTCTGCTACATCCCCACAGGGACCTGATACAAACTCCTATCCCAGAGTCCATATTTCTACTACCTCCCCACAGGGACCTGATACAAACTCCTATCCCAGAGTCCATATTTCTGCTACATCCCCACAGGGACCTGATACAAACTCCTATCCCACAGTCTATATATCTGCTACATCCCCACAGGGACCTGATACAAACTCCTATCCCAGAGTCTATATTTCAACTACATCCCCACAGGGACCTGATACAAACTCCTATCCCAGAGTCCATATTTCTACTACATCCCCACAGGGACCTGATACAAACTCCTATCCCTTAGTCCATATGTCTGCTACATCCCCACAGGGACCTGATACAAACTCCTATCCCAGAGTCCATATTTCTACTACCTCCCCACAGGGACCTGATACAAACTCCTATCCCAGAGTCCATATTTCTGCTACATCCCCACAGGGACCTGATACAAACTCCTATCCCACAGTCTATATATCTGCTACATCCCCACAGGGACCTGATACAAACTCCTATCCCAGAGTCCATATTTCTACTACCTCCCCACAGGGACCTGATACAAACTCCTATCCCACAGTCCATATGTCTGCTACCTCCCCACAGGGACCTGATACAAACTCCTATCCAAAAGTGTATGTGTCTGCCACATCCCCACAGGGACCTGACACAAAAACATCAAACAAAGGGATCCGTTTATATGCGTTATACCCCACAGGGGCTTGTCTCATAATCATAACTGGTCTGTCGCGACTGTGTCGTTTGGTGATTAAATATTACCGGAATCATTCGTGATAGCATAAGACTTTCTCTAATTACAGCCCGATTGCAAGATTCAAGATTTTTATTTCAACACTCAGGTACATGAAAACGCGTTATCTGATGATCATAACAATTCACATTGTTAGGCGAGACAGGATGGACAGAAAAGAAGCTATATGTATTACATTGATGTTTTTCTTCTTCTAAATTACAAGAAACAACAAGTTGCATGTAACATGAAGGCCTTGGTCAATGACTTTTGAGTAGCGTTTTCGGCCTAGATTTCGTACCACAGACGAGTTTAGGGGCCGCGGTGGCCGAGTGCTTAAAGTGTACCGACACTTTAACACTAGCCCTCCACTACTGGGTTGCGAGTTCGAAACCTACGTGGGGCAGTTGCCAGGTAATGACCGTGGGCCGGTGGTTTTTCTCCGGGTACTCCGGCTTTCCTCCACCTCTAAAACCTGGCACGTCCTTAAATGACCCTGGCTGTTAATAGGATGTTAAACAAAAACAAACCAAACCAAACCACAGACGAGTCATATTAACATACGGTAAATATGTATGCAGTGTCGCATGTCTATCTAACATAACCTTGAGTGTTCTACTTTTGCTAATAATGTACAAATTAATTATCTGAGACATAAAGTGTGACAACGGAACCACTTTACATTTATGTAACAAGGCAAGCAAGACATCGACGGACCTTATTAAAAATCTATTCTAATATCAATAAAATTTTACCGTTTTTATCAATTTGACATTAAAATTGGAAAGTATTGATAGGGGTTTGAGTACATTTAACGTTCTATGTTCATTAGTTTCATCATTCCTTGATAATGAATTCGTTCCATATGGTTGAAAATATCGCCGGAAGATAGCATATTAGATATGATGAATATTGTGTCCTTGGTTATTAATCTATTCGTGTCTCGGGATTAGATGGTAGGATGACTGGAACTACACGCAAACCAACGGTGCTTTGTAGTTCGTGCCGACTAAGGTCTCGTAGTTAGACATTTTGTCTATCAGAGAGCTTCCATGTAGGTCAACATCTATTAAACGAGAGCAGATATGAACAAAAATATACATTGTATGTAAAATTACAAGAAAAATATGACCAGGTGTCCCAGAAGTGCTAGCGTCGTTTGCTTCATTGACTACGCCCACTAGCAAATATATGGCACATATCAATACGTATCGCACACATCTGACTAAAAATCGCAAATTGAAAAAGAATGATGTTGATTATATAATTTTTCTCGTCGTCCTAATAAAGCGGCATATATGCACAAAATATTTTTCTGTCCATCAGAAGTCGACATGTGTCGTGGAAATCGTGATAATGGGAACAAGTCCTTGAATATCGAATCATATAGGATATGTAAATACAGCTATCTAGAATTGGGAAACCTTAATTGTCACTCTTATCACACAACTTACTGCCGGCTACGTTGTTAGTAAAGAGCGAGGAAAGCGCCTTTTGTTGAAGAGTCTGCAGTTTTCTTGATCTACAAGGTGGATCCAATCAATATTGTCAATGCTTTTCATTATTATCATTATTTTGTTGAAGATACCAACTGATCAATTTACCTACCGTACTTTTTTGTATATGTGAAACCGAAATGGACTTTGTAAGATCATTGTTAACTGTTACGTGGGCTCTTCGGTATAAACACCCCCGTATGACAACAAATGCAATTCGGCCAACAGGGGCAAAGTCTTCTCCAATGCCCGACCGTTCCGTCGGGGCGTTTCCCTTAACTAACTCGCCAACTCATTAGCTGCACGTGCATGTCATGCCAATACAGACGTGCCACTAATAGAACTACTAGAATAATAATTTCGCGCTTATATCTTTCTAGTCAACCATGCAAAATATGAATTCCCAGGGGTATGTCAGTTGTAGTTTCGGAGATCTGGTCTACGAACTCAACAAAGATAATTCAATCACTCACTATTTCATCTACAGTGTGTTTTTATCGGCACTTGTTTAACGAAATACGCAGGTGTACTTCAAAACTATGTACTTATAACGCCGTTAACATAACTTAGCAAAGAAAGCTCTCATTACAAAAGGACGAATGCGTTCCTTTGGTTAAAGATGTGGAATGGAAGTGTAAGGAGTGGACGTCCTATGAAATAAGAAGTAAAAACATTAGAAAATACTTTATTTACAAAAATATACCCAATATAGAAAGTAAGTCGTGAAAATACTATATTGGTTTATCCATACTTCACCATAACCAAGACTGAACAACATATCTTTGACACATTCAACCCAGTTAAATACAGTATTAGCTCATTTCTCCTGCACGTGCATGTCATGCCACCACATGCGTGCCACTAATAGAACTACTAGAATAATAATTTCACGCTTATACCTTTCTAGTCAACCATGCAAAATATGAATTCCAAGGGGTATGTCAGTTGTAGTTTCGGAATTTGGAAAAAAAATAATATTCACAATCAGTTGACAGGACCTCACCCCTAGGAAGTGTAGGTCGTTTAGAGACGCGTTTCATAAAATTATCTAATCAAGATAAACGTGCGATGCTCTTCTCAGAAATATTACACATTTCAGATGAAATTAATCAGGATGAGTTAATCAGACAGAGGGTTGGCGCCAAGAGAAGCTCTGAGGAATTGTCCTTTAACCCTGTTTTGTAAGACCAAGAAGTAAACAGAGCCAAAGTTCTCAAGCACTTTAACCACGGAGTTTGATATCTTTTTCGCCGTTTGTTCACAAGAGGTGGCAAAGTGCAATATGTTCTCACATATTTGGAGCTAAGATTTGACTGCGTCAAATTAAGTTCGTTATGTAGGTTAATGCATGAACAAAATAACTCAACTAACAAGGCTGTATTGCGTACATGGAGAGACTTTAAAACTTAAAATTCGTTAAAAACAGTACGACGAAAATAAAATGCCGAGTGTCTTGCGACGTTGGTTACCATACTTGCTAAGATAGCATAGTTCCAGTGAAACGTTTCGTTTAATACCTTTTACGTTATCAATGAATTGATATATTCGCAATCCAAAATTTCTGTCGCAGAATAACGATGGTTGTCAAGCACAGCGTGTATTGGTAGGGATTTAGAAGTGACGTTGTCAAGTGTTCTCTAAGAACTCTACGCTTAAGCCACTTGTTGTTAGCTTACCTCGTGGTCACGTTAAATTTGCAGCCACTTCCGCAATTACCAGTATAGTTTTTGACAAAATACTCACTTGGCGTGAGTTTTTTTAGTGCAAATATGATCGGGTAACAGGAGAAAACACTAAAATTGCGTTGATCAGTCCTTTCAAAAGGGCGAAGTATAGTTGACGTTCCGATTGGAACACCTCGGGTATTTTTTTTAAGGTTTTTATTTCGAGCTTGCCGGTAAGGCCCGAGATGTTCTGATTGGTTGACGTTCCGGTAACGTCACAAATAGACGATGACACAATAACGTTACCGATTCCCGTTCGTATCAATGCGCTGCTAATTTTTTCACTGCATATTCGTTAATTTTTTCGCATTACAGTTTACTAAGCAGAAGAAGGGATAGATTCAAGTATAATTTGGTAACGCACGAGTAATCTGTAAAAATTTGGTAACGCACGAGAAATCTGTTATAATTTGCAACGCACGAAAATTACATTTGCCTGCTCAAGATTCAGTTAATTTTCAGAACTAAATTTTTGGTAACCTACCTGTTCCCACTGGTTCCTCTCAAGATAAATAACACCAGGGGCTACGTCAGTATGTCCATTCGTGGATGTTACAGACTCGGTGTTTATCGTACACTGAAGTGTAGACCTGTCGAAGTTGACGGACAGACATGTTGAAAGTGCACTGCATTCTTTCAGACATTGCTGAAGTCCTTTTGTTTGATGTATCACTTTCCGCGAGCTGTTGAACGTGACGTCATCCTGTTTGGATATGACGTAATTGCAGTCTGCTTCAATACAAGGCACCAGAAACGCAATCAACGAAACGAGCAGTGACAACCTGTTGAAAGGTGTACAGCTAAGGAAACGCGTCCTCATTTTAGGACCACTGTTTGGTAAAATAAAGTCTGCAATGTTTTTCCACTAAAATATTTGTTGTTTTTTATGATACAACGCTATCCTCATACTTCAATAGAAAGTCGCAGTCTAAGCAATGTCTAAACATCTGATGGAAACTCCGTACGCGATGTAGTTCTTCCCCTAAGTCCCTTTCAAGACCGTGTTGCTGTTGTACGAACATTGCCCACTGTAACTATGAAACCGTAGTCACGTAGCGAAATATAAAACCCGCCGTTCTTGGAGTTGACGATTCAATAACCGTCCTATCCAAAGAGACGAGTCCATATCGGTATTGGCTGAATCGTTCGGGAGGCGCTAACGGGGTGTAAAGGTTCTATAAGTAGTTTATTAATATGCGCAAACGATCTCTACAGGAATAGATCCTTAGATATATATCAGTAGTATTAATAAAGTTCACTGGTGTGTCGAGTTTTCTCGAGGGTGTGATGACATGTCTGATACAATCACGTGGGTTTACAAAATGACGGACAGTAAATAATTAAGTTAAATTATATCCGTATTGTCGACAATTTACTAGTAGAAAATTTAAAAAAATGTAACTTTATTATAAGGAGTTATTTATAGGGTGATTCAAGTCCGTTGAATAAATAATTTAAAAAATTGGAAAGCCACACCCAGAGTCTTATTTCAAAAGAATATCAGGATATATAATATATTTGTACTTTTTTAGACTAAAAGGGTTGATGAAACTGATGGTACCAGTTTCTATAACATGCCTACAAGTAGATACAGTATATTATCTCCAGTTCTGGGCCATCAGATTTTCAAGTACATCCCAATAATGAAGCTAACCTCTGTTTTAAACCCTAGTCTGTTAGGAAATATAAATGGTACTGCATTGCGTATTCCAAAGATATCAAAAAAATATTTTAATAAATGTCAATTATTCCACGTTCTACTACCCAGTGGGTAATATTCGTGGGGTCTACTGCCCAGTGTGTAATATTCGTGGGGTCTACTACCCAGTGGGTAATATTCGTGGGGTCTCCTGCCCAGTGTGTAATATGCGTGGGGTCTACTGCCCAGTGTGTAATATCCATGGTGTCTACTGCCCAGTGTGTAATATTCGTTGGGTCTACTGCCCAGTGTGTAATATCCGTGGGGTCTACTGCCCAGTGTGTAATATTTGTGGGGTCTACTGCCCAGTGTGTAATATTCGTTGGGTCTACTGCCCAGTGTGTAATATCCGTGGGGTCTACTGCCCAGTGTGTAATATCCGTGGGGTCTACTGCCCAGTGTGTAATATCCGTGGGGTCTACTGCCCAGTGTGTAATATCCGTGGGGTCTACTGCCCAGTGTGTAATATTCGTTGGGTCTACTGCCCAGTGTGTAATATTCGTGGGGTCTACTGCCCAGTGTGTAATATTTGTGGGGTCTACTGCCCAGTGTGTAATATCCGTGGGGTCTACTGCCCAGTGTGTAATATTCGTTGGGTCTACTGCCCAGTAGGTAATATTCGTGGGGTCTACTGCCCAGTGTGTAACATTCGTGGGGTCTACTGCCCAGTGTGTAACATTCGTGGGGTCTACTGCCCAGTAGGTAATATTCGTGGGGTCTACTGCCCAGTGTGTAATATTCGTGGGGTCTACTACCCAGTGTGTAACATTCGTGGGGTCTACTGCCCAGTGTGTAACATTCGTGGGGTCTACTGCCAAGTGGGTAATATCCGTGGGGTCTACTGCCCAGTGTGTAATATGCGTGGGGTCTACTGCCCAGTAGGTAATATTCGTTGGGTCTACTGCCCAGTGTGTAATATTCGTGGGGTCTACGGTCCATTGGGTAATAATCATGGGGTCTACTGCCCAGTGGGTAATATTCGTTGGGTCTACTGCCCAGTGGGTAATATCCGTGGGGTCTACTGCCCAGTAGGTAATATTCGTGGGGTCTACTGCCCAGTGGGTAATATTCGTGGGGTCTACTGCCCAGTGGGTAATATTCGTGGGGTCTACTGCCCAGTAGGTAATATTCGTGGGGTCTACTGCCCAGTGGGTAATATTCGTGGGGTCTACTGCCCAGTGGGTAATATTCGTTGGGTCTACTGCCCAGTGGGTAATATTCGTTGGGTCTACTGCCCAATGGGTAATATTCGTGGGGTCTACTGCCCAGTAGGTAATATTAAAGGGTCTACTACCCATTGGGTAATATTCGTGGGGTCTACTGCCCAGTGTGTAATATTCGTGGGTCTACGGCCCAGTTGGTAATATTCTTTGGGTCTACTGCCCAGTAGGTAATATTCGTGAGGGTAATAATTATGCTTTACACATGGTCATTTAATATCTTATAAAGGTAGAAAATAATGTAGTTGTTAAGAAGGCGGTGATGCGCGAAATTTAATGTAAAACCCGCGAGCTTGTTCCGATAAGACAACCGCGAAATATCAGCCCTGTGAAATAACAAATATATAGTACCAATGCAAATTGAAATTTATTTTTGTATTTGTGTTCGTAGATAAGTTTAAACAATATTTTTATTGACATTCAAGTACGCACATCACAAATCATGTATACATATAGGATTGGAAAACAAGCTAAAAGCTTAAACTAGTTCCTTTTTTGTTCGTAGATTCGTAGATCTGTTGGCAATCACGTAAAACTTCAAACGAGTAGTTATTAATGGCGTACAGATTTAACCAGTTGTTTAATTATTCGTCATTGTCTCCCGAAATGTTCTCTTCTGTAACTAGTGGTTTCATTGTTCGTCATATTTTCCCGAAATGCTCTCCCCTGTAACTACTGGTTTCATTGTTCGTCATATTTTCCCGAAATGCTCTCCCCTGTAACTAGTGGTTTCATTGTTCGTCATATTTTCCCGAAATGCTCTCTTCTGTAACTAGTGGTTTCATTGTTCGTCATATTTTCCCAAAATGCTCTCTCCTGTAACTATTGATTTCAATGTTCGTCATATTTTCCCGAAATGCTCTCTCCTGTAACTAGTGGTTTCATTGTTCGTCATATTTTCCCGAAATGCTCTCTCCTGTAACTAGTGGTTTCATCGTTCGTCATATTTTCCCGAAATGCTCTCCCCTGTAACTAGTGGTTTCATCGTTCGTCATATTTTCCCGAAATGCCCTCCCCTGTAACTAGTGGTTTCATTGTTCGTATTATTTTCCCGAAATGCTCTCTTCTGTAACGAGTGGTTTCATTGTTCGTCATATTTTCCCGAAACGCTCTCTTCTGTAACTATTGATTTCAATGTTCGTCATTTTTTCCCGAAATGCTCTCTTCTGTAACTATTGGTTTCATTGTTTGTCATATTTTCCCGAAATGCTCTCTTCTGTAACTAGTGATTTCATTGTTTGTCACATTTTCCCGAAATGCTCTCTCCTGAAACTATTGATTTCAATGTTCGTCATATTTTCCCGAAATGCTCTCTCCTGTAACTAGTGGTTTCATGGTTTGTCATATTCTCCCGAAATGCTCTCTCCTGTAACTAGTGGTTTCATCGTTCGTCATATTTTCCCGAAATGCCCTCCCCTGTAACTAGTGGTTTCATCGTTCGTCATATTTTCCCGAAATGCTCTCCCCTGTAACTAGTGGTTTCATTGTTCGTCATATTTTCCCGAAATGCTCTCTTCTGTAACTATTGGTTTCATTGTTCGTCATATTTTCCCGAAATGCTCTCTTCTGTAACGAGTGGTTTCATTGTTCGTCATATTTTCCCGAAACGCTCTCTCCTGTAACTATTGATTTCAATGTTCGTCATTTTTTCCCGAAATGCTCTCTTCTGTAACTATTGGTTTCATTGTTTGTCATATTTTCCCGAAATGCTCTCTTCTGTAACTAGTGATTTCATTGTTTGTCACATTTTCCCGAAATGCTCTCTCCTAAACTAGTGGTTTCATTGTTCGTCATATTTTCCCGAAATGCTCTCTTCTGTAACTATTGGTTTCATTGTTCGTCATATTTTCCCGAAATGCTCTCTTCTGTAACGAGTGGTTTCATTGTTCGTCATATTTTCCCGAAACGCTCTCTCCTGTAACTATTGATTTCAATGTTCGTCATTTTTCCCCGAAATGCTCTCTTCTGTAACTATTGGTTTCATTGTTTGTCATATTTTCCCGAAATGCTCTCTTCTGTAACTAGTGATTTCATTGTTTGTCACATTTTCCCGAAATGCTCTCTCCTAAACTAGTGGTTTCATTGTTCGTCATATTTTCCCGAAATGCTCTCTTCTGTAACTATTGGTTTCATTGTTCGTCATATTTTCCCGAAATGCTCTCTTCTGTAACTATTGGTTTCATTGTTCGTCATATTTTCCCGAAATGCTCTCTTCTG
Source organism: Pecten maximus (assembly GCF_902652985.1). Classification (NCBI taxonomy): domain Eukaryota; kingdom Metazoa; phylum Mollusca; class Bivalvia; order Pectinida; family Pectinidae; genus Pecten; species Pecten maximus. Next base: position 20,272,771 of record NC_047027.1, read on the forward strand.
TAACTAGTGGTTTCATTGTTCGTCATATTTTCCCGAAATGCTCTCTTCTGTAACTAGTGGTTTCATTGTTCGTCATATTTTCCCGAAATGCTCTCTTCTGTAACTAGTGGTTTCATTGTTCGTCATATTTTCCCGAAATGCTCTCTCCTGTAACTATTGGTTTCATTGTTCGTCATATTTTCCCGAAATGCTCTCTTCTGTAACTAGTGGTTTCATTGTTCGTCATATTTTCCCGAAATGCTCTCTTCTGTAACTAGTGGTTTCATTGTTCGTCATATTTTCCCGAAATGCTCTCTTCTGTAGCACGTCTGTCTCTGTCATCATGTTTATATCACCGTCATGAACCCACACATTAATGAAATATTTACATTTTCTGTAATGAAAAAGTACAAATGTAAATATATATCGTTAAATAGCTCAAGGGATGGATCTATTTTGATGAGAATGTTAAATATTTATATTAAGCATTGGTAAATACCCATCTTTATACTATATCGGATGTCAAGAATACTTTTAAACAGATCAATAAATCAATAGATCAACAAACAGACAGATAACAGTTTACACAACAAGAGGCCCATGAGGCTTAACGGTCACCTGAGTTTTGAAATATTTCTGTAAATTTGACCCTTTTTTACCCTGCCCACAAGCCCATGGGGCCAATAATTGCATACCAGCAAACTGCCTTCCAAAACTGCTAATTCCAATAGAAATGACACAAATGAGAGTCAAAAATGTGATTTCCTTATATGAACAACAGTAAAGGGTACCTCCTCCAAAGGGGCAAATATGAGACCCCAGGGCCATGAAATTCATAACTTTGGCAAAGCACCTTAAGACTCTTCCGCCTATGAAAAGTATTTGATTCTACCTTATTTGAGTCTTGAGAAGAGTTCTGAATTTTAAGCAAATTTGACCCTTTTTGGCCCCGCCCATCAGCCCCTTGGGGTCAGTCAGGGCCAACACGTGCATACCATCAAACTGTCATCTCATGCTGATAAATGTTAACCAAGTTAGAATAAATTCAAATAGAAATGAAACAAATGATAGTCAAAAATGTGATTTTTACCCCTCCCCATGGGCAAACGTGAGACCCCAGGGTCATGAAATTCACAAAGTTAAGCATCTTAAGACATTTCTATCTGTGAAGAGTTTAAAATTATACCATATCTTGAAGTTGACAAGATCTTTGAAATTAGTCAATTTGACCCTTTTTGGCCCCGCTCCTCAGGCCCCTGGGGGTGGGGACAATATAATTCACAATTTTGGTTGATATTTTTTGCTATGGAAGCTTCCTGCCAAATCTCGTTGAATTTGGTTGAGCGGTTTTGGAGAAGAAGTCGAAAATGTAAATTGTTTACAACGCACGACGCCGATCGCGATAGGTCATCTGAGACTTCGTCACAGGTGACATAAAAATGGATTCGCCGATTTGTGTTAACTTCGGGCATTGAACGGCGGGTGTCTTTACTTTCAATGAGAGACTTACCAATGTTAAGTTGTTAGATGTTATATTACAACAATTGCAAAGCAAGTTACATCAATTTATATTAATCACGTTTCCGATCGAACGTAAGACCTGCGTTTTAGTGGAACTCGTTAGAGTTATCACCCCTGTGAACACTGATAATTATTTAATCATACCCTAGAACGGAAAGCAATCTGATGAAATATAAAGGGGAGATCATTTCCCTCGGTTTGAGATAAAGAAAACACAAAATAATGTGTTGGGGGGTGGGGGATGGGGGGTGGGAGGTGGTTGTTTTAATTATATAACACTGAAAGAAAGGTTAATTGATTCCATTCATAAAAAAAAAAAAACAGTTTAATTATTTGTTTGAATGTTCAGACTTCCATATTTGGTGGAATAAAACATTCTTACTTGAGTAGGTTAAGTTTCTCAACCAAATCAGAATTATCCCTGTAACCACTAATATTTTACAGAGGATTGTGTCAGTGTTTATCCTTGTTTTAAAGTAATCGCTTTTTGACATATTGCACGCGTTCTCTTAGTCTAGATAGGGAACAAAAAACAGCATTGAAACGCATAGCATTTTTGCTACATAGCAAATGGTGGCGCAAAGATCACTCGTGTCAATTGTCATGACAATCAGTTGACTATTTCCTGACTGAGTCGTATCCCTTTAAATAATTTAACGATCACAAATGGCAGCGAAGCATGTCTTGTTTTTTTCACATTAGTTGTGGTAAACCATAATGATATACATGTAGTATATGATATGATGTATATTTCAATTCCATAGGGACGACAGTCTTTAGCCTTGAATTTCACATACTGTCTTTTACCAAGGACTGCAATACTGGAAAACAACAATTTGGCACAAATTCCCAACTCACGCTTCGTAAAAACATTGTATGATTCAAGAGGAATAACTCCTTAGAAGGGACCATTTGGTCGGGCACATTACCTTTTCACGTCCGATCGGGGAATCGAACCGCGGCTGTCTAGATGAAAATAACCAGGGGTAGACGTTTTCTGTAATAATAATGTATCCAGTATTTTATTTTATAAATATTTTTCCTCATATATGAAATTTTTTGCAAATTCTAGAATTGCAGTCATCCGTGATCAAATCAGATAAGTGTCACGTACACTCCAGACGTGGAATTAATGGAATAATTTTTTTCCTGTCGCCCTTTCTGGATTTTAATTCTGTTTGCCCCTAGCATTACTTATGGCCTTTAGTTGAGCGATCGTCCATATAAGGAAAGCTTTAGGTTCTGTCACCTGGCCGAGACCTATAATGTGACCTGGCGTGGATGTCTTCGTTAAACAATACATAACAAAACCAAACCCTAGCATTACTGTAGAGTACTAAGGAAACAATGAAGCTATATAACGGGCAACTTAAAATAGATTTTCAGCATGTATTGTGTCCATTACAAAATGGCCACAATAAAAAGTACTATTCACGCGAGTGTTTTTTGTGCAACCGTTTTAAATATTTAAATATCTAAATATTTTATCCACAACAATAATACCTCATTCCAACACCGAGGGTCACGATAGCGCAGTCGTAACATTTACAAAAATGTATATACATGAAATATAATGGGAGAAAATCGTGGTTTTACTATTTTGATTTACTCCGAGTATTCCAGTTTTCACACAAGGAAGACCTCTACTCCGCTATCGTCCATTATTAAGATATATTTTATTTTGTAAATAAATATGATTTATACAAAGATCATATTATTTTTTTATTTAAACATATCTCATTGTATCATAAATATACAATGGGGATATGACACAACTTTTGCAACCCGATATGAAGCCCCTTAGAATTTGAATGTAGTGATGTTATAATATTCCTGTTTGAAAACACAGTTGTAATCCAGTTTAATTGGAGTTGTCTCCCATATACCGTTATATCACTCAGTCAATCAGTCTTATTAGGACTAGATAACTGCAATCTAATTAAAATCTAGATTGTCATTCTCACTACGTTACATGAACATCTAACAACATCCCATAAGGGGTCACGTTCTGATGACCTCCGATATGTGTGTATTTCACTTTCAGGGCGAATTGTCAATTTGGCGATGTCATCGAGGTAAACCGTTTCGGCACACAATGTATACAATATATGCTTGTGGGACGAAATGACTTGAAACAAATTGACAGATTATACAAGCTATGCACTCTATAGTCTAGTCACCCTATGATTAACCCCAAAGAAATTGCAACAGAAACGATTTATGCTGGAAACATTTAATTATGTCATCATATACTACATATACAAAATCGACAAAAATCGACACGGGGGAAATATGAAAAAATCCTATGTGAAATTTGTTGTTTTACGATGTAACGTTGTTGGCGCCTACGGGCCGCCGTAGATATAATACACAGTAAAGAACGACAACTCCGCAAGACCGACGATGTAAACAAATGCAGACGACAGTAGTCATCGTAGTCATTGTGACGACGGTAAGTTAAAACAATACTCATAAATGATTCTCTGTGAATCAGAAATGATTATAAAAGCAAATTGTAAAATATGAATGCCCCTTTTGTCGTTAATCCGATAAATTTAACAAATAAGCCACCGTGTTACATTACGGCATCCTAGTCGACGATTCTAAGCAAAAATGTGGTTTATTTCACCTGTTTTAACAAAACCTGAATGTAGAATGATTTATATGAAGCTATAAGATTATATTTTATTAAGATTACATCGGGAAACCGTTTCTAGAATCTAAAAATTGAGGAATTAGTAACCCGAGGCTTCGCTGAAATGTAAATGTATGGAAGCCCTTAGATGACAATATTGCAAATATTGGTAATATTGCGTAATGCATTTGCAATTTATTTCTTCGGTCTGATTTCACTATTTTCTTTCTTTATATGCGTATATTTTATTTTTTTATCCTTTTCAAACACTTTTGTTTGTATTTGCTTATATTTTTTATTGTTTTAATCTTTCATTTTCAATTATTGCATTTTCTATGTTATACGGATACCCGGAAATAACCTGACAGACTGGTAAGTTATTTCAATATTCTACATGTAATTTCGTATCAATAATAATATGAACATGAATAATTTTGTTTCAACATTTCTGTTTTATTTAGTTATGCATGTATTTTATTTGTATTTTGATTTTATTTTACAATGTGTCATTAAATATTAATTAATTTCAAGATTTTTTTGATTTTTTCCATCAATAGGGATTTTCTAGTCTGTAAGTTCGATATTTGTTAAAAAAAATTTCACTCTTTTTTTTTTGTTCATTGCAGATAGTAATGGATGCCTGCATCTTTTGCTCAAAACCATTAGACGATAGCGAACCATTCTCTCAACTTCGACTGAAAGGGAGTGAAAGTATCAATCTAGTGAGCAGGCAGAGAGGCGACGGCATCGTAACATCTCCCGGTGAAAGAGTTCATCAAGGTTGCCGGCGTGATTACGTCAATCCGAGAAGCGTAAGACAAGTAAATGAGACAGACTGTTTGACCCCAAAAAGAACTCGTTCGACTGCTCCTGATTTCATTTTAAAAGAAAATTGCATTTTCTGTGGAAAATCTGCCAAGTTGAATGCAAAGAAGAGAGGTCATGATGTGTTTCCTGTCAGAACTACCGAATTCAAGGACAATTTGGAGGCAGTTTGTAAGGCGAAACATGATACATGGTCAGATGAAGTTCTGAGAAGGCTTCACGTAGCTCCTTCTGATCTACATGCCGCGGATGCTTTGTATCATCAACAGTGCAGCGTCAACTTCAGGACCGGAAAGAATCTGCCACTTTGCCACGCCCAAGATAATATACCTAAGAAGAATAACCCGGGTCGACCAAAGAAAACGACTTCTGAAGAAGCATTTTTGAAGATAGTTGGACTTATTGAGGAAAGGCGGGATGAACAAATCACTATCAGTCACTTAGTTGCAGAAATGGAAAAGATCTGTGGAAATGAGGCATACAGTTCTGTTCACATGAAAACGAGGATCAAAGACCATTTTGGAAGTTCCATTGTCATAACTGAACTTGAAGGAAAAGCCAATGTTGTCACACTCTCCAACAATGTATCAACGATTCTGCAGGACTTCTACAAACGACCTAAGGCTGAGAATGCAAATGAAGAAAAAAGGCAAGTTATCCTGACTGCTGTGAAATTGATAAGAGCAGACATTAAGGCAATGGATTCTTGCTTCAAAGACTTATATCCATCATCTGAGTATATCTCCTCTCGCCAGCAAAACAATGATTATTTACCAGATTCACTACAGCTGTTTTTGAAGGAAATGTTTAGCCCGACTGAATCTACAATCAAGATATGCTCTATTGGACAGTCTATTGTACAGGCATGTAGACCAAAGTCGCTGATAGCCCCACTCCAAATTGGTCTAGGTGTGCAAATGCACCATCATTTTGGATCGAAATTTCTCGTCGACACTCTTAATACTCTTGGATTTTGCTCATCATACAAGGAAATTCAGAAGTATGAACTGAACGCTGCAGCAGCCAATGGTAGAAACAGCACAGCGATTGATGTGGGATCTTTCATTCAATACGTTGCCGACAACGTCGACCACAACGTAAGAACTCTAGATGGCCATGGAACTTTCCATGGAATGGGTATGATCGCCGCGGTCACTCCTGAAGTTCGTAGACCAAAACCAGTACCACGCGGAAGTCCAACTGTACAAGTAGCTGACTTGGCAATGGTCAATATCAAATACTACAGAGATAATGACAACCGTCTATCAGAACTGAAGTTTGAAATTCTTCAGGACATAACAAACAACGACGAGACATGGAAAATAGATTTGCTGTCGCGATCATCTTGGCCATCACTGTTTCAAAAGCCTAGTTGGCCAGCGATAATGCACAAGGTCTTAGATGCTGCCTATCCTGGTAAGTCGTCTATAGTATTCCTCCCCATGATCGATCTCAATCCAAGCGATATGACATGTGTTTTTTCGACTCTGCATTTTGTCTGCAACGAGGCGAAACGAAACGGATTTACACCCATGCTAACATTTGACCAACCGCTCTATTGGAAGGCGATCACTATCATACATAATGAACATGTGGACAGTCCCCTGAAGAAAATGGTGCTAAAGTTAGGAGGATTTCATACCGAAATGAGCTTTGTCGGAAGCATTGGTCAAATAATGACAGGATCTGGACTTTCTGAGTTATTGGAAACCGTGTATGCACCAACAGCTGTATCACACATGATGACAGGAAAGGCTATTGCAAGGGCAGTTCGAGGACATTTCCTTGTAGATACGGCACTGACTGCCGTTATCTTGCACGAGTTGTATGACATACCAATACCAGAATCAACAGATGAACAGGAAGTCGTAGATAGTCTATCAGATGAAACCATTCAGAATGATGTCCTTGAATCAGCCAAACTGTTGGATTCATTGCTGGAAGGAAAGTCGTCGATTGAAAAGGTGTTTGAAAGTAAAGAGTTAGATAACATCCAATCAAATATTGACAAGTTCAGGCTCTCGCACAAGAATTCCAGAACATCTTGTTTGTGGTTTCAATATATGGATATGGTGAACATCCTCCGTAGATTCATCAAGGCTGAGAGAACTGGTAATTGGCAACTACATTTAAAGGTCATGCAGGAAATGCTGCCTTTTCTCGCCGCAGCAGGACATAACTTTTACGTAAAGTTAGTTCGGATTTACCTACAACAAATGAAACGACTTGAGGAAGAAAATTCATCTCTTTTTGAGTTTTTGCAATCCGGATACAATGTTGTCAGAAGAAGTGATGCTTACTGGGCTGGGATTTCCTCAGACTTGGCAATAGAACAAGCGCGTATGCGAAGCATTAAAACAACTGGTGGAATGACACGAGGAAGAGGCATGACTGAAACCCAGAGAGCTCAGTGGATTCTATCAATGCCAGACTGTTCTGAAATGAATATTGCAATGCAAGATTTCTTGGACGTTGTTTACAGCACAAGCATCCAGCACAAAGAGAACAGCTCCTCCCGTAGGCGTAGAGATACGAAAGATAGGGTTGCACTAGCAACTCAGATCATCAGTCGAAATCCATTTTTGGGGGAAACATCTCTCAGGAATATTGAGACAGGGGTCACAGCCGACAGTAAAGTCAACGTAGACAAGGCAAGAGAAGTGGGCATGGCTGTATTGAAATCAATGGACGGCAAATCTGTCGGTGACTTCTCTTTCAAGCGGAATCAACGAGCTGTAACCCTTGGCGAAAAGTCATCAATAAGAGTCAACGAAGACGTCATAACTGTTGATCCCCAGCTGCTTTTCCAGCGCTTTATTGCTGCTGCTAACAACATCTGCGACGACCAAAAAGAACTTTTCTCTTATGAGCTTTGTAGTCACCCTAGTTCATTATTTGAACCATCCGGTTTCATGAGAGCGGCGCAGAAATCATTGCTCCTCGATGCCATATGGAATCTCGGCGACTGTAGCGCATCTGATACACTTGAAGGAGAATTCCGTTACATCCTTGACGGCGGATCCCTTCTACATCGTGTACACTGGCCAAGTAATGCAACATTTGGTTACATTTGTCAGAGATACGTTGACTACATTCGACGATTGGGCACAGATTCCGTCGTTGTTTTCGATGGCTACATTTCCGGTCCAGATACAAAGGATGCTATTCATCTGCGACGTACACGTGGAATAGTCGGGACAAAAGTATGTTTTGACGAAAACACTCCATTCCGTTCCAAAAAGGATACATTCTTGGCAAACAGTCAAAATAAGCAGAACTTCATCAACCTGCTAAGCGAGAAGATCATGGAATGTGGAATAGAAACAAAACATGCCACTGCTGATGCAGACGTCTTAATTGCGCAAACAGCAATAACATCTGCAGTTTCAAAGCCTTCAATTCTGATCGGAGAAGATACAGATCTCTTAGTTTTGCTGTTACATTATGTTGCCGTCTCTGATCATCAACTCATTTTCAAATCTGACCATTCTGCTACTGCAAAATACAAAATATGGGACGTGAAGAAAGCAAAAACCGTTCTTGGAAATGCTATGTGTCAGATACTGCCGGTCATTCATGCAATCAGTGGTTGTGATACTACTTCGAGATTATTCGGCGTAGGAAAGGCGACAACTCTGAAGAAATTTCTCGAAAGTGACGCCTTGAGGGCGGAAGCAAGTCAGTTTCTCTCTCAGTGTTCCAAAGATCAAGTGATAGCATCAGGGGAGAAGATCATATGTGCATTGTATAACAGCTCACCAAATGGAAATCTGGATGAATTAAGGTATAGAAAATTTTCTAACCGTGTATTGACCAATAAAACGTTCCTACAGATTCATACTATACCACCAACATCTGCCGCTGCATCGTTTCATAGTTTGAGAACGTATCACCAGGTACAAACATGGACATCAGAGGCAAACCTGGATCCTGTAGACTGGGGATGGATGCTATTGGAGGACAGACTTTTGCCAATCAAAACAAACAAAGCTGCAGCACCCGAGTGCCTATTACGGATAATCCGTTGCCAATGCAAGACAAATTGTGACACTAAACGATGTACATGCAGGAAACATGGTATGGAGTGCTCAACAGTTTGTGGAGAATGTAAGGGTACCAGTTGTTCCAACTCGTCCCAACCACTGACTGATGAGGTGGATGACAGTATTATAACTGATACTTCACAGGATTTATAAAAACAAACACGATAGACTCAACGGCTTGTTTGACTCCAAGTTAGGTTTCAAGTATGCATATATTTTGTACATAGCATTACGTACATTGTACCCACAGTGCATTAAGTCAACTCGTGCATTGTCAAATAGTACTGTCTAGACTTAAGAATTTGTCAAGAAAACAATTTAATTGTCTAATTTTCATTCTTAATTTACTGTGTTGGGTAGTCAAACATAAAGACCAAATGCTTACCTGATGTATTATCGTGTCCATGATTCTAACATTTCAATTTGGACAAAACTCCCACGGATGCCTTGCAGATGACTTGTCATTTAGGACAACTCGCCCCTAAATATCATCATTCACACATGATATTGCATAAAAATATCACGTTTTCATAGCATTTTTTCTGTTTTACTTGCTTCAAAAACGCTTATTTTCATTGTATTAAATATTTTGTCATTTACGTAGATTGTGCCATTTTCATTGATTTTGAGTATCAGATATTCAAGTTCAAGACCCAAAAAATATAATTTCCCCTCATCTGGTCACTGTCGATTTTTGATATGTTATTCTTGTGTTTTAGTAGTCTTTAAAAACGTGTGATTTGTTTCTGTTGCAATTACTTTGAGGTTTGGCCATTTTTAGCGTAGGGTGACTAGACTACTAGTCATACTAATTCGGACATAACAAATTCACTTCCAAGATTCTGGAAGTACTCATTTGATTGGCTAATCCAAAAGGTCATCCCGACGTGACACTTATTGGGATGTTGTTAGATGTTCATGCAACATAGTGAGAATGACCATCTAGATTTTAATTAGATTGAGATAACCGTTTTTAGTACCACCATTACGCCGCTGAAATTGTAGCGTTTTCTGGCCATATAGACCATGAAACTGTGTGACAGGGTACGTACATTGTCGATTGGTATTTGGAATGCCTCGTTAAGTTAGTCGAGGCCGATTAAGATGGTTAAGAATGTTGGGAAAATTCGATTAAAAAAGCCCAACAAAACATCTCCGAGACTTTCTTTACTGATTTGAAAATGTGCTTAATTACTAGATAGATACATACACATAGACGTACATGTGATGCAAAAGATCCTGTCAAATTCGAGGTACGAAAAGGCCGAAGTCATCTATTGCGAAAACAGTAAATATACGGTTATGTTATATACATGGTCATATATTAAGTTCTTAATCTGAAACGGAAGATCCCTTAATACAGACGAAAGCAATAGAGCAAGAAAAAAAGTCTTGGTTTGTCACTTGGGCGGGGGAAGGGAGGCATAGTTCAGTCGCAGTCGGTTAAAGCGGCATGACACCAGGTGAAGATCCAAGAAGGTTGTTCTTCGCTCCCTACCCGTGTCAGTTTGTGTTTTTCTTCGGAAGCTGGGATATACCCTAGTCTATGATGTCGTTATAGTGTTCCTATACAAGTCTCAGAGTAATTACCCTAAATTACTCCGGATGACATGCGACGGACCTTCCGTGCGCTGTTTAGTGAAGTACCCATCAGCTACTACAAAGGGATTCCGTCACGGAAATACCATGGCTGTCCAGGGGGCGATAAACCCAGAAAACAAAAAAGTCACTTTAGAAAGGGATACACTTGATGTAAACATAACATACGAAATATGTATTAAAATGTAGGAAGTGGAAGTTTGATAAGCCCGAATTATGTCCGAGCGTCACAGTATCTCTCCATAAATTGTATATAAATGGCTGGTTAAGTGAAATACATACCATACCATCATTCGGTGACCTTGGATATTGCCAGTATAGTGGTCACATTTCAACACAACACTTCCAAATGATCTATATACAAAACACTAGTTTTGTCACAAGAACTTAGATTCGTGACTACACGATCAATCTAACAATGTTAGAACAATCAGTCTCGAACCATCCAAACAGCATCACCCAATGTTAATATTCTCATGGTGTCTTTTTTAGACCATTGGATATATTTTGCATATTGTTTTCAATAGCAAATCCTCTGATACGTCCGTGAACATACGTATATAGTTTGCTTACAAAAACATACCTTCAGATCAATTCTTATGGTTCAGGAAACAACACACACATAGCAACACTCCACAACATACAGCACTCTGATATAAACAAAAACCTCTACAGGGTTAATTGGGTTTAATTGTTTAGCGTTCTAGTAACGGCCAGGATTATTTAAGGACGTGCAACGTTTTGGAAGTGGAGGGAAGCCGGAGTACATGGAGAAAAAACATCGACCTGCGGTCAGTACCAGGCAACTGCTCCATGTGCATTTTGAACCCGCAAACCAGAGGTGGATTGGTTTGGTTTATTTTGTTTAACGTCCTATTAACAGCTAAGATCATTTAAGGACGGCCTCCCGTGCGTGCGACATGTATGCGTGTGGTGAGTGCGTATGTGTCTTTTGGGAGGCTGCGGTATGTTCGTGTTAAGTCTCCTTGTGATAGGCCGGAACTTTTGCCGATTTATAGTGCTATTTCACTGAAGCATACTGCCGAAGACACCCAGCAGCACAACCCCCCCGGTCACATTATACTGACAACGGGCAGAATTGGAGGGTTAGTTATAAAGTTTCGAGTAGAGAGTTACACCAAGGTATTCTTAAGTAACCATCAAATATAACCACATTTCTAGGTTAAAACATACTTTGATAACCGCCATCAACAACTTGTAATCCACACTCAAGATATATGCCATTCATTCTTCTTGTCACTCACAAAGCTGTATACAAAGCTATTTAAGAAAGCTGCTGTACTGTATAAGTTTGGCATTGTATCCCCCGAACACTACCCAAAGAATATCCTTCTCGTCCATCCCAGCAGCCCAGGAACAGTCGATGTCTTTGTGTAAGACCCGGATGAACTCTCCACGTCCACTTACGAGAAGGTGAAGGTTGTTGGCACAGTCCCCGATAACCAGATTCCCGTGACTGTCATATACAACGCTCAGTGGGCTAAATGGTTCTGACCAGACACGTTCTGCTTCTAAAGATGTACGAGGGACCTCTCCACTATAAACAAACAGTTTCTTTAACTTTTTATCCAGCACAACAACATGCGTTTTTCCTTCTTTCCCGTCTGCGTTACGGTCAATCACTGCTAGGTTGTGGGTTACAGGACATTCAGCAATCCTGAAAGGGGAATTCACTACCGGTCGTCCTACTCTTGACTCGGTAGTACGGACTATTGTGCCCGCACGAGTAAACTGTGTGATGTTCTCGGGCATTCCCACGACGACATGGCTACACGATGTTATACATAAACATCCGGGGGTCTCTTTGGTGGTAAATCTATGTATCAGTTGATCTGAGACCAGTTCCAGGACATTGTGTTTGTCATCACACATCCACAGATTTGTAGTGACTGCGGCACTTATAGTGGTCGTACGAGCGTTATGATGGATCTCCCGTACAACTACGCCCTTCCTGTCCAGGAGCGTTAGTGTAGGCCTTGTACTGCAGCAAGTCCACATCCGCCCGTCAGTGCCGGGGCATATGGATCCGATAGGGCACGACGACACCCATTCGTCAATGACAGTAGCCTCGTGAATGGCTGGTTTTGTTTTTGAATCCATAGCACGTAGAGCTTTTTGTCTGGCAATGACTGAATATTCCTGATTGGTTTGCTGTTTTAAACCCGGAATATATGGCGACCTGTCTTCTTTGTCAGAAGAACTCTTCGCGGTTCGCTGCTTTGAAACAGCGACGTTCGGCGACCCTTCTTTTTTGTCAGTTACCGAAAACTCGTGTTTGGAATGCAATGATAGAACCATTGGTGAGTCCTGCTTGTCAACGGCCCTCGTTTGAGACTCTTTCTGATTATGTAATCGGGACAAGTCTCCTGGTTCTGTTGTTGACTTTAGGTTACCTTGTAATTGGAATGCCTTTCGTTGTGGTCCTGATGTACATGCTGTTCCCAAAGCTTGTTTCATGAGGTTTTCTGCATAAATATTCGGAGTAAATTGAGCTGTACCGAGGGTAGGCATAACTGGGGAATTTCCAACGGACGAAATTTCACCTGCTGTGTCGTAAATTAGTATGCTGCAACCGCGTTGAAGTGCAATCTTACAAGCGCTCACCTGTTCTTTTAGCTTTTTGTTGTATTTTTCGAGATCTTCTTTGTATGTTTCAAGCATCTTGCTGTTGTTTCGTTCCATTTCACGAAAGTTGCACAGTGGTTCCGATGTTAACCGATCAAGGTCTTCCTTCAATTTTTTGGTTTGGTTTTTCAACTGATTTGAAAGTTTTGCAAAATTGGTGATGTTTTCTTTTAAATGACCATCAATCTCATTGATAGACTTACCAATTAGCGCAAGTTCAACATTCTCATTTTGATCAATGAAGTTCTTAATGTCCTGCTTCTTTTGTGGAATAATTTCACTCAATGCACACAGTACATGACCCTTGTGCTCGCTTGATAAACAAAGCATGCAGGCAAGCTGGGTGCATTCTTCACAAAACAGTTCCAGCATCCCACCATGATGAACACATGATGTTGTGCCTACCTTTCGAAGGGGAATCTGAGACGAAGTAGCCATGCTCTGTAATTACCTCCCTTTGAACTGAAAAATGAAAAACCAGTGGATACTATCCATGTTATTGTTTTCAAATCAACATAACACTTATTAATATCAGATAATTGGTAATGTCATATTGATAATTGGGTGACCTGATACACATGGCTGGCGTTGTCGATGAACTACATACAAGAAAATAACATGCAATAATATTTCGGATTTTTTTTCTATCACCATAAGTCGTTTAAAGACTGTTCCTATGTGCGAGATACATATATAAATATGAAGCCATTAGAATACCTCATTTGAGACCTCGTCTCAGGTAACATGAAACAACCATTACCTAACCAAAACATGAATAGCTCATTCAGAATATTCTTATTATTCTTCCCCAATGCACCCATTGTTAAACACAGATTTAACAGATACGCTGGCCTGTCAGCATGCCGTGCAATGCAATACATTTGATTGAACTTCTATGTGTTCCTAGTCGATTCCAACTTGTTCTTAACCTCAAAAATGAATTTGTAGTTAAGTTTATCATGCTTTGCATATACACATTGCAAAAACTACATTTAACATATGAACAATCATGCAGAAGTGCACCTATTGTCAGGAAGTACCATAGAAAAGCATTGCCATCTCAACTTCATTTTGGATAACATACACTTACACTTTACAGAAGCTTTTTGTTAAACAGGAAGATAATTGCTATTTTTGAGTGTGTTTAACTGCATTCCTTGATGGTTACATATGATGCTTCAATATCATTTTTGAATTTAAGCAACTTTGGAGCTGACCTAATGTTAAGTATAAAATCCTGTGTTTTAATGTTATTTCTTTCAATCTTACATGTTGTACCTAGAAAATTCACGAAATACTACTGTTGATTAAACTTGTTATCACTTACACAGATTGAAATTACATGTTGACTGTGTATTTACCTTCAATGAAACCTGATAGTCGTTGTAGAGTGTTGTGTAATCACTAGACTGTGTCAAACAATCGATGTATATTGTACACGCCACCAATATAATACAGGTGTGCGGCGAGATTCACGTTTTGATTTACTATAAATAGCACAATCTGCATGACTGAATTGTTATAACGACCTTTAACGGTCATCTATATAGCAGAATAGTGTTGAATTTCAAACACGAATAAATACCTTAAGATTTGCACAAAAAAAGTCATGTAATATACCAAAATGTTTGTTGGGACATGTAGCTTCTTACAATCACCAATATTATGCTATAGATGCTACCAGTTTCTTCTGTAGAGTAACTTTGTGGTCAGATTTGGCATGGAATATTTCTAAGTCACGCAAATGATCAAACCTGAAAAATAGCCATGCTGTTATGTTCACAAGTGTCTATAGCACAGGATAGGAGCATTTGTTTGACCAGATTTTACTTTATGTACGTATAAACACTTATTTTGTTTTGACCTTGAAATGCAAATGGCGGCTGAGAATAATATTACACAAAAATGGCTTACAGGAGACATTTCAGTCAATAACAAAACTCCTATATCGTACTTTTAAGACATCTCATCAAAGTAACATGAACATTTTAATGTCAATTTGTTAAACTGTTGAGTTTGCAGCCTTTTTCAGAAATAGGCATATTTTACCCCAAACTCAGCGGTTGAACATTTTTTCATAAAAGCAGTTTTCTTGCCACTTCAAGAATACTTTATATTGTCTAATAAGAGCATATTTGATGTTTTAAATACCTTCTTATATGCCGTATTTGTGTGATATCATTCACGGCCGCCATTTGCAATTCAAGGTCAAAATAAAAACAGCGTTTATACATATGATAACGTAAAATCTGGTCAAACCAATGCTCCTATATTGTGCTTTAGATACTTGTGAGCAAAACGACATGGCAAGTTTGCGTTATATATGTGATACAAATGAGTAAGTTAATTATGTCCCCCTGAAACATGCATTTTTCTTACGTTTTGTTGAAATTTACAAACAGCTTAACAAATTACATGTCAACAGCAAGACCCAGGGTTTGCCATGATACATACTAAAAGTCCATCATGTTACTTCTGTGACATTGCACCATAATAGGGATTTATAGGCCTGTAAAATATCAATGTTTTGACTGGATTTGCTGTTTAGATGCCCCTTAAGCGTCACAATATTTTTTTTCAAGTTGTATTTTCAATATCGAGTCAGTACTAATACCAGAGAAAATATTTGTCACGGAATATGTTGTTACAATAGTATATACAAACAATCGCGGGTGAAAAATGATGTCATTGACAGTAAATTATCATTAGTAGCATGATAAGATAGATATATCCTACCTGGAAGCGCATGCATATAAATTTTGCCCCCGGTGCACAGACCCTCTCCTGGTAACGGAATCACGTGACCACCTGGTTTTATTCTCGACCTCGTCAGCAGTCTATACAGGTCTCACGCAAGTAATTCAGCCCCTATATTATATTACCAATGAATTAAAGCTATAATTAATTCATTTGAAGTTTAATTCAAGTCAGCAATGGCTGAAGTTATAGATACAAACCTGTTACACAGTTTAAAACCCAAATGTTGACAGGTTTAAAGCCTTCTAAGGATCTGCTGTATTACCGGGTGTTTACATACACAACCGGTGCTATTTTGGGAAAATACCTGGTCATTTTGCACCTATGTGAATACGCCAGTATGTACATCTCAGCACAGCAAAATCAGTATATTCTGACAGTTTGGAATATGTACTTCAAATAAATATCAGATATCTCAACATCACACCTAAACATATCAATCAAAATAATATTTTAATGTGGAACTTTATTTTCTTGCCAGACTACTTTCGAATACAACACTTGCTGATTGGTTGATTTGCTTGCGGGAGACCTATACACAATCTAGAATGGAGGGGAGGGTGGTAACTCTGGTAGATTAGTATATACTTTACAGAAAACAATCGGGACCGACGGCAATGTGGTATTAAACTATTGAAGGGTATCCGCGCCTTAAGTCCATATATCTTTCATGTAACTTTCTTACATTATTGAATGATATCCCGCCTAAATTCTATGTATCTTTCCTACATTATTGAAGGGATATTCCCATCTGAAGTCTATGTATCTGTCTTACATTATTGAATGGTATCCCGCCCAAAGTCTATGCATCATTCTTACATTATTTTATTGAAGGGTTTGGTTTGGTTTTACTTCCTATTAACAGCTAAGGTCATTTAAGGACGGCCTCTCGTGCGTGCGACATGCATGCGTGTGGTGAGTCGTTTGTGTGTTTTGGTAGGCTGCGGTATGTTCGTGTTAAGTCTCCTTGTGACAGGCCGGAACTTTTGCCGATTTATAGTGCTACCTCACTGAAGCATACTGCCGAAGACACCCAGCAGAACACCCAGCCCGGTTACATTATACTGACAACGGGCCAACCAGTCGTCCCACTCCTAACGTGGAAGAAATGTAACGCTCCCGAAAATAACGTCAGGAGACATGAAAGAAAATACTTGTAGGTTATACTCGCTGAAACCTAATGCTTACCAGGAGTATACACACGTGCCAATGTGAAATATTTATCAATGTTAAAAACATACACACACAAACACGCACACATTTATGATTATTTCAAATTTCCATCAGTTCATCATTTTCAGTATGAAATACTCCATCATAAAAGCACTGACATACTTCATTGGAACTCAATCTACATGCATAATTATGGTTTGGTTATGTTTGGTTTTATTGGTTTAACGTCCTATTAACAGCTAAGGTCATTTAAGGACGGTCTCCCGTGCGTGCGACATGCATGCGTGTGGTGAGTGCGTATGTATGTTTTGGGAGGCTGCGGTATGTTCGTGTTAAGTCTCCTTATGATAGGCCGGAACTTTTGCCGATTTATAGTGCTACCTTACTGAAGCGTACTGCCGGAGACACCCAGCAGGACACTCCAGCCGGTCACATTATACTGACAACGGGCGAACCAGTCGTCCCACTCCTTGTATGCTGAGCGCTAAGCGCAGGAGCAGCAACGACCATTTTTAAAGACTGATATGTCTCGGCCAGGGGACAGAACCCAAAGCCTTCCTCACAGGGGCGAACGCTCAACTAAAGGCCAAAAGTGAGGCATTGTCAAGGGAGACATTAAGAAGAAGAAAGCTGATAAAAAAGAAAAGAAAAGATAAGATGACAAATTTAGTCGCCTCTTACGATCATGCAATTGGGGCAGCAGGTACGATTCTTACGCCCTACCTGCAGGGCAGCGTTAGGAAGAAGAAAGTTATTAAGAAGAGAAAAGATAAGATCCCAAATTTAGTCGCCTCTTACGATATCATGCAATGGGGGCAGCAGGTACAATTATTACGCCCTACCAGCAGGGCAGCTATCAAGATAGACAAAATAGACAAATACTATTTGTCGAGTCGTGCATTTTATCTACGAAACAGTAATGGGTATAATGTTTTAAGTGTAATAATGAACGTTATGTGTACCATATTTATATCAGAACATTAGCCAATATTTACATCTCTTAATTCTTCCGTTTACTGAACTCTGACTGCGAATAAATTAGCGTACAGCAGTGAAAAAAGGCTCAGCGGATTAATAAGCGCGGGAATGGGTAACATGATTATTTCGTCGTCTTTTTGTGATGTTACCGGAACGTCAACTAGACGGCGCCATTTTGAAAGAAATGATCAACGCAATTTTAGCGCATCTCCTGTTACCCGATGATTTCTGCAAAAACACTTAGTGTATTTTGTTAAAAACTAAACTGAACATTGCGGAAATAGGTGCATATTTAATTTCCCCACGAGGAAGGCTAACAAAAAATGGCTAAAGCGTACACTTCTTGGAGAACATCAGACCTCGTCACTACCAAATCTGTGTCGATACACGGAGTGCCGACAATCATAGTTTATCTGAGGATTGTGAATAATCACAATATATCAATTAATCAAAAACGTAAAAGGTATTAACCAAAAATGTTAATGTGAATGTAATTTTAAGTTTAAACCGCATGTTGCGAAAAATACTTCAACTTTCACTTTGTCAGTGCATTCGTGATCGCAGCTTCAATCGGCTGTCATGGCAACGACGAGGACGGTGGTTTCATCACAGTGACGAATTTACAAACTTGCATGTGTACAGCCGAAAACTTCTAACTATACCTTATGTCTTTTTGAATCATCTGTGAATAATTAATTGAATTAATTAAGATCCATTGCATTCGTTTATTAACGTTTGTTCGTTTCTATATGCCGATTTCGATACTTAAAACACTGAAGAGTTCCAATATTGGAGAATGAACATTAACACTTGCTCTATGAATCGTCCTAGAGCACCCGACTACCCTAAATCAATACTTATGAAAAAGGTAAGAGCGTGAAGGTAATTGTATGAGAACAACGAAAAGTGCTGTACATTCTTATGAAAATGACAAACATCGTCAAAATTACTTAAAAAGTAGTCAATTAATCGGCACTTCTTCAATTAACACCAGTTTATAACGCCGTTATGTAACCATACTTGAATAAATAGAAGAATGTACAGCACTTTTTCTCGGTTTCTTAGCACGATGAATAAGTGTATCATATTTGTTTGTACGACAAAATACGTTGGTCGGGTGCTCTGGCCATATTTACCGACCAAGTGTTAATGTAGTCCTTCGTGCCGGTCACGTGACCACGCGAGAACACGAGGAACGACGAAAACATCCCGATAAAGACGTTGGACACCTAACATTAAAATCCGATCAAAAAAACAAAGAGAACTAACCGGGAAATCATTAAATATTGAATTTATATTAAAACATGACGTTTTTTGTTCTTTTTAATTATAAATGCAACATTTACCCACATGCGCGGGTTTCACCACATTTTGTGACCCCTCGGGTGGAATATCCCTATCCTACATATACACATATGAAAGAGTCTTATAGTCTTACTCCATAGGGACTCTATTGCCAATTATCAGCACCCTAGTACAATTATAAAATGATGTATTAATACCTTTCAACACTTGCACCAAAAACTTAACGCAGAAATATTCTAAGTCCAAATTTTTTCAAAAATCTGTTTTTTCCAAAAAATCTTTTAATTTAACTCCGGCAGGGGATAGTTTGACCCCCACAGGGACCATATTACCATAAATTACTTTGCCTTTCAACACTTGCACCACAAATTTAACATTTGGAAAACCAACGCCGACGCCGGAGTGACGACATAAGCTCTCGCTCTTCTTCGAAGAGACGAGCTAAAAACTGAAGGCTGAGTTGGAAACAAGTCAGGAAAGTGGTAGTTTCTTGTTAGATGACTCATTATCAACTCCACCAACTAGTACTACTCACAGCACTTCACAAACTGGTATTAACCAAAAATGTTGAGTATATTCTTTTAATTCTGTTAAAAATAATTGTGTCTTTACGTAGATTCACTAGAACTATATTATCAACCATGACTGCCTTAGTTACCAACGTCGCAACACACCCTGAAATTATTTTCCTCGTCTTGTATTTAAACGATTTGCTTGATATAAATACAAGGATTTTATCTAATTTTTACTGCGTATACGGTAATATGCCCGCAGTTAGCAAAGAATATATCATAACGCGTTAACAATGGGAAATGTTCGTTGCCAACTGCGGGCATACTACCGTATACGCAATCAAAATGAGGTACAATCCTTTATCATACACGGTAATATATTCAAAAGGTAACGGCCAATGGGTATATGGAGTCGGAGAAACGACCAGGCAGGACCTGAGGACGGATGTAAACGACACGCTAACAGCCTTGGTTATTTGAGATCATATATCAACAAACATCCAAAAATTCTCTCACATATTGGAAAAAGTACTTGCATGAGGATATATACGTATACTTTGGGTGGTCTCGTGGCAGTGTTAGCACACTTGCCGCCATCTTGGCGGCCGTGGTTGGAATCTCCGATCGGACTTGGAATGGTATGGGATCACATGCCAAAGGTAATAATTCAAACATCATGTCATGCTTCAAGCTTTGGAGTACCAGTGGTTTTCTTTCATTTATACAATCCAAGATTGAATTAGACAGCAGAAAGTTAATACACTTACTGGATAAATCACAGAACTATCAAACCCCCTTTATTTCTTATAGAATACAATGGATACACAAAAAGAATTCACTAACGTAAGGAGAAGTGCCCTACAGATGGCAGGACTCGTCACACTGACATCAGTAGGAAAATGTACCGATGATAGATTAAAGATGGCCCCTGACCTCTATGAAGATATTGAAAACAGCTCAAATAACAGTATGAAAGTATTTATAGAAAGAACAGAATATACAAAGTCAGTACGAAAGGATCTTGCAGCATCAAAAAAGCGCCAGTTTGAGCTGGAAGAACACCGCCAGGCAAAAGATAGTATTAAACAAGTCAGGAAAGTGTAAGTTTCTTGTTAGATGACTCACTATCAACTCCACCAACTAGTACTACTCCCAGCACTTCACAAACTGGACCGTTCGAGCAGGAGACCCCCCACAAATAATACCGACTTAGTGCCATACCATCTATTAGCGACTAAACGTTTGGTTTGTCAACTTCATATCTAGTTTGAACATTCTTTTCTTGCTAGACCCATGTTTACAATGACGTTAATTTTATCCGGTGTCGCTCCCATACGATGAACACATAAAGACAGAGAAGTGAGGAAAAAAGGAAGGATTTAGGATTCGAAGTGTTGCAATGGGAGCAGATTTATTTAGGACTCTTAAATGTCCCCTAAAATCCCACTGTTAGTCATTATTAGCTCCCCTGGACCGAAGGTCCGGTGAGCTTATGCCATGGTGCGGCGGGGCCAAAAGGGGTCAATATAGCTATATTGATATTAACTTCTCTGAAACCAAGCAATGGATATCGCTCATATTTGCCTGGTAGCATTACTATGGGGTGGGGATTAAAAATTGTACAAATGATGGAGCTGAACCCCCAGGGGCCTGAGGGGCGGGGCCAAATGTGGCCAATTAGACTATATTGATATAAATGACTTCTTCCCTGAAACCGAGCTATGGATATTACTTATATTTGCCTGATAGCGTCACTATTGTGGGCCTGAGGGGCGGAGCCAAGAGGGGTCAATTTGGCTAAATTGATATTAACAACTTCTCCACTGAAACCAAGCAATAAATATTGCTCATATTTGACTGAACATTCCTTTGGGGTTGGGATTCAAAATTGTACAAATGGTGAGGCTGACCCCCGGCAGGGCCAAGAGGGGTCAATTTGGCTGAATTGATATAAACAACTTATTCTCTGAAACTAAGCAAGGGATATCGCTCATATTTGCCTGGTAGCATCCTTTTAGGTAGGGATTCCTAAATTTTATAAAGGAAGGAACCCCCCCCCCCCCCCCCCCCCCCCCCCCGGAATGCAGAGGGCGGGGTCAAAAGGGGTCAATTGGTTTAAACAACTTCTTTTCTGAGCAATGGATATGACTCACATTTGTGTGGTAGCATGTCTATGGGGTTGCACCAAAAGTCAATTTTATTTCATGGATTAATGCATTTTTTGGCATAAAAACTTCGCGTACCCATATAAAATGCCTATGATATATTGACATAGCAAAACCAGTGACAAATATATGTAATCATCATTCTTGTTTCATATCTCATGAAATCCAGGTGAGCGATACAGGCCCTCTGGGACTCTTGTTTATATGGCTGTTCTTTCGTTTGGCCAATTATGACTCAAACTGTAGATGTGCCATAAAAGAATACACTACACCAATGTATTATATTTTAATGATCTGCAGGAGGTTGTTTCAATGAAGATTAGGATCGTGCGCCAATAAATACATTCAATTCTAAAAAGACGGGAATCACTAATTGTATTTGTAGTTATGTTGATAAATGGCAACAATAACTAGCGTAGTGTGGTCAGCTGAGGCTACAAGCAGTGTGGCGAACGGTATTTATGATGCTAGTCTCTTGATGGAGAGCTCCGTTGACTCGCTTACGGAGTACTGACACGGTAGAAAAAATGAATTGCTAATCTTCTGTTCATACTGTCAACTCTGTTAATAGGGAAACGGATACGCCCGTATTCAATAACAACTGCAGATCATTGTACACTAGAAAATATCTGAAAGTGGCTATGGTTACTCAAATCCTGTTATATAGACCAATAACTTTCAGACAGTTCAAATTTGCTATATTCTAACAGACCCGAAAATAATATTCAGACTCCCCATGCCGTTGTAAAAACTCTCTTGCAAGTTGTAGATCAATGCAATCGAATAGACAGTGTTTAACGGTAAATGGTTCATTGCACACGATGCACTGAGGCTGATCCTCACGCTTAAATAAGCAGGAATGCGTTTTATATATGTATGGCCCATCCAAAGACGGGTCAATAACAACCTCGTCTCGTCGATTGTCTCTGTAGCACGGAGACCATTCGCCGATATTTCCTTTAAGTGTAGTTTATTGCCTACAAGTTGATTCCATTCTTTTTACCACTGCGATAATACAAATTTAGTAACACGCGCCTAAAATCGGTAAAATGAAGTTTAAAATCAGTTTTTAAACTCTTTTTTTTTTTTGATAATTTTTTTATTTTCAAAGACATTTCATTTTGGATTACAAGGCAATAAACATCACATTCACACACATATATACTGAAGAAAACCAAACTGTCAATTAATGGGTTTTTTTCATTGTATTATGTATTATGGAATAAATTTAGTATATATGAAATTGTCAAAAGTCAATTGATCTATAATATTGAGTATAGTTAATTGATTAAATGACATAATAGTCACTATATTGCTAAAGAACTTTTAAGTACATATAAGTTGTCCAAAATATTAATGCCATATATAAAGTTATATGTATATCCAAATTACTATATAATATCAACAGTAACATGTAACATAAACACTGTACGTAATATTGCACAATCAAGAAACATACATATCTCTTTCATATATAGTTTTCCTTTTTTAAATTATAACTTTTTTATGTGTGTGCATACATATCTCACAAACATATACACCTTTACATCCATTCACCATACATACCAGGATAATACAGTAGACAAACATTGAAGAGATAAAAATTAACTGTATTAAATTGAAATAGTAACACTAAATATTGTAGGAGACAGAGACACACACAAAATAGAAAGAGAACAATAAAGAGAGAAAGAGAGAGAGAGATCTAGAGAGAAAGGGTGTAGGTAGGAAAGAAAAGGAAGTTAGAGGTCCCATAGCTAAAATATCCGAAATATATTCAAAATTCCTTGTATAATTTGAGTATTAATAAAACATTACATTTTCGAACAATAGGCAAAAGTCAGAGCATGCGATAGCATTAACAATAAAAAACATGTAAGATGGGCATACAGTATTAATAATATTATTTGTACTACTGTTACATTTCAACAATGGCTTTCCATTTCCTCCAATTAATTTCAAATTTCCTTTTCATGTATTCATTTTTGCTGCTGATGATATATTTCTGAACAATGAAGTGGTCTTTAATGACATTGATAAGAGCATTCAGACTCAAAGATTTATGTAGACATCTACTTTTATAGATGTAGTGTTTTATAATTACTAAAATTTCGTTATCAACCATATTTGCTTGAGATGATAGTATACCAAAAAGAAAAGATTCTTTATTTATAAAAATAGGAATGAGGAAAATGTCACATAAAGTTTCAAATCGCTGTAGTAGTTCCTGCACTTCTGTGCATTCCCATAGACAATGGACAATAGTTTCTCTTTCCATGTTACAGAGTGTACATAAAGGACTAGGGTATATGTTTATTTTAAAAAGAAAAGTGTTAGTTACTAGAATATGATGTAAAATTCTAACTTGAAACCATTGCAATTTAGAACTTTTCGTGATAGTAAATGGAAGTTTAAGTATTTTAACCCATTTTTCACGATTAAACTCAGTCAAATTCTTCATTCCATTTTCTTACCCCATTTGGTGTTGAAGGTGCTGTAATGATGCAGTTATAAAAGTCTTTAGATCCCTTTTTACTCTTATAAAATATTTCTATGTTTGATGGTAAAAATGGTAAGTCTGGTCTTTCTATCATAAACTCAAATCTTCTAAGAAAATGCTTTACAGCTGTGACTAGACCATGATATTGTAGAAAATTTGTATTTATTCTATAGTTTTGACGGAATTCATTAAGGGAATAAAAAGTCATATCACAAATATTTTTGACAAGGTCATTTATAGTATAAACAGTGGCTTTAAACCAGTGTGGATAGAAAACAAATTTATTCCCTATTTGGATGTCATTGTTATACCAAAGTGGTGTTTTTAATATAGAATCTTGGCGTATCACCCTCATATAATTTGAGTTATTCAATCTAACCCAACATTTGAAGATTTCCTTCCAAAATTTATTTTTACAATTAGAAACACATGTACTAATATATTCCTTGCCACAATTTTGTAATTTTTTTATATCAACAGTCAAATTTAAAAGTACATCAGTTTTTAAACTTCATTTTACCGGAATACCTGGCAATGATAAAGACGGAAGTGATAATGCCGCGTTTGCGGCGCGATCTGCTTTGTCATTGCCAGGTATACCGATATATCAAGGAACATACGACAAGATTTGACAAATACGGTAACACTACAACCCCCCACCCCAATTTGATGGCAGGGCATCAAAGCGTAGAGGTGGAGTATCAGTTTTTTTAATTGTGAACGGTTACACATATGATATAGGCATATGCTGAGGGCATTACGTTGCCTTTACATAGACAGCGAGATCGAAACAATGCTACTATTTATAGCTAAAGTTTTTTGCATCGCTGTTACATCAGCGGCTGTTAAAATGGATTATTAGAGAAAATATGTATTATCGCCAATGCTCAGTTCGGTCTGAAGCAAATTCTGATAGGGATGTAATTTTTGCATTGCGTAGTTTAAATAATGATTTGATTGAACACAACAAGAGGCTTTATTGCGTTTTAAATGGCAGAAGAAAAAACGTTGGAAAAGTGGTATAAGAGGTGGGCGACTAATTTAATGTTGTGAAATCAATTAATGATAATGTACGTTCATTTGTGAAATTAAATGAACAATCGACAATGTTTGATGTAAATGTCGGTTTATTAAATGGGAAATCGTTAACTCCTATTCTGTTTTCATTACCGTCCATAATATGGATACAAATTTTATTTTACGTTTTTAGCCCACCATCGTCCGTCCGTCCGTCCGTAAACAATTCTTGTTATCGCTAATTCTCAGAAAGTACTGAAGGGATCTTTATCAAATTTCATATGTAGGTTCCCCTTGGTGTCTAGTTATGCATATTGCATTTTGAGACCAATCGGAAAACAACATGGCCGACAGGAAGCCATCTTGGATTTTGACAATTGAAGTTTGTTATCGCAATTTCTCAGAAAGTACTGAATGGATCTTTCTCAAATTTCATATGTAGGTTTCCCTTGGTGCCTAGTTATGCATATTGCATTTTTGGACCGATCGAAAGACAACATGGCCGACAGGCAGCCATCTTGGATTTTGACATTTGAAGTTTGTTATCGCTATTTCTGAGAAATTGCCGAAGGGATCCTTCTCAAGGTTCATATGTAGGTTCCCATTGGTGCCTAGTTATGCATATTGCATTTTGAGACCAATCGGAAAACAACATGGCCGACAGGAAGCCATCTTGGATTTTGACAATTGAAGTTTGTTATCGCAATTTCTCAGAAAGTACTGAATGGATCTTTCTCAAATTTCATATGTAGGTTTCCCTTGGTGCCTAGTTATGCATATTGCATTTTTGGA
Source organism: Pecten maximus (assembly GCF_902652985.1). Lineage (NCBI taxonomy): Eukaryota > Metazoa > Mollusca > Bivalvia > Pectinida > Pectinidae > Pecten > Pecten maximus. The sequence continues at coordinate 20,299,218 of NC_047027.1, forward strand.
CCGATCGAAAGACAACATGGCCGACAGGCAGCCATCTTGGATTTTGACATTTGAAGTTTGTTATCGCTATTTCTCAGAAAGTACTTAAGGGATCTTTCTCAAATTTTATATGTAGGTTTCCCTTAGTGCCTAATTATGCATATTGCATTTTGAGACCAATCTGAAAACAACATGGCCGACAGGCAGCCATCTTGGATTTTGAATTTTTGAATTTGGTTTTTATATATAGGTTCCCCTTGTTTGAAAAGTAATAGAGGGATGTTTCTCAATTTACACAGATTAGTAAGAGGAAGGGAAAAACAGAGAAAAGATCAATCTGACATTGAACATATAAAGATCGTTCAATGGTGTGCGCCAACATCCCTCTGGGATCTCTTGTTTTTTCATCGGATGCACTTTTGCAGTTGATTTGCCTAGAGTTACAGATTGAGAACCCAAAGCCTTCCTCACAGCGGCGAACGCTCAACCAAAGGCCAAAAGTGAGGCATTGTCAAGGGAGACATTAGGAAGAAGAAAGTTGTTAAGAAAGAAGAGAAACGATAAGATCCCAAATTTAGTCGCCTTTTACGATCCTGCAATGGGGGCAGCAGGTACAATTCTTACGCGGTATAATCTTTTTGGTCACAGAAAAAGGGTGTTGGTATAAACAGAAAACAGGCCCAGGTTATTACAATTGATCAAGAAAATGACCTTGGGATAAATAGTTACCTTGGGTCAGAAAATCCCGAAAAACTTCTTCACACCATATTTTGGACAATTGGAATACATTTTGGTCTTAGAGGGAGAGAAGAGCACAGGAATTTGACTAGGCAACATTTTAAAGTTCTTACAGATTCAAACAGGAAAGGTATTTAAAATACTGTGAATGTGTTTCGAAAACTTACCGCGGCGGTATAAAACATAGTAAGGTGGAACCCCCATAGGGCGCGAGCTGATGAATCAAGTGAAAACCGTTGCCCTGTCGCATTGTTTGAATAATATTGTTGGAAGTTGCACCCAAATTCGGATCCCGATCAGTTTTACTTTCAGCCTCTATACAACCCAAAGGGGAAAAATATGGTTTTCTCAGGTACCCGTTGGACACAACAATGTAGCTTATATAATAAAAACCATCACAAATCTTGCTGGCTTTGACGGTTTCCATACAAACTATTACCAAAGAGCAACAACAGCTACAAGATTGTTCCAGGGAAATGTATCTGGCCAACTTATCATGGAACAGACTGGTCACCGCAGTTCTGCTGTATACAGTTTTAAACACGCAAATAACGATCAAAAACGTGCAGATTACCGCGTAATCAATCCACCAATCCAGTGTTCCCTCCTCCTCAGTGTTTCAACCACATTACCAAACAACGCAACATTTCATTTCCAAAACTCTGACATTCATCTTCATGTAGACTGTGTATATATTTATACAGTTGTATAGTTGTATTATATATATTACTCAATACATAATCCGGGCCTAGCCTGTCCATGTGTGCATGTTGGTGTCGCTTGATTGAGAGAGTGGAATGTATGAGTATCAATCACCTGTGACTGTGCATACATCTCGAGAATACTCGAAGGCGCATGCGCAGCCACATGCCCTCACACACCTCAATCCCTTGCATTCTCACTTGTACCTATGGCATGGAGCTGGGCGGTTGGCCTGTCATCCCCTGGAACCTGGTAAGACAGACTAACCAGTATACTGTTGTTATGTAGTAATGTTATAATAGTGTAATAATATCTTCATTTATATTATAATATTCATGTAAAAGTATATTCTATCTCTTGTTATCTATTAATTTCCTACAACTATCCTGTCCATTGGTATTATTAGTATTTTATTTAATTGTAGGCTTCTATCTCATATTAATAAACACCTGGACTAGAAACCCTGGCGTTCAAGAGATTGTGTGTTCTTCTGAAACGGCTACAAATGGCGCCCATGTAGGTTTGGTGTGAGTAACTAGAAGCCATGGTCCGGACAGAGCGGGGTTGAATGTTTATCGGCGTACCATGTTACAGCCAGTGAGCGGGAACTGTACTCGCTGCGTCGTAGACGTCACTTCCGGCAAAATGTAGGATTACACGGCTGATAAATTTATATGTTTACTATGTTGATAACTGATCCAAAGACAGGACATTATGGAGATTGTTTTGTACCATATATATATACCAGTCTCTGATAGGATGAAGTTTGCGGAGGATGAGACTCTTTGTGTGGTAATGTGACTTCAGATATACCGACAGATTGGCAGTGCAATATACCATCGGATAGACATTGACACTTCGGATACTTTTATAGACTGTGTTATCGTGGTTAACGGTCAATATTGTTAAAATTTATATATTTCATGAAATTGTAATGTATTGGTATTTGATCGTTGATATGAATGTTATTTTGTCCATTTTCTAAGATATTGCAGCTATACTATACAAATAATTTGAATCTTTAATATCCTGTAATTTGTAAAACTGTAGGTTATCTGTGTTATTCTGTTTTACTAGGTACCAGACTCCTGCTGTTCACTTCCACAATATATGTCATCATCATTTAGTCATGTTGCACTTCATCACCATCATCACATAGCCGAATCCCTGTACCCCCCTGTCATGCATGAAACGGTAAGTATTTCACTGTAAGCAAGTTGTATGTTATTGTTTCCCCTGTATTTCAGACAGGTAGATCAGGGTCATGTATTGAGAAATCTTTACCTTTACCATAATTATTGTTTTCTGTGAATATACTGAGGGTTGCTTGGTATGAGTTTAAATAAACTTTCCAAATTCGTTGAAAAACCAATATTATCAAATAAAGTGATAACTCGCAAACCAATATTATTAACTTCCAGCAAGGGTTTTGCACTTAAACATCATCATGATTTACTCCAGCAGTTTGGTTATAGTGTAGAATTTTGTTGTAAAGCTGGAGGAACATTCAAATTTGGTTTAGAGTATTTACATAAAAATTTGGACAACATTCTAGGAAAGTACAGGTCAATTGTTCTATACATTTGGCTTGGTACTTGTGACCTCACTACTAAGAGAGGGAAATTTATATATTTAACTCACAATAATGATGAGGAATGCTCCTCTTTTGTTGCCACTAGGTTGGACCAATTTGTAGAAGTTTGTGCTAAGTATCCTCAGGTGAAGTTGATATTCCTTGAGATTCCCCCTTATTCCATCAAACATTGGAATTTATGTAAAGGATATACAGCCTCACAGGCACCTGTGCTTGCAGAGCAAGATTCTGTATTGGCTAGACGGATTGATATCCTCAACAACGCCATAAAATCTGTAAACACTAGGAATAACCCACTAGGTGATGTTTTTTCTCTTAATTTTAAATCTGATCTTCTTCTGTATAAAAGAGCTGGCAAACCTCCTACTATCAATTTTGGTTTATTTAGGGATGGTGTACATCCAAAAGAACTTTTAGCCCGTTCTTGGATGAAAAGGTTCGTTTGCAAAATCTTAATTGATTGTCTGTAGAGAATTTGAACGAGATGTCAGATTCTGAGGTTAAAAGTAAACCAGTTCGAATCGCCGAACAAGGTGATGAGAGTGCTAGGGGCACTGCTGCTGATGAGCAGGTCAATACTGGGAAACGGGTTGGTGATGGTATAGGAAACCCTTTTACTAAGGGGAATACACTCTCAGAGGAGGAGATGTTAAGACGTTTACTTGCCTGTGGTAAATACCGAATAGTGCCTGTTAAGGAGGAGATTAGTTTTACCACTCCTAAGCCCTCAAGTCAAATACCTCTCTTATCGAGAGATAGCACCAGTTCAGTGTTTTCACAACATAATGCTGGTCTTGATGAAACCAACTCGGGTCGAGTTTCCCATAATTTTCCCAAAATCCCCATATTTTCTGGTACTGAACCTCCACCAAAAGGGGAGGTAACCTATCAGGAATGGCGTTACGAGATCCGTTGCTTGCATGGAGATGAAGAGGTTTCTCCAAGTACTTTAGTGCAAGCAGTACGTCGCTCGCTAAGGGGAACCGCCAGAAGAATACTTATCTCTCTGGGTGAGAGACATACCATTACAGATATACTCCGTAAGCTGGACACATTGTTCGGAGATATATCTACCCATGGTATGCTTATGCAAGAATTTTTTAACTCGTCGCAGAGACAAGGCGAGTCTGTTACCGATTTTGGGTGCAGATTAGAAACCCTGTTGCAGACGGCCATTGACAATGGTTCTCTCCAGTCGTCATCCAGAAATGATATGCTTAGGCATAAGTTCTGGACATCACTGCGTTCAGATAGGCTAAAGAGTCCGACACGACATAAATATGACTCATTAATGAACTTTGATGAGCTCTTACGCGAGATACGCATTGTTGATAAGGAACTTTCTCTGTCGGAATCTGGTGTAGCAGGTAGGCAGGATAGTACTGACAAGCAAGACAATTAAAAAAAAGGGTCAAAGTCATGCTGTCAATTGTGAGTTTGACCAACAGTGCACTACCGACCTTAGTAAAGAGTTGGACAAAAAGTTAAAAGCACTGAAGGAAAAAATGTCCTCTAATCTTGAGTCCAAATTTGATCAAATACTTTCCAAACTTGGTAAAACCACATCAGATAGAGATGATCAGAGATCGAAATCAGGCTACAGAGGTCGAGGTCGTGGCAAAGGTTACAAGGGTAACAAAGGTCATGGAAAAAAAGATCAAAAGTCTGACCCAAAAGAGTAGCGGTCTCTGCATGTGGTGAAACAGAGGCCGGTCATAAGGCGAGTGGCCACAGTACTGAGTTAATGGATAAGCTTTTGGGACCATCTAACGAGGCCCTCATTACTATTCAAGGTCAAGAGGTCAAAGGTCTTATTGATAGTGGTTCAATGATTTCCACCATATCTGTTTCATTTTATAATAGTCTAACAGAAAAACCTCCATTACAGGAACTTAATTCCTTGGGGTTAGAGGTTAGAGTCGCTAATGGCTCACTCTTGAATTATTTAGGCTACATTGAATGTACTGTCAGTCTATCATTTTTATCTTCTGCTAGTTTTGACGTGTTGTTACTTGTTGTGCCAGATACAGAGTATAACCAGCAGTGTCCAGCGCTGTTAGGTACCAATGTAATACGTGTCGTAAAATCATTAGCCTTGGATGACGTCATTTTACCATCAGAATGGGAAATTGCTGTGTCCAGTATAACTTGCTCCTACTCTGTGAAAACCTTGAGCAGGAAACAAATCACTTTGGCTCCTTATGAGTCCATGTTTATTACTGGCATAGCAACGGGACTTGATCCAGATATACAGAATCTTGTTACTGAGAATACCATTAACTCTGACCTGAAATATACAGTTTGTCCTGGTGTCATTAAGGTTCATAACAATGTGTCAAGTGTGAAGATTCCTGTAAAGGTATGTAATGTTACGGGTAAATCTGTTACTATTAAGCCAAAAAGTATTATTTGCACTGCTAACCCAGTAAAAGTAGTGGATAATATGGCTTCAGACCTACCAGCTGACACTAAACAAAATGTCAAATCTGTTCCTGAGGAACTAGGCATAGTAATTGACTATGAGAACCTTACCGACGAGCAACTGTTGAGGGCACGTCAAGTTCTAGGTAACTGGAAAAATGCTTTTTCAACCAGTCCTTTTGACTTTGGTTGTACGGATCTTGTGAAACATCGCATTGACCTCATAGACGATAGACCATTTAAACAACCCTATCGCAAAATACCGCCTGGTATGTATGAGGAGGTCCGTCAGCATGTCAAGGAGATGCATGATGCGGGTGTCATAAGAGAATCGAGTAGTCCTTATAGTTCTAATGTAGTGTTAGTACGGAAAAAGGACGGGTCTTTACGATTCTGTATAGACTACCGTATGCTGAACTCGCGCACGCGTAAGGATGCTTATATGCTACCTCGCTTTGACGATACAGTTGACAGTCTGATCGGGTCACGTTTTTTTTCAAAACTTGACTTAAGGTCTGGATACTGGCAGGTTGAAGTTGAGGAGTCTGACAAACCAAAGACAGCTTTTTCTGTTGGTAACTTGGGTTTCTGGGAGACAAACAGAATGGGTTTTGGTTTGAGTTGTGCTCCGGCGTGTTTTCAGCGTCTCATGGAGAAATGCATGGGTGATATGCACCTCAAGGAATGTCTTATCTTCCTAGACGACATTCTAATTTTTTCCAGAACCTTTGACGAACACCTTACCAGGTTAGAGTCAGTTTTTGCCAGACTAGTGAAACACGGCCTCAAATTAAAACCCTCAAAATGTGAAATTTTCAAGACATCAGTTACATATCTTGGACATGTTGTCTCAGAAAAAGGTATAGCGACAGATCCTGAAAAGGTGTCGGCTGTAAAAAAAAAATGGCCTCCGCCAAAGAATATAAAGGAGTTACGCCAGTTTCTGGGGTTTAGCGGCTACTATAGACGCTTCATCAAAGACTTTTCTAAAGTTGTTCAACCCCTCAACAAACTCTTACAGGGTCATGACTTGACAAGGAAATCAAAGGCTAAACCTAAGTCTAAATCTAAGTCAAAACCCAAGAAAGCTGCTGAGTGGGTGTGGGATGAGCCTCAGCAGGCAGCTTTTGACACTGTTAAAGAGAAACTGGTGAATCCTCCTATTCTAGCTTATGCAGATTTCTCGAAGCCATTCATTGTTCATACAGATGCTTGTGCACTCGGTTTGGGTGCTGTGCTCTATAAAAAACAAGATGGTGTAGAGAAAGTGATTGCATACGCAAGCCGCGGCTTGAGACCCAATGAACGGAATTATCCGGCTCATAAGTTAGAGTTTTTGGCTCTTAAATGGGCAGTCACAGACAAATTCCACGATTACCTCTATGGTAATACGTTTCAGGTTGTCACTGACAATAATCCTCTTATGTGTTGGGTAAGGCTAAGCTGGATGCAACCAGTCACCGTTGGGTAGCTGCATTGGCCAATTACAATTTTACCTTACATTATAGACCTGGGAAAAATAATGCTGATGCGGACGGTCTCTCACGCATGTCGCAAATGAATCCGGATGTTGTCAAGGCTGTTTGCCAATCTGCTGTCACTGTCGCCCCATTAATTGATTATGTAGTGGGTGAAGCTGTGCCTCATGTGGCCAGTGAGTGTGCAGTTTTATCTGATACACTTGGCACAATTGATTGGCAGAAAGAACAAAAGGATGATAGAGACATAGCTAGAGTTTCAGAGCTCTTGAGAACCGGTTTTCATCCCAGGGGAAAACACTCAGAAGTGAATCCCCATATGTCCAGAAGCTGATGAGGACTTGGAATAAGTTGAGTCTCTGGGATGGGATTCTGTATAGAACCGCTTCTCTAGACGGTCGAGATGTGAAACAGCTGGTGTTGCCAGAGAAATACCATTCCCTCGCCCTAAAGGGTGTACATGATGATGCAGGTCATCAGGGTAAAGAAAGAACACTCTGGTTAGCACGTCAGCGTTTCTATTGGCCAGGTCTAGGGAAAGATGTAGACAGTAAAGTCGAGGGTTGTGAGCGCTGTGTTTTACGTAAGACACCAGTGAAAGCTGTTGCTGAGTTGATTCCTATTGTGACGTCCAGACCCATGGAGTTAGTCTGTATTGACTTCCTCGGGGTGGACAAGTCCAAAGGTGGCTATGAGGATGTGTTAGTCATTGCTGACCACTTTACAAGGTATGCCCAGGCTGTACCTTGTCGCAATCAGAAAGCACACACTACAGCTAAAGCGCTGTATGAGCATTTCATTGCAATTTACAGCTTTCCTGAAAGATTGCATAGTGATCAGGGTCGTAACTTTGAGTCCAAAGTTATAGCAGAACTCTGCAAGCTTGCAGGGGTTCAGAAGACCAGGACTACTCCTTACCACCCTATGGGTAATGGCTCTGCTGAAAGGTTCAACAGAACTCTCCTCGGTATGTTAGCTACCCTAGAGGATGAGAAAAAGACTGACTGGAAGTCTTACATAGCACCACTAGTTCAGGCATATAACGCCACTAAGGGTGGTGTCACCGGCTATTCCCCCCACTATCTCATGTTCGGTTGGCACCCTCGATTATCGGTTGATGCCTTTTTTGGTACTGACCCTGGTCAGCAGGGAGCAGGGGACCACTCCTCCTATGTTAGCAAACTGCGAAAAAGGATGGAGTATGCTTATAAAGCAGCCCAGACTGAGGCGTCCAAGCAAGCTGAATACACACCGGTATGACCGGTCTATACATGAGTCTAGGCTTGAGGTTGGCGACAGAGTCCTCACTAGGAAGGTCGGCCTCAAGGGGAAACACAAACTGGCAGATCGTAGGGATCGGGAACCCTATTTGGTCTCTAATATACCGAATAGTGATATTCCTGTGTACGAGGTAAAGCTAGAATCTGGTAAGGGACCTCGCAGGACCCTGCACAGAAACATGCTCCTCCCATTTAACACAATTCCTGTGGGAGATCCCTCTAAACTGCAAAACCGCAAGGGAAACAGTAAAAAGTCAGTTCCCCCTACTCAAACAAAACCAGGATCAGCATCATCATCGTCAGACACAGAATCAGAGTCTGATGATGAAATCACCACAACTCTGAGGCGACGAAGGCATCACCAGCAGCGACAGGGAAATTCACCAGCTGCACAGCAAGGGTTTAATGAGCCAAGTTTTGACTCGGGAACATTGTCGACAGTTGCTGATGAATCAGACACGATACCGGTCATAAATTAATTGGATTTCACTAATCCAGCTGGTATCATGGATTTATCTGTTCCTAACCCTGAGTATTTCCATAGTGATAACAATGAAACTAGTATTCAGGAGGAAAACACTTCTGGTTTTGAAATTCCAGAAGTGCGGCGTTCAAATCGTGCCCGTAAACCTCCAGATCGCTATGGAAACTGGATATTTCCCGTACAGGCTGTAAGTGGCAATGACAATGAGATATTCGTATAACAGTAACGTAACAGTACAACTCTTTAGAAAATATGTACAATTATCCTTACTATGTTTTAAGTATTCATGTGCATTTTAATTGAATCAGTTTGGTCTAAGGAGACCGGTAGGGGTATCCCCAACCTCTCCACTATTAGATCAGAGATTTGTGTGTTTTTATCTTTATATCCTGTAATATTTTAAACCTAAATTGGTCTAATTGTCCTCATTGGGTAATAACAGCTTCATAACTGTTATGGAATGTCTCCCTTGGATCCCAACTTGATCAGTTCCTTTGATATATTTAGATTTAGATTAGACTGTTTTGTTTACCAGTTCTGTGAGTTATAATGGGATGTATCCAAAGTACTTGTAAAAGTGCAGCTTGGAGTGATATGTATTGTCCCTGGACCTAGTAGGCAAAGTTACATCATAGCATGCAATATATAGGGTAATTGGTACATAGGACGTCCATAATAAATCCCATGCCCTGGATAGTATTCATAACCTATCATTTGTAAAAATGATACTATATAGTTATGTTTACCAGTTTAATGAACTTAATATTTTGAAAACATAGGTTTCGCTTCAACAAGTTAAAGCACCTCGATGGCTTCAATATATTTAGTGTAACATGATATAATTGCATAGTTTCCACTTGGGTGTCATCTCATGTGCTGGAACAATGATGTTTGTTCAACTAGTTTTCCATTACATGTATAATGTGACCGGGTGGGGTGTGCTGCTGGGTGTCTTCGGCAGTATGCTTCAGTGAGGTAGCACTATAAATCGGCAAAAGTTCTGGCCTATCACAAGGAGACTTAGCACGAACATACCGCAGCCTCCAAAAAAACATACGCACTCACCACACGCATGCATGTCGCACGCACGGGAGGCCGTCCTTAAATGACCTTAGCTGTTAATAGGACGTTAAACAAAATAAACCAAACCAAACCATTACATTTGAATATTAGTAATTTGGAATTTATCTAGAATTGAAAATGCCTGGAGTCATTTCACTCAGCAGGGAAGTATGTAGACTGTATATATTTATACAGTTGTATAGTTGTATTATATATATTACTCAATACATAATCCGGGCCTAGCCTGTCCATGTATGCATGTTGGTGTCGCTTGATTGAGAGAGTGGAATGTATGAGTATCAATCACCTGTGATTGTGCATGCATCTCGAGAATACTCGAAGGCGCATGCGCAGCCACATGCCCTCACACACCTCAATCCCTTGCATTCTCACTTGTACCTATGGCATGGAGCTGGGCGGTTGGCCTGTCATCCCCTGGAACCTGGTAAGACAGACTAACCAGTATACTGTTGTTATGTAGTAATATTATAATAGTGTAATAATATCTTCATTTATATTATAATATTCATGTAAAAGTATATTCTATCTCTTATTATCTATTAATTTCCTACAATTACCCTGTCCATTGGTATTATTAGTATTTTATTTAATTGTAGGCTTCTATCTCATATTAATAAACACCTGGACTAGAAACCCTGGCGTTCAAGAGATTGTGTGTTCTTCTGAAACGGCTACATTCATATGCGGGTTTGCAATAAAAATTAAAACAAGTTTAAATTAAATTACTGTTTTAAGGTGGGTTTTTTTTTGACAAAACACCAACGAGACTACTTCAGAACTGGATGGAAATTGCACGTGCCAAGGATAGTCAATCATCAGAGGTAGGTTGGTATGGAACAATATACCAACCTTGGCACGTGCAGTTTCTTTTCAATAACGGGTAGTTCATGTGGGTTACACATCCAGCTGAAACAAAAGAGCTGTGCTATAACACGAAACGTTGACCGCTAAGCTACCTTCCAATTTTAAAGAAATCATCAATGATTTTGTTTGTTTGGGTTTTACGGCCCATCGACATCTTAGGTAATTTCGGGCCAAACAATAAGCTATAATTAAATGTTTTAGTTTAAAATCAGATTATAATACTTAGATCATTATGATAAAAAAAATTGGTTGAAATAGTAAAAAAAATAACGAATACATTATGTGAACTTTGTGATATATAAACAACGTCAAAGAAAGTAAGGTAAAGAGGACATCGAAGTCTATAGAATATATCGATTTCTTTCAAATAGCTAAATAGTCCTTTCGAATCGATGGAATTGAAGAAAACAGTTTCCATATCCGGGATTCGAAAGTAGTTATCACGAATGTGCTTTAAATCGGAACATTCTATTAGAAAATGCTCCAATGTGAAAAGAGTGTCACATGCATGGAATATTGGTGGATTCGTCGTTTGAGAGGAAAGAATGAGGTTGATATGAGTAGCTAGTACGGTGTCTAGAGAGGACAACTTCCTCTCTACGATTATTCCGACTTGGAATGGATGTTTTTAATTTTCTGTCATACTTTGAAAAGTTTGGAGCTCGTCTGAAGTTTTTTCCCTATGCTCGTGTTTTCTTTTAGAAATTACATAGCAATATTGTCAATCAATTTTAATGATTTTGCGCAAAACGCTTAATTACTGTTTTTGGACAATTTCTTTTATAGTGTTTGGAGATCTTTTTAGCGCATAACTACGAATGGACTGCAATAGGAAGATGTATTTCTGACCTTCAGACTATTTCGCTTAATGGAAAAGAGCTTTTACTCAATACTTCACATTTCATCTCCTGTTCCAGATGAATTCAAAATTGTAACTAATTTGGAGATATAATATCTAATATGTTATTTTCTCAAGCATATACCAAAAGCAAATACATATACATTTCGCTATAATCCACCGCGGCATTGAGGAAAGAAGTAGTAACATTTTAAAGCAAATTTTGTTTTTAATACCCTAATCAGACATTGCCTCCCTGAATCCAGGCGTCAAATCAGCCTCATTGTAGAAAATGAGTTGAGGCCCCCTCCCCCTGTAATTAAGTTTCAGGCCTTTGTTTGAATAAAACCAAACCAATCTTTGTTTCATTGCCATTTTTGTCTTAATGAACAAAATGGTTAACTACATATAATGTTGAAGACGATACACTGTTCAATGCAAAACATTTGAACCTGCTATGTCTTTTCACGCGAATATCTAATAGTACGCTATGAATATTCATCACAATTGTTTACCCGAAGACTGGATGAAACTTCAAAATATAGACATGTACAACGACAGAACAAAATTATCTTACAAGCAGTTCGGTGGCATCAACATTTTTTTAACCAAAGGGTCATATACTGTCCATATTTAACACCAGTTACACTATACATATACCATTATCTTAACTAAAAAGATATACATATATATGTTTTGGATGGAAGAAAAATATAAACTCAGAATAAAACGAGAGAAGAGACACCAAAATGATTTATTTTTAAAATTTCTCCGATTTATAACTGTTTTTATGGAAGCGACATATCCGACACATAGTATTTGCAGTCGATTGAAAACAAAAATAAGCTATTGCATATTTTGACACTATGCCCAGAGTTACCATTCTCGGTTCCCATCGGCTGCCATACTATCACTTAACGTTCTACATATAGAATAGGACGAAGGGAGGTAACTCGGGTAGATCAGAATATAATCCTCAATATCATTAAGCGTCTTTTCTTTTCAATCCAAATGAATGATGAATACGATGAATAATTAACTGTATCCCGTTTGGTTTGGTTTGGTTTGGTTTGGTTTATTTGGCTTAACGTCCTATTAACAGCTAAGGTCGTTTTATGACTTCTTATTTTAGGTGATGTATACTATACGCTGTCGGCGATGTATCATATTTCAGTCTGTGATATACTCCTGAGAAAAACAGCCCTTTTCGAACAATACAACTCAAACACAAAAATTCATTTTGGAAGTAGCCTACCCGACAGACGTGATAGACTGACTTTTATTTTGCAGCATGTATTTAATGCATGTACGAAATAAATGTAATGTATACATTGACAAAAATATGAACTCTCTCTCACCTCGCCTTATTTAATCTAATCTAAGATCTATGCCATCTTTAATAAACACATATATACAGCATGTACTTTGTAACGTCGTGGGTTGAAAACCAGAGATGAAACTCAATAAGCCAAAAACTCTGGAAAACCTTCTGACGTTTTACCCCTATTTTATCATTCGACCAATCCTATGATCCCTTTGTATCAAGAACATGACAAACTAACCTTTTACCTACTTTTTTTATCTACATTAATAATGATAAAATATCATACCTGTATTCCCATTTATCACGTGCAACTTGCCACTACTCATGAATATTCATACATGCTTATATTCATTTACGAAACTCCTAGACATATATTTCCTGCTGTACTCCGTAACGCAGGAAAGTTACAGTGTGTGATATACTCCTGAGAAAAACACCCCTTTTTCTAACAGTACAGCTCAAACACCAAAAAACAAAATTCATTTTGGAAGTAACCTGCCCGACAGACGTGATAGAATATAACAAAGAAAGGGCGGTATCCTCTACATAGCCATCTTTCGATTTTTCATTTCTCCAACGCCCATGCCTTTTCCAGCATCGCTCATTCACTGCGGACCTTGCCGCCATTGAGGCACCTCCTGCCCTCATCGAGTGCAAACCCAACTTTGCATTTCCAGAGACCTCCTTTAATTTGGACAGTATTGTTGCTCTGGCCCTTGTGTAACTGTATTATTTTTCTTAATAAGGTCGCACTTACCCTTTGACCTGTAAGCTGGTTTGAATAAATAAATCCCCCGACTCCAAATCTATATTTGCTGCTGAAATGAATCTCTTTAGAATACTGATTGGACACCCAGTTGTTTTCCCTTCATGTATCAAAACATTTTTCCCTTGCCGATACTGATCAGTTTTTGACTTGACAAGAAACAGAGACAAACAATTTTCATGAAAGGAAACATCTTTGCACCTTAAACAGCTTACCTCATCAAACCTAAAAAAAAAACATTGACATTCAAAACTATCATGCTTAAATCTCCCAAGACTAAAATATCGCTCGAACTTTTATATTTCTCGCATAGACTTCCAATCTGCTCAGATGTCAATATCTTTTCTCACCACAGGCACACTGTTCTGTCTTTTACATGATTCCATTACATTGTTTATATAATGATTGTCCGTTGGATCACACATCCCTGACTTTGTGATCCCACTTAATGCCATAAAATGCTGATTGTATAACACTTACTGAACATTTCTTGTCTATCAAATCTGTCATACATGTATACAAGGCCACATGCACTGGCTCAGCTGGTATAGCGTTACCTCCTTCAGCATTTATGAAACGCTCCCATCTTCGGAAAGATCCAAAATACTTGGAAACTGTGCTGTCACTGTTACGTGTAGATTCCAGATGGTTTTATAAGGGGGCCTTAATTTTTATTATACAAAGGGAGGTAACTCTCAGGTAAGTAGAGAGACTATTCGCATTGCGGTAAAGACTGCGCATGCGCAACTTTGTCAATCTGGAATAAACGAAGACGCTAACACGCAAACTGATTTGTCATCCTTTTTATGCAGGTAAGCAAGTTCGTAGACATTGTCATCTTACAGGACATGGTTTATCGTAATGATAAATGTGTTAGTTACAATTTGGCGTAATGTTGATGTTCATGGTTCTTGGGTAAGTAGCAACCCTCTCACTGTACCCAAATCCCTGCACTTTTTTTAAGAGCATTCGCAACGCCTCCCATTAGCCGTAATCGTCATTTTTTGACGGAGGCCGAATGACAAAGAAGAAGAAGAAGAAGAATGGGAAGTTTGGATCGACATTTGGCTCATTGTGCAAGACCACGAGGTTGCCATTTTGATTTATCATGATGCTGCATGTTGTAGTTTTGTCAGTGAGATAATTGTCAGTTTATTGATAGTTGTCATAGAATCTATTGTTACTGAGTTTCTAGAATGTTGTAAGATAGCAACATTAGGTATTTGACAGTTGTGAACGGCTGATATAATGTGTTTATCAGAATGAGCCGAGATTGTCGGACCAGAGCTCTGGCGGTAGTTACTTTTGTAAGGGCGAGTTGTCTCCCCTTAATCAGTGTTTCACTATAACCATAGGTTGGTGATTGTCAATCATTGTTTACAAACAGTCCAGTTGATATTATTATGATTAATATTAGAATGGTATGGAATGAATATAAATCTTGTCATGGACAGAATTAATTGTAATAATAATTAATAGGAAGATTATATTTGGATTGACAACATTAACTTGGATTTAAGGGTGATTGTTAATATAAGTGTCATTGTAATGTGTTTTATTGATTAATATGATGAGACATCACATTAATAATTGTGTTTCTCCATATTATGTTGGAATTTAATTGCGGAATAGATGATATTTCATAGATAAGTGTTTACGATCACGTATGAACTGTCGCATGGGATAATTGTTGTTATAGTTGTGTCGAGGATGTGACATATCTGTTGTAAATTGCTAATTAGTCACTTAAGTCGCATGTCTAGGTAATACTCTAGTCACTATAAGCTGTTATCCCTTTAATTGGTGTTGATCTAGTCATTCAATTACTTATCGATATTGTAGAAGTGACTTGTCACATGAAGTCAAGTGCTGTCACATTTAGTCACACCTAGTCACATTTGGTCACACTTAGTCACACTTGGAATTGTCATTATCTATTAATGTAATGAGATATTAGAACTTTATGTTGATTTTAGGGTTACTTTCTGTGATGTGACACTTAGTCACACTTGTCACATCTGGTCTTATAGTTAGGATGGAACTTGTAGAGTGGTATATTAATTACTCATAGGTATTATTTGAATGTAACATGATTTACTGTTATTATTTTAGTCAATCTGGAATAAACGAAGACGCTAACACGCAAACTGATTTGTCCTCCTTTTTATGCAGATGTGTTTGACGAGTGTCCAGCTCCGGTGGTAACATCACGCCTCGATTTCAATATGTGTTTGGACATGCTGTTTGCCAGGCCAATTAAATTTGACCGTGACTACTCCAGTTTTACACATGTCTGCTACAACTGCTACCCTCAGCTTTAAGCCTGAAATTGTAATGACATTCTAGGTTTTAATACAAAAGCCATGAATTTCAATTTGAATTTTCTATTGCCGAAAATTCCATTGTTCCCCCTTCCTTTCCCTGATACTTCTGAATCAAATACTCTGAAATCTTTCACAAAGTCAGCATATCCAGTCCCTACATGCATTTTTGGCCAGAAAGGAGCTGATTGCCACAAAGGAGTAATAAAAGTCCCATTAGCTTTATCTTTCTTTATCTTATTGATTGTTTTGCAAATTAGACGAGGAGGCGGTACCCACAATATTATTAAAATCTAGATGGTCATTATCACTACGTTACATGAACATCTAACAACATCCCATAACGGGTCACGTTCTGATGACCTCTGAGATGTGTGTATTTCACTTTCAGGGCGAATTGGCATTTTGTCGATGTCATCGAAGCAAAACATTTCGTCACAGCATACATCTGAAGCAAACCATTTCGGCACAGTATATAGCTATATTGACAGATTATACAAGCTATGCACTCTAGTCATGCTAATTCGGACATATAAAATTCACTTCCAAGATTCTGAAAGTAGTCATTTGATTGGCTAATCTAAAAGGTCACCCTGACGTGACCCCTGATGGGATGTTGTTAGATGTTCATGTAACTTAGTGAGAATGACCATCTATATTCTAATTAGATTGCGATACCCACCAATGCTGTTCATCTGCCCAATTTTGTTTAAAAGCGTCCACCCCTGATGTACCTGGACACCACTATCTTGAATTAAACTTTTCACAATGACTATTGTAATCATTTATTTGAAAATCTGTCAAATGTGTGTTCCCCCACGGCTCATCAAGTGTCTATAACGTTTTGTAATCTATGTACCAGTCATTGCTATCTGAACACCTGCTCAGATCATCTGCCTTTACCTTTCTTTCTCTTCTTACCCACACCGGGTTAATGTTAATATGGTACCTATTGCATACTTCATGTATCTCTATTGCCTTTTCTTGCAAATCAGCTTTCTTGCTGCCCTTCTGTATGATACTTACGACATTCTTGCTGTCGGTGTACCACTGTACATCTTGCCCTTCCAGGCTAATATCAGAGGACTTCAACACTCTGTTCACAGCCTCAAGCTCTCTCCAAGTGGAACTCTATTCCTTTTCACTTTCTGACCATGAACCTACCACATCTGAATTTTCTTTCTCTACCACATACCACCGTATCTGTCACCTGACGCATTTGTATATACAGAATATGAGCACTCCATTATGTTCTCTATTTCAATGCCATTCAAACTACTGATGTTTATAGCCCAGTAATTTAATTCAGATCTGGCTCTCTCACTCACTGCAACTGGTGCATTCCAACTTGATCTGGACTTTATACAAGTAAACACTTCCCTAGTTTTCAGTTGCAATACTTCCGCTACCGCAGGTTGCATTGCTATTATTTGCCCTGCCACTCCTGCAATATCGTTTACCAATACAAGGTTTTGACTTACCGTCTTTTGTAATATCTTATCTATGTTCTTCTGTAGTTTTTCTATTCTCTTTTCTGTGATAAAAACCTTGCCCTGTTTCATATCCCAACGAAGCCCTAACCAGGTAAGACTACTCTGCGGTTCCCAATTACATTTTTCCTGGGCTATCAAGAATCCCAATTCCTGTAAATCTTTCCGAACCCCTAAACTAAATGTTTCTGCTTTTCCCATCTCACTAGCACCCCCAATGCCGTCATCCAGAAACATAATGATGTTATCTCCTTTTGATCTCCAGTACTTTATTAAAGTTCTTGTTACCTTTGTAAATACAGCTGTGGGTATACCAAAAGGAAGAACATTGAACACAAAAAACGACGACCTGTACTGAATTCCCAGGCCAATCCTAAATACCTTCTGTGTTGTTCAAAAATCTCTATATGATGGTATGCAGATTTCAAATCGAATCCAAAAATGGTCCCCATTTTTCAAAATATCTTTTGCCACCTCACTATCTTCATATTTAAATTTGCTTTTGTACAAATGCGGATTCACGTGTCTACAATCCAGCACTACTCTCACTTTTTCTTTTTTTGTCTGCGACTGTCAATAGGGCGTAAGAATTGTACCTGCAGCCCCCATTGCATGATCGTAAGAGGCGACTAAATTTGGAATTTTATCTTTTCTCTTCTTTCTTAACCACTTTCTTCTTCCTAATGTCTCCCTTGACAATGCCTCACTTTTCACCTTTAGTTCAGCGTTCGCCCCTGTGAGGAAGGCTTTGGGTTCTGTCCCCTGGCCAAGACATACCAGAGTCTTTAAAAATGGTAGTTGCTACTCCTGCTTAGCGCTCAGCATACAAGGAGTTGGCCCGTTGTCAGTATAATGTGAACGGGCGGGGTGTCCTGCTGGGTATCTTCGGCAGTATGCTTCAGTGAGGTAGCACTATAAATCGGCAAAAGATCCGGCCTATCACAAGGAGACTTAACACGAACATACCGCAGCCTCCCAAAACACATACGCACACGCATGCATGTCGCACGCACGGGAGGCCGTCCTTAAATGACCTTAGCTGTTAATAGGACCTTAAACAAAATAAACCAAACCAAACGACTGTCAATGGATTAATAACAAAAGGTTTTTCCTTTACCTCTGAAATACACCCTTTCTCCAGTAACTTACCTATCTCCGCTTCTACAAACTCACCATGATCTCTCGCCGATTTATTATTTGGTAAATCGACCCACTCTGGTAATGTGAAGAATGGTATTTTATATCCATTATCTATTATGTCTAAAACCGACTCACTGACCCCTATTTCAGACCAGTTATCCCTAGCTTCACGGAGCCTTCCAACTGTGCTTACAACATCTGGTTTCGTATCGAGCTCACCATTGTTTACGTTTGCCTGTCCTGCAAGCGGCTCATCTGTTATTGAATTAAGATTTGTGTCTCCTGGCATTCATATCTCCAATGTCCAGGCTTCCCGCATCCAAAACATGGCCCAGGCCTTCTGTTCATCGTTTGCTGCGCTCTCGGTGTCCTCACGTTGTCCGGTGAAATGGTTTGTTGAACCTCTAAAATGTATTGGTGCGTTCGTTTAGCCCTGTACGTTGTATTACGCCTCGCCAATTTAAACTTTCTTTGTGCTCTGCTTTCGGCTTCCCACATCTTCTTCTCGTCGTCTGAATTATCTGCTATAGAGTTAGTTTTATACTCAAACACAGTTCTCCATCCCAACTCTGAGCTGTCTGCCAATTTTATAAGTTTCTGTCTTCGTTCTAATATAGCCATACCTTCTTCTATCTTCTCCAGTGCCTGCTCGTTTGCGTTCTCTTTCACGGCGACCTCTGCCTCTTTTATCTTCTGTCCAATTTTAGCGTTCACTTTGAATTGTGCTTCGTTGCCCTTTTTGTTGAATTTGTATGCGTCCGTCGATATAAGTTCAATTTTGGCCACCTAAACCTCACTCAGAGCCTTTTGACTCTCGTACATCTCCTACTGGAAATTTGTTAGCTTTTCCGTCATTAGCTCCCCTAGTCTGTTAAGCATGGCTCCCTGCGAGTCATTGAGTGTGTTTTCCACCAGCGCTGTTATTTCTCTCTGTTCCACTTTCTCTAACGTTGTTCTGTCTTGCGGGTCTCTGGCTAGAATGACTATCACACCTGTATTCCCATCTATCGCGTCTTACCTTCACACAAATATCGTGCACCTTGCCACTACTCATGGCTAATATCCATTTACGAAACTCCCAGACATATATTTCCTGTTACACTCCGTAACGCAGGAAAGTTACATTACTGAAACTGCTTCATTTATGTAACACGTTTTATGAAACTAAAAAACAACATCATTTGTTCGTATTTTTTTTATTCGTCATTTCTACACCTAAGAATTTGAAATAAAAAAAATTAAATAAGGATATTGGTTTGGTTTGGTTTGGTTTATTAGCCCACCATCATCAGATGGTCGGCTAATAAAATTCAAATCGCCTTGCGTCCGTGGTCCGTCCGCCCGTCTGTAAACAATTCTTGTTATCGCTATTTTTCCTGATGGGATCTTTCTCAAATTTCATATGCATGTTGCCCTTGGTCTGTAGCTGTGCATATTGCATTTTGGGACTGATCTGAAAACAACATGGCCGACAGGCAGCCATCTTGGATTGTGACAATTGAAGTTTGTTATAGCTTTTTCTCAGAAAGGACTGAAGGGATCTTTCTGAAATTTTATATATATGTTGCCCTTGGTCCATCGTATTGCATTTTGGGACCAATCTGAATACAACATGGTTGCCATTTCATATATAAGTTTTCCTTGTTTGAAAAGTACTGGAGGAATGTTTCTCAATTTACACAGATTAGTAAGAGGAAGGGAAAAATAGAGAGAAGATCAATCTGACATGGAACTTATAAAGATCATTCAATGGTGGGCGCCAAGATCCCCCTGGGATCTCTTGTTTTGTTTAACGTCCTATTAACAGCTAAGGACATTAAATGAGTATATATTCCGATTTTCAACAATCAAAGGAATATCTTCAGATTGAATAGATTCGTATTAGTCTTGGGGACAAAATTCGACCACATGAACCTTGACCTGCAGATTTTAAAGAACAATCCCCTGCTACTGTATAGTTGATTAAAAGCAGCGGTGACCGAGTGGTTAAGGTGTCGAGACACTTAATCACTAGCCCTCCACCTCTGGGTTGCGAGTTCGAAACCTACGTGGGGCAGTTGCCAGGTACTGACTGTATGGCGGTTGTTTTTCTCCGGGTACTTTTCTCCACCTCTAAAGATGGTTTGGTTTTTTGTTTTGGTTTGGTTTTATTTGTTTAACGTCCTATTAACAGCTAATGACCCTGGCTGTTAATAGGACGTTAAACAAAAACAAACAAATTGTTCAATATCAATGAACTAATACTTCGCGGTTGTCAGGTTCTGACCTAAGGTATACATTTTCCGCAACTCTGCTTTGTAATGAAATATTTGCTTGGTATTTATGTTCGCGCTATATTATATTACCATTACAGCAATCCCATGCTTCAAATCCACTCAACTACAAAGCATACCGAATTTCAGTTTGACTATTAAGAAGAGGATAACACAGTTGAATAGTACAAATCAATGTTAATAATTAGGATCCGAAGTGTCCTCAATGGGGAAAGATTATTTTTGGACTCTTGAATGTCCCCTAGCATCCCACTTTTAGTCATTATTGATGCATTTATTAGACGGCATATGCCACATGTTGTGCAGGAAATGCAGCTTTGACCAATTTAACCTGTTTTTCTTCTTTTTTCTTGTTGTGCTATGGATGGACATTTGATATCGTTTATAAACAATCGCCTGTTTTTACATAGCTATATGGTCATTGTTGTGAACTATTCACGCCACGTCACTTTTCACAAATGAAATATGCTTCCCATGTACATTTGCTGTCATTGAGGTCTCCGAAATAGAACGACAGGCAGGTATATGTACTATCGATCACTATTGGGATGCTAGAATCCATAGCCTGTCCAGTCGTCCATGTCCAGGTACTGCTCACCTCTGTCGCCCCTACCCACCACAGCCCTGTGTTAAAATCAAGTGAGAAATTAAAAAACGTAAATTTAAAAGTTTAACTTTATTTTAGGACGCAAGGGTTTGGAAAATTCTTAATTTTATATTAAACAGTGAAACCGGTTGTGCAAAATGTAACGCCTTGGATTGTCAATTACTATTTTTTGATATATATATATTGATATAGTTCTCAAGTTTACGACAGCTTGTAAAAGTTTCTCCGAGTGTTTGTTATGTTTATCGAAAAAAATCAGTGAAAAGTGAAAGTGAAGTATCTCATACCACCACAATCTTTTGAGGTAATCTTATAAAATCCTGCCTCCGTTACATTTTTTTTTATTGATAAGGGGATAAGTGTGACGGAACAGATCAATATTATACATTTTCAATTAATATTTGAATTTGCTATCACTATCATGAAACTAAACACCAAACATTATTGTATTTAAAACTTGTTAATGGGCCGCTTTAAAGTTTGTTATATAAGACTTTCAGATGGTCGTTGTTTCTAGATTTTACTTGTTTAATAAATTGTGGCAAAGTATTTATCAATTTGAATACCTGATAGGGCGTTATAAGTCTTCACGGCATTGTACTTCTCGAGAGTATCTATAACGAGCAATCTCCCGCCCTCGTTGCCACAGTAGTCCTGAGCCCCTTGCCAGGAAAAACGTCCGGAGTTTCTGAAGAACTTGACGAGCGTTCCGGCTATATAAGTATAGCCCTGTCCTATATACAATGCTGTAAACGAAAACAAACCATATAGTCATAGTTCAAATAAAATTAACGTGTCTTGTCTTTTTACTTGAATTCATCCACATTTATCTCTCTTTCTTTTAATATTTTACACGAAATCTCCTCCGGAAACAGAACCCACAGTATACGCCTATCAACGCTGTCCATTGAACTAAAATGGTCAAAATATGTTCAAACTTGTGTCTGGTGTCTAATTATGCTATACAAATTCTGGAATGATTACACAAATTGTTAGAACTGTGATAAAATAGAGGAATTATCTTTGAAATACTCTTTTGGTTTGGTTTGGTTTGGCGATGTTAAGTGTCCTGAAGTGTTTATGATCATCAAATAATGAGCAAAAATGTATTAAACAAAGCGACATCAAAAAACGACTTAAATGAAAATAAACATTGGTACATACACATGTTTATTAAGAGAGTAAGTGTGGCTATGGATACTTATATTTTGTGGTATACATCGACGGATTCCATAATTTTTGAGTAGACGTTTCAGACGTGTTTTATTGTTTTGCTCTTTCTTTGTAGGTTATATGAATTTAATCTAATAAAAAGTGTTCTAAAACAAATTTTCAGTACATACAATACAATCATGTTGATCAATGCGCTTCAATAAGTAAGAATGCGTTATATATTACGACTACTCCCATCACGGTTCGGTTTGGTTTGGTTTATATTGTTTAACGTCCTATTAACAGCTAAGGTCAACGACAACCTCGTCTCTATAGTAACGATATCCATTCACCAAAAGTTGTTTAAATCGAGTTTAATTTGCTGTCTACATAATGATTTCATTTATTTTGCCGCGTCATTGTTAAAAATTATTTAAATTAGGTAAAATGTGTTAAATTAGTTGGTAATGTGATTATGGCTTTATTTGCGACGCGATCTGCTTTTTCATTATCATGTATTCCTGTATGTTAGGAACCTAGCTGATTGTAACATAATGATATGAGGTCAGACTATGTAGCTAAAGTAATATTTGTCATATAGAGATATTGTTCCGATTTCTGTTGCCAATACTCTGTAAGACAGATACTAGAGAGTCGGATAGGGTAGTTGTTTTTATGTCGCCAGCTTTAATATGTTCAATTTAAGTGTTAGGTGAGGAACATATCTAAGCATCATTCGGAAATCAACATACCAAGGATACCTTTGTTGCAACTATTGATGCGGTTTTCTTATTATTGCCCTTAGCACTATCAGTGTAGAATGATGGGAAAGGACTGTCTTCTGAGTGTGATCGGAACAAAGATGGACAAAAGATATATGAATCAGTGACTGATTTAATCAAGTGAGAGACAATCGATAGTGTCAACATTTAAATCCGTAAACCATATGTTAGTGTACATTTTGTTTCTTTTTAAAACAGATCTTTTTCCTTTGAATTGAAAACGGGTAAATCCATACAGCAAAGCACACATAGCAATGCTAGCATATAGGCAAAACATTTAAAATACAATGTGTATTGCTACATTTAATGTATGCTGTGTAAATAGCACCTTCACATTTTGTTGACATGGAATATAACATTATGGCATGATACCAACAGAAAGCTTTTTTATTGAGATAAGTAAAATGTATAGATGACTATATAGGTAAAAAGCATTTGCAAAATAGAAATGTTTCAATAAAACCATAACAGTTACAGGTAAGCATTATTTCATAAATGTTCAAGAATGAAAAACTTGACAGTAATGGAAATATAACAACGTAACAAATTAAGATAATCTACCACATCAACTAAAATCAGTAAGGACTCAAACAAGAGAAAAGGAGGTGCATTGCTGTAGGAAATTTTGAGAGAGTTCCTCTAAGCTAAAAGAGAAACCTAGCAAATGACAATTCTTTGTTAAGGACACAGTAAAAGTGAT
This sequence comes from Pecten maximus, assembly GCF_902652985.1. Lineage (NCBI taxonomy): Eukaryota > Metazoa > Mollusca > Bivalvia > Pectinida > Pectinidae > Pecten > Pecten maximus. The sequence continues at coordinate 20,323,234 of NC_047027.1, forward strand.
AGCGTGATTGGTTTGGTTTGGTTTCATTTGTTTAACGTCCTATCAACAGCCAAGCGCGAAACTGATGCCGACTTAATAGTGATATCTCTGAAGCATACTGTTGACGGCATCCAGTAGAAATTCCGAGCCGGTCACATTTTATTGAGAACAGCTAACCAACCGTCCAACTCCTTAAACGACGCACAATAATATAAACAGGAGTAGTTATAAATGAAGCTGTCAAAATGTGAATTTGCTAAAACGAGAACATTTCATATAGCCAAACTGGCGTGCTCAATTACAGTTTATGCGACATATTTCATACCATCTCGGTCGTAACAAAGAAGACAGGGCAAACATACCTCCGTACTAGAGTAGTTACTGGCAGTAGTTTACAATATAGTATGTCTCGGTCAGGGGACATAACAAAGCTTTCATTTCGGGGCGTATTAAGGTTACAAGACATTTATACAAACGTTTAGAAATGCCATTTCGACATCTTTAAGCTTAAGATTGTTTTATATGCTTATAAAACAACAGTCATTTACAAAGAAAAGGAAGTTGATGATACAAATTGTTTTGTGGATATTACCGCATACATTCAGATCGAAAGCAACTTCTTATCATAAATTGATTTAATATTCTATTTTTGTCTTCGTCAAGATTGGCCATAAAGAATATATAACTATCTCTTCGCCGAATCCATAGCTGCTGATAGGACAAACCAAACCAAACTTTCGCCAATAATTACCTGTGTATGTCGTGGTGTATGATGGTGTAGCCTCCGGAGTCAGAGTCCTAGACAGCTCCTGACATTCATGGTTGTTATTATCCCAACTGATGGCTAGACACCAGGAGTGTTGGTCACAGAGAGACGCACAGTGTAGCTTTGACCTCGCTCCAGTAGCTACCATGACACTTGAGAATTCTATATTGACCGATCCATCAATAGCTTTGCCGAATTCATTATACTGGATATCAGCGTTTGAAACTAGAAGTAAACATATTATTTAATAGACATTGTATGCATATGTTCTATCCATGACGGTCCTTTGAACCCTGAGGTCAAATGTTAGTGTCAAATCGTACAACTTCAATAATCAATTTAACTAAACCCCTCAACACTATCGTTAGTTGTTTGTTGATTTTGAACATGCAAAGTATAGAGTAAGGTCTTGAAGGACGGAGTTTACAGCCTTTGATAATAAACAAGAGGCACATGGTCCTCAAAGGTTATATAACTCTAAATACCATATTATTATAGTATATATACTCAATAATAAGTATAGTGATACTGTTGGCGATGGCAGCCACCTTGGATTTCTGACCGACCCGAATACAACATTTGTTGAGGAGCTTCTCGGGCTCATTTCAGGCAAGTTTGAGTTGAATCTCAAAAGAAGTGTTAAAAAGGTGTTCACGAAAACCATGATTGTGAATAATGTTACAAAAATGAAGCAATATTCTGTTGGCTCCCTTTCCTTAACATCCCTAACAATCTCTAGATAATGGCATTAGTCTAAATTGAGAAATTTAAAATATGGTTTAAGAGATTGCTGCCATCTTGTATTTCAGACCATCACAAAAAAATATAAACATGGTCAGGACCTCAGAATCATTTCAATGAATCCAACTTGTGTAACTTAAGTTTAAAATACAAGTAGATGTTGTTCAGGAAAGCAATAATCTCGCATTCCTGTTACGTAATGGCCGCCATGTTTTTTTTACAAGGTCGAAGATTGGCGACTCCAATTATTTAACATCCCTACTAATTTTCAGATTAATGCCACCAGTAGAACCGAAAGTGTAAAATGTGTTTTTAAGATGGCTGCAATGGCGGCCATCTTGGATTTCTGACCACACGGAATAATAGCAACACTTGTTCAGGACCTCATGCCATGTCGGAAGCGTATTGACATGACGCTGTCCATTTTCGTTGCCCGAAAACCATTCCAGCTTCGGTTCTACATCTCTGTTTCAAAGTTGTCCGCGGTTCACGGGCAAAAATGTAACGAAACCATCGAACCCTTGATCCTTAGATTTTAAATTTGATGTGAATGAATCCGCAAGATGGTGCATGATCACACAACAGTATAAATTTTAAAAAAAAACAGACATTATTTTGCACTTACATCGACAAATTGTTATAATATTTTACTCTTAATTCGATCAGTTAATTTGTTGTGTATTTGTGTTGAGGTATATCCCTGTATCACCTACCATACATAGATTTGTTTTGTAAATAATCGTGTTTCTCTGACATTTTAAAGAATAAAGCTTACCTGTAATTAAAGCACACGACAATATGAACGAAATAATTGTCACCATTCTGTACCAACTCCGGAAGATAAGACTGAATGGACACTGTTCTTCACACAGAAATATGTACATTGACAGAACGTGAAACAACCAGGTCAATATATTGCCACGAACTCGAATCAATACCATAATAATGTTGTCAGATTCAACTGAGATTGAGACTGAACAACTAGTTCAAATTGTAGAAAAAATGAAAAAAAGAGATATAGAATATTTTTGTTACATTCCACTTGGAATTAAATTCGCTAAATAATCCGTCATTCTTTGTAATTGAAAAGTAAAAATAGCCTGCTAATACAAATACTTTGCATAACTACTGTAAGTGGTGTAGTTGACATAATACCATAACGAATACTACTATTTCTGTTGTGCGATGTGATGTCCGGCATGGTCGAAGCTTGTTGAGATGCATGATGGCTTCGTTGTCACTACTCAATTCTTTGTTCATACAGTGCCCTTAATTTATCGATTTTGAGAGAGAATTACGGATTCTAGGAATCTAAAATTACATTGAAATCACTGCAATTTGTTGTTTTTTGTTTACTTCAAACCGATATTTTGGTAGTTATACTCTTCTCTACTTGGTTTGGCCCATATTCCAAAGAACTGATAGTATATTGTCAAATTTGTTTAGTTTGATTTCGGTATGGAGTTGATTAACGTCCTATGACAAGCTAAATTAATTTAAGGTGGCTACATTTTTACTGGAAAATCCATGTCAATTTTTATTCAGCTTTATTTTCCTGCAGTTTACACGTAGATTCCAAATAAGGAAAGACAAATTGCAGTTTTAGACATATTTTTTGCTTGAAAGTAGCTATAGCTAATTTTTCCGAGCTGAAATATCAAGATTTTGTAAAATTACGTTTATAGCAATATTTCAGAAATAGCAGTTACCACCTAATTGAATAGTAAACAAATATTCGTTGAAGTTGTCAGAAAAATATATAAAATCTTGAAGATGTTACTTGTTGGACATATCTGTTACTGAAGTAAGCAATTGCCTGTCATTTGGCAATCCAGCCGTGCTCGTCCCACTTTTTGTAAGTAAACTGTTAATGTATGATATAAATTATCGGAAATATATTTTTGCATTTCTTACTAAAGTTCAATAATTTTAGCATTACTATGCATACAAATGTAAACATTTATGCAGTGCATAACAAGTTATCCCGAAATATAATACATTCTAAAGATGAAGGCACGCCTAAATGTACTATCCTCCTAATATGCCTCAGACATCTGTGTCCATGCTCAAAGCCATCTCCATCAGGCTAAAATTCTTCAAAACATCACCATTGATGTAACTACGTTCATAAATTACATAGATTTGTTTAAAAGGACTTTCCGACATGGTGAGTCGTGTGTTTATCACTAACATGTAATGTAGTTTACAAAGGGTTGACCTTTATGGAAGCCTTCATTCATTTAACTTCATTCAAGTTGGTTAAGGTCATTGATATTGTCAATAAAGGGTCCTTTAAACTCCTTTTTTTAAATTTCAATAAGCTACAAGAATCAAAAATATATATTGCTGTTAAACTTGTCTTTCACGCGTGTAGCTTCATGATGCAAAACAATATCACTGAACTTGTCAGTCTAGTAACAAATATTACAATATATGAAGAAAAGTGTAATTTGTATAATTTAGTAAAAATGTCAAAATTTATTTTCTTGCTTTTTTATGCTGGGAAAGCGCAATTAAAACAGCCATTGCATTTACTTTTTTAAGTGAAAATTTAAATTTTTTTACATTACGAAAATTACTTAAATTAAAAAAAAAAATTTCATTGATAATCATAGCAACCTAATAAGTAAACTGAAACATTTACATACAGGAAGAAAATGTTAATTGAAAAAAAGTCTATTAACCAAACATGTGTGCTTCAATGCAACCTGGTCCAGGAATTAATTTTGCATTTGTTTTAATTAACCCCCTCCCCACCCCTAAAAAATATGTCAAGCGCTAAGGCTTCAACAATCTGAGAAGCAGATGTCTACAATGTAATTAGCATTTCATAAACTTGCAGCGGACATAACCCAAAGCCTTCCTCAGTAAAGGGCTTAGTAAGGGGAAAAGCAAACACATTTATTCGTAACTCCTAAACTACAAAATGTATATGATAGTAAACAATAAGCGACAAAGAAAGATTGCAGTAACATATATCTAAGTTTGGACATTACTGAATATCTATGATGTCGTGGATAACAACACAGAATGTCGGATATACTGATCTTAAATAGTAAACCATTGGTTTGTTTGTTAACGCCCGAAATTAAATTAAAATGAGATTAAGTTGCTGCGAAATGGGAAAAAATGACCATTCGGCTTTATTTTGTTCGCCTTTACTACAAATAGTATTCATGAATATCGCTGCAATAATTATCTTTATAGTGCTACCTCATTGCATCATGCTGTCACTTTCAGCAGGACACCCGAACTGTTCACATACTGAAAACGGACAAACCAGTCGTCCCACTCCCGAAATGCTGCAGCGCAGAACCCAAAGTCCCTAATTTCGTGGGACTGAGAAGGCCATTTTAGATGTAGTTTGCGATAGCGTCTTATGTTTAAGCGAACTAATTCACAGTTAAAAATATCATAAATTATGCAGGGTACACTTTACCACAATTGTTAATTTTATGAACCTGGGATTTCGAATTTCCTTTCCCCGTGGGGAGGAAGTTGACTCTTTACAACTGATACTGCTTCAACAGTCTCCATTTTTTGTTTCATATTCTGCCTGTATCGATTTTGCGATAGAATTACGATTTCGTTTACACGTCGGTGTACCGGTAATCCGGATGTTTCTCTATCAACGAACACAATACGTTTAGTATAATGAAATCCTGTCACTACCTCTCCTCTTTCTAATCCTTATATAAGTAACACTAGTAAAAAAAATCGACCGTCTTTCCACCAAACAAAGTCCCTTCCGGTAGAACTTGCAGAATCCAAGGCCGCCTCTAAGGTTCATGTTTTACGATATTGAGATTATTAAAAAATAAAAACAAGAGAAAACCCGTTTTATTTACCATCTGGATAGTGGGACTATTGTTAAAAATTGATTATCTGTGTTGATACAAAAGGAGCTCGATTGTAATAAGCTTACATATAGTTACAATATTTAACGCATTTTGTTTTATTATACTGTGTTGTGTATTTAAAACAAACAAAATTCACTTTCATATGACATATTATACAGGAAATCGATACATATGAAATGCTCCTAATGTATTTCTATAGTGTTATCGTCAGTTATTATTTGTCATGTCTATATACGGGTAAATTATAACAATACTGTCATTGTGCAATTGTCGTGTTATTGGCTCACCTGCCCGAAAGGCGCGTCGTCCGGCCGTCTGTCCGAACAATTTATTTGAACAAACTTGGTAGCCCTTTACCCCAGCATGCTACAGGCCCAGTATTGGGCATCTGGGCCTCTTGGTTATTGAGAAGAAGTTGTTTAAATGGAAACATTGACGCCGGACGGACGGACGGCCGGTAGATATTAGCTTTAACCATTATTTTTACGGATATTTATCAATAACCATAAAGCATATAATTTACTGGTTATAAAAGCCACATACTCCCAAACAACCTTAAATTCTAGTTGCACACATGTATTTATGGCAATCCAAGCTGCTCATTCACTTTCTCCTTTTTTTAAATTTAAAATGACCACTGGCCTGGACGCTTGACCGGGGGAGTCTTTGAGACATCAGTTTTTAAAAATAACTCGCCGCATTTATATTTATCGCGAGATTTGTCACGGAGCGGAGAACGAGGCTATAACAACATGGACTGCATATGAACTACACATATGACCGTTGTTTACATATCGAGCATAAGGGAACTTTGCCTAATAATGCTTTCATTAAAACATATTAACAGATTATTCGCATACTAACTGAACAAAATAAACATAGTTTTCATTTAGATACTTAATTTCAAAATGTAGCAATATGCATACAACAAAACATTGATAAAATTTTAGATCGGTGAAGTTGACAATGTTCAAAAGCCAGTAATGCAATAGACGTCCGGCCAAATCAGAATCAGAGTCTATTCCCTTTTCTTCTCTCGCTAAGTTCCAACGAATTAGTTACTTTCCTAAGGAAATACTCGGGTTTGGCCAATTCCACTCACTTTTGCGTCTTTTTTTGGCAGAATCTGTCTGCGTTTTCGCAGGTCCACGCTTTCGGCGTTCCGCCATTTTGTATGGACTGTAAAACCCGCCGTTGCATTGTGGGACTAATTTTCAGAGAAACTTGGTCCGGCAGCCACAGTTATTATTTTTGAGAATTCCCCGTATACTTTCATAAATACACATTTTCTTTCAGTTTCTGATTCACGATAATCTGTTAGGTATGTATCAAGTCCGGAAACTGTAAAAAAAAAACAAAAAAAAACTCAAAATGTAAACATTGATATATGTTTCTTCGTGAGTATGTGGCTTTAAAGACCACACTAACAAGCTAGTCACCTACGTGTTGCTGCTCCCACATATAAAGCTTACTAGGCCCTGGGCTGCACTCCAACACAGTTGTGGCATCCTTTGTATTACATGGGCTGACACATGAAAGCAGTGTAATACAGGCGAGATTAATATATAATGATAATATGTCGACTCCTTTGGAACCAGTTAGGAGGGATGAATATTTTATTAGAGGTGGGGTGATTTTTTATTGGGATGGAAATGTTATAGCGCACTTGCATGGGCTTAATGGCTACAATAGTGTCCATATGATTTATCTGACGTCAAAAAATAACGATTAATCTTCAACGTTATAGCACTTGCCCGCACATCAGAGTTACATATAAACCATATCAACATTTAACTTTTTCTAAATGTTTAACACAAAATCTAACCGAATAACTGAAACCCCGTCGCAGCTTATACACGCAACCATTTAAATGAAAACGACCAATATATATTTAAACTTGCGTCCTATTTCTAATACAATTTAAGTGAGAACGAATAGGGCAACAAGTTGCACTGAAAACAACACGAGATAACATATTTGTGTGATCGGTGATAAAAATTGTAGGGGAACTCCCTGTGAAATACTGATATGTATGTGTAGTGTAGATAGGTCATCAGACTGCTGTCATTTTGTTTTAAAGCGTCTTGTCTCATGCTACCGTTGTTTTAAAGCGACTTTGTACTTTCCAATTTGCGAAAGCCCTTCTTGTAAATGAACTTTATACGTTTTTTCTGTATTAGCTGATCTATCCATACATTTAATGTATTAGAAAAGCTCACTACATTCTTTTGATATATCAAAGTAGTTTACTCCGTTCGGTTAATGTATTAAAGCAGATCACTTCGTACGTTTGATTTATCCAAGCAGCTGACTCCGTACTTGGCTTGATAGGGGGACTTCTGGGGAAATTGATTATCTGTTATGAAACAAAAGAAGCTCGATTGTTATTTGTTTACATGTACTAACAATATTTAACATACAAAATCCATTTTGTTACGGCATGGTATATCACAAAGGAGACCAATCCATTTGAAATATTCTAATGCATTTTTATAGCTTGATCGTCGGTTGCTCTTTTGTCGTGAATAACATATTCGTGGGAATTATTTCAAGATACAGAGATATCATTGTAATATCCTTGCCATGCAATGGTTATGTGATTGGGATGCCTATATATAGTGACTGTCGCGATGACCTGGGATTAACGGTGAAATCCATACCACTTTCCACAGCCACGAAGCAAGGGGACATCCTTTTGGACAACTGAAAATTATCTACCCAAGTAGTATCATATAAAGGGAACTTATGCTTAAATATATTTTAGTTTTTGACAAAAAAAATGCATAACAAAACATATTAATCGCTTCTCCTAAGATCATGAGGACAGGATCTTCTTTTGTGATTTTTAATTGGTTCGCTTTTAAAATATAAATGGCTTATCTGAATATTTCACTACCAAACAAACCTTCATTTCTACTTTCAAAAAGCGTTACAAAGGCCTAACTATAACTTTACCTAATATGCTGTCGAGCTTATTCATTATATATTAAACAAGATAAAGCCTTGATTTAGAAATATCGGAAGAAGACTACCGAGGTTCGGTTTGTTTTCATTTTGTATTGTCTAACGTCCTTTCAACAGCAATGGCAAACTGACGACGGCCTCCTTTGTGTGTTTTGGAGGCCGTAGTACATACATGTTTTTCCATACTATAGTGTTTATAACCCGTGAGGAGCGGGGAAATAATATGACTGTTAAATCTCTATGCATCCGACAATTTTTGGGAGCGAGGAAAGAATATGCCTGTTAAATCACTGTGCATCCAACAATTTTTGGGAGCGGGTAAAGAATATGCCTGTTAAATCCCTATGCATCCAACAATTTTTGGGAGCGGGTAAAGAATATGCCTGTTAAATCCCTATGCATCCGATAATTTTTGGGAGCGGGGAAAGAATATGCCTGTTAAATCACTGTGCATGTCGTAAGAGGCGACAACTTTTCTGAATGATCTGTTTTTCTATGCGTTGTTTTCCTCTATAGTTGTCTCCTTAACATCCGTCCTCATATAACCATTGACTTTTTGCGAGGACGTCAAATCCCCTAATACAAAACAAAGTTCGTGCTTGTCTCCTTGTGAAAACTGATGCCGATTTTATAGTGTCAGTTCACTTAACATTACTGCTATGGACTTCCGGCAAGACACGCATCTTGCCACGTTATACTGACAACGGGCGAACGAGTAAACTAACTCGGACAAGTGTTGACCACGACCGGGCTGACTGGCTACAGTGTTGTTAGTGCGTGCGACATACTTGAGGCTATTTTATGAAATGATCAAAGTGATCTACATTTTATTAAACGTTGTATCACTTGTCCGTAAAACATTAGTAACGTTTTTACGATACCAAATTTAACTTTTTGTAAAGTTTAACATAAAATCTCCCCGGAAACAGATCCCACAGAATTGAAATGGTCAAAACATATTGAAACGTGTGTCCCATTTATAATAATAGTATTTGAGCAAGAACGATTAGAGCAATATGTTGCACTTCAAACAACACGAGATAACATATTTGTGTGACCCGTGATCAAAATTGTAGGGGAATTCCCTATGAAATACTGATATAGGAGGGCCGATTGATTAGTTGTGAGCCTCATTGAAGGATTTCAATTTTCCCGGACATATTATATTAATTTTCAACCTAATCCCCTTCAGTATCTATACACTTTTGCCTGCGGTGTTTAAGGGCCTCACTACCACTTTTAAGGAACTCCTTTTCTTGGTTGTCCAGAAAGTCATCCACTGTATGTGAAGGTTAGGGTTAGGGTGCCTGAAATAGCTGTTTTGGAAATAGATAAAAGTCTGATGGAGCGAGATCAGATGAATACCGCGGATGCTCAATCAATTTAAAGCCATATTCGCGAATGGCAGCCCTGACCTTAGCTGTTAATAGGACGTTAAACAAAATAAACCAAACCAAACCTTGTAAATGTATTTTTTCGGTTTGTTCCGTACTAACTGTTCTATCATTTTTTTCATTAAAGAAGTTCACTTCGTACATTTGATATGTTACAGCAGCACACTCCGTATTTGGCGCGATAGCGGAACTTTTGGGGAAATAGATTATATGTTTGGTACAAAAGAATCGCGATTGTTATTTGTTTACATATACTCATAATATTTAACACAGCTCTGAATATTTTATATGCATACAAAATCCATTTTGTTACGGCATGGTATATTACAGAGGAGATCAATACATTTGAAATGTTCTAATGCATTTTTATAGCTTGAACTTTTGTTGCTATTTTGTTGATATATTCGAATTATTTCTACATACAGAGATAGCTTTGTGATATCCTTGTCATGCAATGGTTTTGCGATTGGTATGCCTATACATAGTGAATGTCGCGATGACCTGGATTAACGGTGAAGTCATGGCACTACCATTGTTACGATGCAAGGCGACATACGTTGCACGTTTTATATACTCAGCATTACAACTACATTATCACATTACATTTATCTATTATTCTCACATCACACATAAAATACTCCCGGAATTCATTTATCATTTACTCACACAATACATGTATTGATCATTCTCACAGTACATATATCAATTACTTGCACATTACATTTACCTGCCTTTTTTGTGTGTTTATATATATAAAGAATAAAAAGTCAAACATATCTGCTGTCTCCATAGTACTTTCGCAGCTACATCAGGGAAGCGGCACGATGTAGCCGCGAAAGTACAAGGGAAACAGCAGATCTGTGTTTGACTTTTTATTCTATTATTACTTACCGTCACCGATATGCATGCGTGTGGTGAGTGCGTATTTGTGTTTTGGGAGGCCGCGAAAACCAATACTTAAATATCCTCAATGTACTTATAATGGTCATTGGTGATTTCTTACATGCATTTACTACTGCAAAGAGTTTACCCTGTTCAGAAAACTTATCCTGTGCTTTACTAAATTTACGATTGAAATTCAATAATATACCCAGGTAGTTAAAATTAGTCACATATCCAGTTAACAGTCATTGTGAAAACATACCTCATCACCTCGTAGTTTAGTTTCTGAAAACCAGCACTTTTGTTTTATCGGTAACATTTTGCAAACTCTCTGTAAGTTCTGCTAAAATGACTATCATCTGCGTACATCAATAAGTACATTCAATAGTAGGACATTCATTCGTTTAAAACCTCATCACGCAATCAATTACGTACAGTGAAAATATTAATGGTCAACAAATTATTTCCTCGAATAAACCGTTCTTAAGATTGAAAGTCTGAAATCTTAATGTGATATTTTACACAACATTTAACATCATTATACAGTGAACGGATTGGAGTCAGAATTTTGCTATCGACTCCCTCTTTGATTAGTTTAAACCACAGGTTCTGCCCATTATAAAAGTCGAATGTTTTCCTTTTATCAATAAGTATATCTTTTTATTTATAAGCGTTTTACCTATTTATTACAGTAACACAAATATGGCGTCAACTGTTGACAAATATTTCTTAAAACTCAACTGAGCATCACTTATTTTTTAATATGTACGATCGAAATCATCGAGTCTATTATTCAAAATTTGGTAGTTATTAGTATAATTCCTGTCTCCCTTAAACACAGGGACAATGTTTCCATGCAGTTGGATAATTACCAGACTTCAAAACATTAATTACTCAACAAGGCAAAGTATAAGGACATATTTACCCTTAATGAAATAAAATGTCGATGAATTCGTAAATCATGACCACATGCTTTATATGTGCTTATCTGATGACTAGCTTCATATCTAGAGATATCAGCATCTTGCACTCGAAATGCAGAAATCGCTATATGGTTATCAAACTGTTTTCCTTAATGTTCAATAAAATCCTTTGCGTTGTATTTTTCATTTAATTCATCATATAACCTTGTTGTGCTTTATATTCACGTTTCAATTTACATTCCAATTTTCTATATTTGCGCTTTCTAAAATTGAGTGATTACAATTTTCTCCGGATTCATCTAAATTGAAATTGAACGATACTTGTTTGTACTCGGAATATACCATTTAGATCTGTACACATTTCATTAAACCATGGTTCATCTTATAGTTTAACCTCATAATCAAACCTAGAAGCACATGTTTACGTGTTAGCACTAAATTGCAAAAATAATTCGTTCAATTTTCCAGTAAACTTATCAACACATTCATCAATACTTTCTGAACCATTACCACTACATGCATTTAATAATTTAGTACGGTTGCTTTCTAGTACCTGCCGAACACTATCTATATGTTAATAATTCTATTTAAGTTATATATATTTACTAGAATCATCACAACTACTGTCTCTAGTCTGAATACCGTTACTTCTAACACGGGTACAGAGTGTGATAAAGACAGGCGATTGTCAGTATAATGTGACCGGGTGGGGTGTGCTGCTGGGTGTCTTCGGCAGTATGCTTCAGTGAGGTAGCACTATAAATCGGCAAAAGTTCCGGCCTATCACAAGGAGACTTAACACGAACATACGCACTCACCCCACGCATGCATGTCGCACGCACGGGAGGCCGTCCTTAGATGACCTTAACTGTTAATAGGACGTTAAACAAATTAAACCAAACCAAACCAATGGTAAAAACAAGAGGCCCATGGGGCCTGTATCGCTCACCTGGTTGGATTAGACCAAATGTCGAAATAATGTTCATATTCAATTTGTTTTATTTGTAAAACTCTAACAATGCTATATATGGTTATAGTGTGGGAATCCGAGCTGCTTTAAAGATTAATGAAGTCCAGACTCTCTAAGGTCTGAAAGACCTCAAGAATTGTTTATAGAACATGCATTCATCACTTTATGACTAGTAGCGATTTAAAGGAATTACCTCTATTTCACCTATTGGGCCCCGCCCCTTTGGCCCTTCGGGGGTCAGAGTCACCATTTATGCAAAATCTGTTCCCCTGTTTCTGACCAAATTGGTTTCAAATCCATTCATAACTTGATGACTAGTAGCGATTCAAGGAAATTACCTCTATTTCCCCCACTGGGTCCCGCCTTTTTGGCCCCTTTAGGGTCAGAGTCACCGTTTATGCAAAATCTGTTCCCCTTCCCCCCAAAGGATGTTTCGGACCATATTGGGTTCAAATCCATTCATAACTTTATGACTAGTAGTAGCAATTTAAAGGAATTACTTCTATTTCCCTTATTGGGCCCCACCCATTTGGCCCTTCCGGGGTCAGGGCCACCATTTATGCAAAATCTGTTCCCATTCCCCCAAGGATGTTTCTGACCAAATTGGGTTCAAATCCATTCATAACTTTATGACTAGTAGCGATTCAAAGGAATTACCTCTACTTCCCCCACTGGGCCCCGCCCTTTTGGCCCCTTTAGGGTCAGAGTCACCGTTTATGCAAAATCAGTTCCCCTTCCCCCAAGGATGTTTCTGATCATATTGGGTTCAAATCCATTTATAACTTGATGACTAGTAGCAATTTAAAGGAATTACCTCTATTTCCCCTATTGGGCCCCGTCCCTTTGGCCCTTCGGGGGTCAGAGCCACCATTTATGCAAAATCTCTTCCCCTTCTCCCAAGGATGTTTCTGACCAAATTCAGTTCAAATCCATTCACAACTTTATGACTAGTAGAGATTTAGAGGAATTACCTCTATTTCCCCTATTGGGCCCCGCCCCTTTGGCCCCTCGGGGGTCAGAGTCACCATTTATGCGAAATCTGTTCCCCTTCCCCCAAGGATGTTTCTGACCAAATTGGGTTCAAATCCATTCATAACTTTATGACTAGTAGTGATTTAAAGGAATTACCTCTATTTCTCATATTTGGCCCCGCCCCTTTGGCCCCTTTAGGGTCAGAGTCACCATTTATGCAAAATCTGTTTCCCTTTCCCCAAGGATGTTTCTGACCAAATTGGGTTTCAAATCCATTCATAACTTTATGACTAGTAGCGATTTAAAGGAATTACCTCTATTTCCCCTATTGGGCCCCGCCCCTTTGGCCCCTCAGGGGTCAGAGTCACCATTTATGCAAAATCTGTTCCCATTCTGCCAAGGATGTTTCTGGCCAAATTTGGTCAAAATCCAATAAGAACTTTTTGACTAGTAGCGATTTGAAGCAAATGTTGACGGACGGACGGACGCGCCATGGCATAAGCTCACCGGACCTTCGGTCCAGGTGAGCTAAAAACGCTAGTACCTCTACTGTTACAAAAATAGATATTACCATCTGTATCATATCTATGTCTGCCGTTCACTATTCTCAACGCAATAGTTTTTACAAAGGGAAAGTAATTGTCTACCAAACTGGTTGATGAATTGGTCTGAACTGGAACGTTTAGGTAGTTTTGAATCGGGTAGTTTATAATTTGTGTTTGCCGCTAATTCACTAATTATATCATCCGAAATATATTCCTCATAGTTCTACTATTAAAATTGCCTAATTTCCCGATATTTTTATACATATATACCATTTCCTCCAAACAAGCAAATCAATCATTTTCACATTTCTCGTTAAAAGTGCTATTGATTGGTGGCAAATAACATGCAAACACATAAGTATCAATGTTATGATGTGATAACGTTCCGGATAATATTGTCGTTAATATTATCAATAATGCAAGAGCGTTTTGATAATGAAGTTTTGTTCTGATAAAATTACAATACCACCACCTTTACCGTGCTGTCATAACCATACACCAACGACATTGTAAATTCTTGCGACTCTTATTTTGCGGCGTTGCCCCTACGATGGAAATTCCCTCCGCACCATCATAGTAGATCGTTTGTTGGTAAATCAGTCTCGGGTTAGAACCTGGTCCAACATTTGGACCCGTAGAGTTTCCGAAGCCTTGGTCTGTATGTATTTGTTCATGATCCAAATTGGCTTGTTACCTATGCCTTAAACTCTTTCAAACCCTGGCATGTTCAAGACAGATGCTGGCGTCTTGCTGTCCGGAATCCCTTGGAATATAGACATCACGTGATGAACCAGAAAGCACGTGTCGGCGATCTGGTGACGCTACCCTGCCCCGTTGTTCCGTGCGGACATTTAGTTTCTCGTAGGGGGTGGGGGATGGGGTGAACAGCTACTCAACATTCAAGTAATTCAGCGCCGCTCCCCCCCCCCCCCCCCCCCCCCCCCTTCCCTTTCATGCGTGCGACATACCTGGGAATATATTATGAAATGAACAATGTGTACTTCATTTTATTAAACGTCATATAACTTGCAAACAAAATATAAACAATACCACTTTTCTTAAAGAATCTCACCGAAAAAAAACCCACAAAATTGAAATGGTCAAAATATTTAATTGAGAATTATTTGTTCAACAATTTGCCCTTCAGACAACACGAGATACCATATCTGTGATCCGTGATAAAACTGTAGGTGATTTCCCTGTGAAATACTGATATACATGTACACTGTATAGTATACATACATGTAGGTCATCTATCGGCTATCATTTTGTTTTAAAGCGCCTTATGTCATAATGTCAGTATTTAAAGCGTTTGGTCCGCACTTTCGACATGTGAAAGCTGCTCGCTCTTTCTGTATGTGTACTTTTTCGGCGAAAGCGTCTTCTTGTCTGTACAATTTTCAAGCAACTCACTCAGTACGTGTTCATGAATAGCTCGCTCTGTACATTTCATGCAGTATATACGTACGGAGTGGATGAGTAATTACTTCAAAGATCTCGGTATTTCATAGGACGCTAAACAGAAATTAACCAAACTAAACTGTCTGTACATGTACGTTTAATCATGTTAAGCGACTTTTTATGTATGAACTGTATTAAAGCAGTTCACTCCGTACGTTTGATGTATGTAAACGGCTCATTCCGTACGTTCGATGTATGTAAACGGCTCATTCCGTCCGTTTGATGTATTTAAACGGCTCATTCCGTACGTTTGATGTATGTAAACGGCTCATTCCGTACGTTTGATGTATTTAAACGGGTCATTCCGTCCGTTTGATGTATTTAAACGGCTCATTTCGTACGTTTGATGTATGTTAATGGCTTATTCCGTACGTTTGATGTATTTAAACGGCTCATTCCGTACGTTTGATGTATTTAAACGGCTCACACCGTACGTTTGATGTATGTAAACGGATCATTCCGTACGGTTGATGTATTTAAACGGCTCATTCCGTACGTTTGATGTATGTAAACGGATCATTCCGTACGGTTGATGTATTTAAACGGCTCATTCCGTACGGTTGATGTATGTAAACGGATCAGTCCGTACGTTTGATGTATTTAAACGGCTACTACGTACGTTTGATGTATGTAAACGGCTCATTCCGTACGTTTGATGTATGTAAACGGCTCACTACGTACGTATGATGTATGTAAACGGATCATTCCGTACGTTTGATGTATTTAAACGGGTCATTCCGTACGTTTGATGTATTTAAACGGGTCATTCCGTACGTTTGATGTATTTAAACGGGTCATTCCGTCCGTTTGATGTATTTAAACGGCTCATTCCGTACGTTTCATGTATGTAAATGGCTTATTCCGTACGTTTGATGTATTTAAACGGCTCTTTCCGTACGTTTGATGTATTTAAACGGCCCACACCGTACGTTTGATGTATGTAAACGGATCATTCCGTACGTTTGATGTATTTAAACGGCTCATTTCGTACGGTTGATGTATGTAAATGGCTCATTCCGTACGTTTGATGTATTTAAACGGATCATTCCGTACGTTTGATGTATTTAAACTGATCATTCAGTACGTTTGATGTATTTAAACGGCTCACTTCGTACGTTTGATGTATTTAAACGGCTCACTACGTACGTTTGATGTATGTAAACGAATCATTCCGTACGTTTGATGTATTTAAACGGGTCACTACGTACGTTTGATGTATGTAAACGGCTCATTCCGTACGTTTGGTGTATTAAAACGACTGCTTGGTTTCATTCAAGCTTCTTTCGTTCATTTGTGGACATTAATCAGCTTACACCGACCCCTGTGTTAATGGCATGGTTTCCTGAATCCCTTTAACTGTCAAACAAATAAATATTGATGTGCATACAACTGTCTAGAAGAAAAAAAAGAATAAAGAAATATTACAAAATTATAATGCAAACCTGAAATCGAGTAAAGAAGGACAGAATATAAACAGTATATATATTTGTAAAGAGACTTATAATAAGAGGTCCAAATAAAATAATACTAGTTGTTCCGGGAAAGTAAGCGTGTTCTGTTGTATCAACAACAACCGATTTCTTCCTATGTTTAGCTAACATTAATATATTGAATACTAACCGAAGTTTTATAAAGATATAATGCCTCTAGTCACTTTCCTTCAACTGTTCTGCAGGTAGAGCGTAAGAATATTACTTGCTGTTCCCCCATGACGATCATAACAGGCGTATTGATTTAGGATCTTATCTTTTTTCTTCGTTCTTAATAGTTGCATGAGCCTTATAAAAAGATCTGATACGTCATCTACTCGTAAACTGATGACGTATTGTATTACGCTATTCTCTACGTGTACACTCAACAAGAGAGACGCGTTCAAACATCGATGCATGGAAAAGTGACAATTTCATGTATGAAATCAATGAAAGATAATTGCAAACCAATTCATTTTTGAAAAGGAACTTTGAACAACATGTATGCAATTTTCAGGACTCGGGGTTCACCTATTCTCATTTTACTGGAACTTACAAAGCAGTAAGCTACGTTACCATTGGTAGAGGTCTACCTTAATTAAAACAACATATATTACAAGAGATGCGTTTGTATTCTTTTTAAAAATGAAATACCTGAATGTTTCAAACACAATAACTTTTATCATTTTAGCTTCTAGCATTTTACATTAACAAGTCCATGAGGCCTAGCATTATATTTCCCAAATATGAATTCTTCAACCTATCTGCAAAACGTTTATAGCATGTACATAAAAAAATAGATACTGTGATTAGTTCACTTGATAGAGCTATGATTTAGTACAGATTTAAACTTTGCCAGGAAATTACCGTACAATGGACATGACTGTTTTCTGAAGAAGTATATACTAAGGTAACGTCAATTACACATTTAGTAACGTACATTACACCATTATCTTGTAGTACGTTCTAATAAAAGATATCAAATATTCATCAGTATTCATTGGTATTTATGTCGAACCAAGAATGTTCAAGTTATGCTGTTATGAACCTCGTTTCCGATCATGCACTCATTGCAATAGCACGATGTTGTGTAGATTCAAGCTGATGAACTGTCATCGTCACCTTGACAGGTCGAAGAGACTGGTTTATTTGTTGAATTTCATTCCTCACCGCGCTGCAACAAAGCGATATATTGCACACTTGTGAAGTGGTTGAACATTGTGATAGAATTCAGTAGCGAACAGTTATTTTCCCCTGTCTAATTGCCATGTCCGCAATTTACTTTGCTGTGCCGCAAATCCCGTCATACAGTCCTTCCCCGTGACACATTTCAAAGAAGCTGTATGTTATGTACTTTTGACGTATGAAAGCAGCTCTAGATGTTGTCAGTAAAATGTGAATGGGTGTCGTGCTGGAAGACTCAGGCGGTATGCTTTAATGAGTTTGCACTATGACGTCGGCATTAGTTGTTTGTTAT
This sequence comes from Pecten maximus, assembly GCF_902652985.1. Lineage (NCBI taxonomy): Eukaryota > Metazoa > Mollusca > Bivalvia > Pectinida > Pectinidae > Pecten > Pecten maximus. The sequence goes on from NC_047027.1 coordinate 20,341,637, forward strand.
AAAAGGAGACAAAACACGATAATAACGTGTCTCCAAACCTCACACACACTTATACATCAATAAACACAGGCAAGGTCATCCTTGCGCGGATTTTTTTTTCTTCTTCTTCTTTTAGATATAGTAAACAAACAAATGTAGTCTATTATATGGGATGCAATAAACATCTTACGTCTCCAACAAGACGTTATGAAGATACCGTATGATGTTTTAATTCAAATACTGAATTGGTTAAACGTACTTAATACAATCTCTGATAATATAAACAAACTTAATACAAATGAAAATGTAATTCCCTACAAACCGTGTTCATTGTTCTTTTAATGTTTATCCACTTAATGTTACGACGAATACCCGGATTTTACACAGTTATGCCCGAGTCCCTAGGACACTGTTTGTGTTGTTTCAAACCCACATAATACGTCCATGTCAGAGTCGGCAAAGTGTGACATAGTTAGGTTTTCATAGCCATTGTAAAAATGTGCGCGATGCGTTTGACTGTCTTGTGAAAGCGTACCATATTGTGTCAGGACATTTTATCAACAAGTGCTTCGGGAAGGCGGGCTTTACTGTCAATCAACTGGAGATGGACCGCGACCTGGATGATGACCTGCCTTTGCCGAGTTACGACTTCTCATGCCAAAAGGCGATAAAATCATGACTGAGCAATATCTTGATATTGGCAACAGTATGGTGACACCGAAGAGATTACTGAGGCTGACAGCAATTCCGTGAAAGGAGCAGAGCTCAACGACTACGAGAGCGATGATAATGATGCTGATGATTAGGATGGTGACCTAAAACATGCGTTACTGATCACGAGGCCCGTGAGTGCCATGACAACAAATAACATCATTCAAAGAAAACCATAAATAAATGTTATGCGATACTTTGTGTACATGTGTTGAGCATGCATGCATACAACCCTACATAATACGAAACCCGTATTAGGACGAACACATTTAAGTGGTCCTCAGGAAATTCGTCATAACCGTGTTGGACTGTATACATTCGATTAAATATTCTATTGCAAACTCGATGATAACATTGTTAAACATGACCTACAACACCTATCTTATCGCTATTTAACAAGGAGTCTGTGTCAACCCTGCCATATAAATAATCTCTTAATAGATATAAACACAAATTTCATTGGCTTGTCTTATATAAGGAAGGAATATAACATTATATATACATTTCGCCGACCATTTGTCAGATGATCCAACATGAAACCACTTTGGGAGCTTGGGATGACACCCGTGCAACTGCTCATAGCTATAATCCTTTATCAAGTAAAGGATTCTGCAAGTAAGTTCAATATAGATTGCGTACAATTTCAGTTATTTCATTACACATGAGTCATTTTAATCAAAACACCAGGACAGTCACTCTCTTATTTTTACAAAAAAAAACACAACAAAAACAACAACATTAGGATCCATTTTTTATTGTAGTAAATTAGGAAATAAGCGCTTTGGTGTTTAGATCTTTTATAATACTCGGATGTGCAAAAGTTAAAAGGAAATGAAATATAATTTGGCCTAATTAGAAATTACGAAAGAAGGATGCGTTATGGATTAATAAACGCTAAAATACATTTGATTTAAATATTAAATGTTCAAAACGGATCCCAAAACATGCCTTATATTGAAAGAGTAAACTGCAGTGCCATTAATGCTTCCTCTACTAATTTAAATTAATCATACGTCCAAATGGGTGTTATTCCTTCAGCAATAAGATATACATTTGTATAACATTTTTCCGATTTAGGTTTTTCTAACCTTGAAGATAATAAAAACACACTTTTCAGAAATAATAGTACGTTTATTTTTGTATTGTTTAACGTCATATCAACAGTTAAGGCCATATAAATAGATATGAAACACTCACAAAATGATACCTCCCGTTTAAGTACTGTTAGTAAGATGTATCCTCCATGCGAGTACAGCTACATATGCTAATGCAATTAGGAACGGTTTTGGTATGAAAACGACTGAATGTAATGAAATATAAAGGCTCGATCATTCCTCTTTATTGATAAATACAATGATAATTATATATTGCATTTTATTTTAATGGCAAGGTGAGTCTTCTATTCTTCCATTATATAATATTCATCATAAGCCATTACTGTAAGAAAGGTTGTATGATTTTATTCCTGGCAGATAGTTTTATAGAAAAAAAACAGTTCCCATAAATTGATGAAATACAAATACAATGATCTAAATATACAATACGAATGCTTTTAAAAACGACCAATTTTATCTGATTTTAACGTAAAAAATAAAAATGATAGTATATATTTTGGCCCTAAATGACCCTAGTTGTCGATGGGCCGTAAAACACAAACAAACAAATACAAATACTCAACAAATAAAACCCTTACTGATATGTTTCTCAGCTAAAATATGAGATTTTCAGTTAGCACTTAACATTTACCGAACATTATGTCACTTTTTATACGCCCGCCGCGAAGGTATATTAGCGTCACCCTGTCCGTCCGTTCATCAGTTCGTACGTCAACATTTGCATTGTCAGGATATTTCCCGTCAAAGTACTGAATGAATTTCAATGAAACTTCATACAGGTGTTTCTTGCAACAAGTTCTGGAGACGTGTCGAATTTCAAGGTCGTGGTTTGTGAATCTAGGTCACTGTTACTATTTTTAGAAATCTTGTATAACTTTCATTACCCAGAGGTTTCCCGTCAAAGTACTGAATATATTTCAATGAAACTTCATAAAGTTGTTCCTTGCAACAAGTTCTAGAGACAAGTCAAATTTCAAGGACGTGGTTTGCGAATCTAGGTCACTGTTACTATTTTTCGAAATTTTCTATAACTTTCTTGTGCGGAGGATTATAGCTGTGGTATTCTTGAAGTTTACTACTCCCCACACAAAGCTATTCGGATGTCACGGTAAATAAAGGTAACCACACTGTATCAAACAACAATTGATTTTATTCTATTTCAGCTTGCACAAACAATCATTTCAGTGCACATCTGCATGTATACTCTTATACCTGCATGTTATAATCACGTACTAACCTTGCGCCACTAATACTCCTTTTTCACACCCAATTGTGCATGTTATAGTTATTTCCTTCAAATAAACTGTGCGTCGATTTTCATGGCGGGTGTATTATGTACCGTTCGCTGTACTCTTGTTAATCCTTATTTTGAAATAATCACTTTTGAAACGTTTCCTCCATATAGTTTAAATAATGAAAAAAACTATAATGGATAGGCTACTATTTTTGAAATGATTCAATATTATAATTGAGCAGGCTACGTACCTGTACGACTTGTTGGAGGGGCAAACAATCAAGAAGGACGACTGGAGGTATTCCATGATGGGCTGTGGGGGACGGTATGTGATGATTCGGCTACCAATGACCTCGCCAATGTCGTGTGTTCTCATCTCGGGTTTAGCAGGTAATTGATCAACCACCGCTATTGTACCAGGTATTTTAGTTTGAAAGGTGATATTACACTGAATCCTGTTTTTTCAAATGTAAATTGAAGAAAATGTATTTGGATCCAGAATGTAATTGCTACTTTTGCTATGGACTTTTTTCAGTGGCCACCATATTGTGAAAGGTAACGCATATTTTGATGCTGGTACAGGACGCATCTGGATGGACGATGTTAGATGTGGTGGTACTGAGGAGTCTATAGAAGACTGCAGATTTAACGTCTGGGGGAATAATGACTGTAGCCACAGCGAGGACCTCTCTGTTATTTGCAAACGTAAATAATATTGCTTTAGACCTTAGTTTCAATTCACAATTAAGAAGCAAAGCATTATTTGAAGAAATATGACAATTCTTAATTTGACAACCAAGAACTGCAACATAATTATTATTCTTTCGTTTATAAGAATATTTTCACAAACATGTACATGCATATACTTACTTTAAAAGTTCGGATTACCATGACTGTAATCATGCCAAGGATGTCACTGTTGTTTTCAAAAGTAAATAATCTTGTTGTGAGCTTTAAGCATGATATGAAAACAAAAAGTGATTTTCAGAATGTTGGCAGTAATAGATTAGACAACAGGGAAGTGCAACATACATGTTTTATGTTCATAAAATATCTGCATATTGAGAAAGTCAAAAATTAGATAAAAACCGGTTTATAATTGATATAAATGTATAAATAGAAGATATTTCCAATGAGAGGATTGCCGAAATATTTATAAACAGGGATTTTATGGCCTATATTCAACAAAATTAATGATTTAGATTAATTTACAAAAACATTCAAAATTGAATTTTAGAGGTATCCCTATTTGAACAACTTGATGCTTCATGCAAGCAAATTAAAATGTTTTTAATTAGAAAAGTAATTGCATTTAAAAAATACAAATATTAAATCCGTTTGACATAAAATGGTCCAGAAAAAAATGTAAAAATCGAAATAGAAATATCTCAACATCTCTAATATCTCGACCGTAGCGGTCGTTTTTAAGGTACATTGGATGATGTATTGTATTTTCCACTCGCTTGTTTTCTCTCGCGTCATGTTGAAGCACGTGTATATTTGAATATAGGAAGAAACATATTCAGCCAACTGGTCTCGTGTAGTAAGAAAAAAAACCCACTGGATTTCAATATATGTAACATTGCTACCGATATAATATTAAGAAAGTTAGCCTTGTGATACTCATTCAAACACCCGCCGATTTCAATGTAATGCTGTTATTTGTAATCTTGCCTGATTTTCTGGAAATTTATTTCAGAACAGAGCCACATTTCATAAGATAATATTTAACCTTAGTTGGTGAATATATGTTTTCAGTGCAATACGTGACGAGAATAAACCCAAATACAGGCAGCGTACTGGGAGGTACTCGAGTGACCATAGAAGGAGTAGGGTTTTCGACTGACTCGTTCAATTATTTTCCCGGAACAGAACATCTTGGAAATAAGGCCTTTTTCGTAAATGATCATTACATGTTTCCATGTGAAGTAATCGTTGACAGGACGACACAAACACGTATAGTCTGCGTCACAATGTAAGTACGGTGTCAAATGTCCTTCGTTTACCCAAAGCCTTAAACATGGTTACTGTTTTATTTAAAATAATTTTCTACTTTTAAATAACGCTAGTGTTTGGTTTGGTTTGGTTTATTTTGTTTAACGTCCTATTAACAGCTAAGGTCATTTAAGGACGGCCTCCCGTGCATGCGACATGCATGCGTGTGGCGAGTGCGTATGTGTTTTGGAAGGCTGCGGTATGTTCGTGTTAAGTCTCCTTGTGATAGGCCGGAACTTTTGCCGATTTATAGTGCTACCTCACTGAAGAATACTGCCGAAGACACCTAACAGCACACCCCACCCGGTCACATTATACTGACAATCTCTGTAATTCAGGGGAGGTAACTCTAAGTACTTATGACCATATAAAATATTTCTTATAAAATTTATGTATATATATATTAGACATTCGCAAAATTTATCACAATTTCTTTTTTTTATAGAAGACTTCAACATTTAATGAAACGATTCGTCATATTCTTTCACAGTTATATTACAAAATACTTGCAATAAAACGAAAAAAAAAATTAATTAATTAATTAAATAATGTCTAAATTGAAGGTCTGACTATATATATTTATAAAAATGCCTTTCAAATGATATATGTTATAACAAATTATTTCAGTATGTTGGTCTTTTTTCTCTCTCTTGTTTTTGTTTTGTTTCTATTTTTTAATAAAATGTCGTTAATCACACATTGGAATGTTATCACAGGCATTAGGAGTAATGACCTGCGTCGGGGTATCAGAACTTGAGATACAACATATGCTTTATATGATTAAAATCCTTATCACTTGAAACAAATTATCATTTTTATTTAAACGAGCAAATCGCTACTAGTAAAAAAGTTCGTATTGGATTTTGACCACATTTGGCCAGAAACATCCTTGGCAGAAGGGGATCAGATTTTGCATAAATGGTGACTCTGACCCCTAAGGGGCCAGAGGGGCGTGGCCCAATAGGGAAATTAAGGCTATTCCTTTAAATCGCTACTAGTCATAAGTTATGAATGGATTTGAACCCAATTTATTCAGGAACATCCTTGGGCGAAGGGGAACAGATTTTGCATAAATTGTGACTCTGACCTCCAAGGGGCCAATGGGGCGGGGCCCAATAGGGGGAATAGAGGTAATGCCTTTAAATCGCTATTAGTCATAATATTATGAATGGATTTGAACCCAATTTAGTAAAGAACATCCTTGGGGGGAAGGGTTACATATTTTGCAAAAAGGGTGACTCTGACCCTAAGGGGCCAAAGAGGCGGGGCCTAATAGGGGAAATAGAGGTAATTCCTTTAAATCGCTACTAGTCATAAAGTTACGAATGGATTTGATCCCAATTTAGTCAGGAACATCCTTGGGGGAAGGGAAACAGATTTTGTATAAATGGTGGCTCTGACCCCCGAGGGGCCAATGGGCCCGGCGGGGCCCAACATGGGAAATTGAGGTAATGCCTTTAAAATCGCTACTTGTCATAAAGTTTTGAATGGATTTGATCCCAATTTGGTCAGAAACATCCTTGGGGAAGGGGAACCAGTTTTGCATAAACGGTGACTCTGACCCCCAAGGGGCCAAAGGGGCGGGGCCCAATCGGGGAAATAGAGGTATTTCCTTTCAAATCGCTACTAGTGATAAAGTTATGAATTGATTTGAACCTCATTTAGTCAGGAATATCCTTGGGGGAAGGGGAACAGATATTGCATAAATGGTGACTCTGACCCTTGAGGGGCCAAAGGGGCAGGGCCAAATAGGGAAAATAGAGGTAATTCCTTTCAAATCGCTACTAGTCAAAGTTATGAATGGATTTGAACCCAATTTAGTCGGAAACATCCTTGGGGTAAGGGGAACAGATATTGCATAAATGGTGACTCTGATTCCCGAGGGGCCAAAGGGGCGGGGCCCCAATAGGAGAAATAGAGGTAATTACTTAAAATTGCTACTTGTCATTAAGTTATGAATGGATTTGAACCCAATTTGGTCAGAAACATCCTTGGGGAAAGCAAAACAGATTTTGCATTTAATGATATCTTTCGCCAAAGTTGTGGGGCCCCATAGGGGAAATAAAGGTAATTCCTTTAAAACGCTACTAGTCATAGAGTTATGAATGCATGTTGTAAACTTAGAGAGTCTGGACTTCGTTATTTCTTTAAAGCAGTTGGGATCTATCATACTTTAAGCATATAAAGCATTGTTTGAGGTTGACAAATAAAACGAATTGAACATGAACACTATTTTGACATTTGGTCAAATCCAACCAGGTGAGCGATACAGGCCCAATGGGCCTCTTGTTTAATTTGATGCCTTGTTCGTAATTATACCCCCGCAACGAAGTTAGGGGGTATACTGGAATCAGGTTGTCTGTCCGTCTGTCTGTAGACACATTTTGTCCGGACAACTCCTAAACCGATGGGCCGATTCCAATGAAACTTCACACACATATTAATGATCATGACATTGTGTAGATGTCCATGCCACTTTCTTTTTCTAAAAATTATGGTTGCTATGGCAACTGGTCACTATCAGCAGGTTTTCCGATAAGAACCATAATGTTAAGTTTGTCCGGACAACTCTTCCTAAACCGAAGGGCCGATTTCAATGAAACTTCACACAAATATAGAGGAACATGTGTAGATGTGCATGCCACTTTCTTTTTCTCAAAATTATTGTTGCTATGGCAACTGGTCACTATAAACAGGTTTTCTGATAAGAACCATAACTTTAAGTTTGTCCGGACAACTCCTCCTAAACCGATAGGCCAATTTCTATGAAACTTCTCACAAATATAGAGGACCATGTGTAGATGTGCATGCCAATTTCTTATTCTCAAAATTATGGTTGCTATGGCAACTGGTCACTATAAACAGGTTTTCCGATAAGAACCATAACTTTAAACTTTGTCCGGACAACTCCTCCTAAACCGAAGGGCCGATTTCAATGTAACTTCACACAAATATAGAGGATCATGTGTACATGTGCATGCCAATTTCTTTTTCTCAAAATTATTGTTGCTATGGCAACTGGTCACTATAAACAGGTTTTCTGATAAGAACCATAACTTTAAGTTTGTCCGGACAACTCCTCCTAAACCGAAGGGCCGATTTCAATGAAACTTCACACAAATATAGAAGACCATGTGTAGATGTGCATGCCAATTTTTTTATTTCAAAATCATGGTTGCTATGGCAACTGGTCACTATAAACAGGTTTTCCGATAAAAAACAAATTTAAGTTTGTCCAGACAACTCCTCCTAAAGTGAAGGGCCAATTTCAATGAAACTTCACACAAATATAGAGGACCATATGCAGATGTGCATCTCACTTTCTTTTCCTCAAAATTATGGTTGCTATGGCAACTGGTCACTATATTACTGGGTAATCTTAGTTAGCCTCTAGTTAAAGAGTTCCAATTCACCATTGACTCGTGCAGATTGCGGGGGTATTAGTCAGCCATCCTGGCGACAGTTCTAGTTTTCGTTGTTTTCGTTTAACAGTGCAGATATGCCCTACGGAAATGACTACAGAATTCAGGTGAATGTTGATGGAATCGACATCGACAATAGATGCAGAAACCCGAGCTACTGTTCCTATCAGGTATAGCTAATCAGAATATAATCCATGTAAATGCTTTCATTCGTGTAGGATATCGAATGTTTAAGATGAACTTATACAGCAGGTGTACAATCTGTTGACAGATCTTAAAAACTGATAACATTAACCAGTAATCGTTGCCGCTTACCTGTGAATTGTCGTTTTGATTTCATACTGAACAGGTGTTGTTGTTATATTTTGAAGCCGTCGCTTTCCTCAACTCCTACAATAACCAACATCGACCCTTTATCTGGAGTACCAGGTAAGTTATCTATATCAGATCTCATAAAATTGTTACCTTGCCTTGGAATATGCATCATTGATCAAACCCATTTAATGTCTCGATCAGAAAGAAAAGTAATATTTCGTTTGTATTCAATATATTGTATGAGGTTCCTAAGCACCGTATATTATTTTGATAATTTTTTTATCATATATAACATATGCTATGCGTTTTGTCCTATATAATGTAGTTAATGAATTAAAATGCTGTCTCATTGTATTTTCACCAACACATATAGAGGAATAACAAATTGTCTAACAAGTCATAATCAATTGTACGGTAGTGTTATAACTCTTGAATATATCAATCCCTGTTATAACCAAAAGAGAGTATGTAATAAGTTCTTTTTTAAATGTTTTTGTCTGACACATCGTTTTGTTATGATATATGAAACACGTGTTGTATTTTTGTCCCATAAAATAATACAACTGAATTACTTACTCCGTATTTTCAATATGATTGGTCAAAGACATCGCCGATTATTGTTTCCGAATTCACATGTATAAATAGTATATCTCAAAAGTGGTTTAAGGTGTATAACTTCCTCACAATAGTCAAGGTTACATGAAGTAAGTATTTAAGATCAGAAGATCTGGTTTGGTCTCTTCAGTGTCCCCTAATAAGACGACAGAAGAAAATCCACGGCACTTTACATCATTATAAGATCCCCAATTTAGTCGCCTTAATAACTCTTTTGTGTATTCTAAGGGTCATTATTGACAAGTAAGGGGGACATATTCACTTCTGAATATGGTGCGACTTTAAGTACAAATGGAGGATCCGAGGAGATAGCAAGGTAAGCTTGATATGATTTGCGGTATATCTAATGTTTAATCTTTTGATATGAGAACTGTGAGAGAAATATGAAATATCAAATATAGGAATCAATATTCACTAATAAATGCTATAAAAACTGCATTTTTTATTCTATTTAATTTATTGATTTTTTTTTCGGAATGGCGCAGATGATATTTATCAGTGGTACAAAACAACTCGGCTTATTTTCTTCTGATTAGCTAGATCATGTATCAGTTTATAAAAAGTGACATGCAGCAGGATCTCGGCGCCCACTATTTTAATTTTCTTTAAATTATCTTTGCTGTATTATTTTCTTCTTTTCCAATAAAAAATGTCAACAGTCGAAATCCAATATTGCCTTCTGTCGGCCATTTCGTTTTCCCAAGCAGACCCTTTATTTAATTGGCAGAACTAAGGACTAGCTGAAACCATATGTAAAGTTTGAGAAATAACCCTGAAGTGCTTCTCAAGTTTAGTAAATTATTGTTAATGTCCAACAGCTAAGGTCATTAATTTGCAAAAGGTAACTACAACTGTCAACATCCAAGACAGCTGCCTGTCGTCTATTTCCTTTTCCACTGAGACTTTACGATGATTTTAAATGTATCTCCTACCTCGTTGAAATTTCTAAAGGTGAATGTTTTAGGTACGTTGGATAATTACGTAATTATCTAGCGTGGTTCAGTTTGGCTACTATTAGTTACGTTGATCTTTGTGGTACGATGTTATATGTTATTGATATAGAAATATCTAACAGACATGATGTTCACTCCGATATTCAGAGCAATGGCCGGAGGCGACATTTGTGACTTGAAGGCTCCCAACGGCAGCAAGTAAGTGTTTAACATGATCATCCATTACAGTACAAATGTATCAACTATCTTGTTTTAAAAAAATGACAAAACTTTTTCTTTTGAGATACATATTGACTCAGGCCTCACCCTGGACCTAGAAATCATGGGCCATTTTGACAACATTTAAGAAATCGTATTGGCCAAAACAAATAGGGCAATTGGCCCCATGGCCCTTCCAGAGTTATCCCTGTTGACTGAAAGGTACATCCTAAGATATACAATGTACAATGCAATTTCTGATTTTTTAAAATTATTATAGTGTATTGTTTGCCTTTTTTCTCAGGGTAAGATTAAAATGAAAAAGCTAACATACAAATCTTCCATTTCTGTTGAAAATTACCGCTATCAAGACAAGTATTATGTAATAAACACGGTGTGAATAACGTATATAGATTATATATTTGTTCATCTTGTAATATTAGAGGCAGTATTAATGGATTATTACCTTTTAAAATGAAGTGGAGCGTATATTATAATTTGTTAATTGTTTTACTTGCACAGCTATGGCATCACATTTGATGGCGGAAGCTTTGGGTCTATGATTTGCAAACTGAGTGAAACCGGTTCGAAGATAGGTAACGTTATATTCTATACAAAGCACGGGTATTCTCAATCTAATTAAAATCTAAATGGTCATTCTTACTACGTTACATGAACATCTTACGATATCGCATAAGGGGTCAAGGGGCCATGGGTCGCATTTCAACAATGCACTACAGTAACAAACAATATTTTGTTTTTAATATGTACAAAAAGTAGTCATTTTTTGCATTATTAAACAAAACAAGGAAAATTCTTATTTTTTATCACGAGACATTTTGATTATTTCCATTCAGATAAAATCAATTGGTCCTTAAAACAATGTCGTTGGTATTTCGAATGACTGTTGCATAAGTTTTAGCAAGGATGTGACTTTAATATTAATATCAAGGCATATTTTCAACATTTATCGTTTATATATCTCTGATACGTTAATAGCGATTCTATGCATTTCAGGAAATATCAATGCCACCTATGAACTGTCAATGTTAGGAAGGTAAGTAAACAAGATATCTTAACTCAAATGTGATTGAATATGTTTTGCAGTGTTCTTCATGATTTAACTGAGTGCAAAATTAAGTGTAACGTTTGCAAATATTGTATCTGCTTGTTAAATCGGTGACTATCAAACAAATATTTGCTTGACTGACGGGGTTTCTATGTTTGCATTCTCGATTAACAGATCACAGGCAAACCTAAATCTCTTTAAAGTAAGCAGAAACGGACAAACATTCATGTTTCAGAGCTTCGCAGGTAAATATAAAAATAGTTATAAAACATCATATACATAATGCAATTGTAACGTGTTATATATCTTAATGCATGATTGCTTATATTTTAAATAAGATAAAATTGGCACAGAAAAGATTAAGAACCGTTAAAGGACATGATTATTTGTTTTAATAATGTGTCTCAACAAATAAATTCTAAAATGGTATCTTAAAGTGGATGTTGATAGCTGTTGATAGGACAGGACGTTTAACAAATAAAACTAAACCATTTTGTAGAAATTCACTCTATTACGCCGGCGATCGGCAGTACGGAGGGAGGTACCATTGTAACTGTTGCCGGACGATTCTTCGACGAGACGAAATCCGAAGCAGTTGTAAAAATTGGAGGTATGTATTATCCTAAGAAACATCAATAATGTTTTACTTAAAAAACACTGTCCTGCAGGTAGGGCATAAGAATTGTACCTGCTGCCCCCATTGCATGGTCGTAAGAGGCGACTAAATTTGGGATCTTATCTTTTCTCTTCTTTCTTAACAGCTTTCTACTTCCTAATGTCTCCCTTGACAATGCCTCACTTTTGGCCTTTAGTTGAGCGTTCGCCGCTGTGAGGAAGGTTTTGGGTTCTGTCCCCTAGCCGAGACATACCAGAGTCTTTAAAAATGGTAGTTGCTGCTCCTGCTTAGCGCTCAGCATATTAGGAGTGGGACGACTGGTTCGCCCGTTGTCAGTATAATGTGACCGGGTGGGGTGTGCTGCTGGGTGTCTTCGGCAGTATGCTTTAGTGAGGTAACACTATAAATCGGCAAAAGTTCCGGCCTATCACAAGGAAAAATAACACGAACATACCGCAGCCTCCCAAAACACACATACGCACTCACCACACGCAGGCATGTCGCACACACGGGAGGCCGTCCTTAAATGACCTTAGATGTTAATAGGACGTTAAACAAAATAAACCAAACCAAACTTAAAAATTAAATATACTCAAATCTATTTTTTTTTTTTTTTTTTTTTACATTTATTTTCACTTTCAGGTATGGGTTGTGAAGTCATGTCAATAAACGAATCCGTTATTACCTGCAGGACACCTCGTGCACCTGACAAGATCAAACCAAAATACGTTGGTATGTGAATACACATTCCGGTATGAGTAGTCTATTTCTTAAAGCTTGAAATATTGAACATTAAATTCATGTGTTTAATAACTCTTATCTTGTATGTGTATTGTTTTAGCTAGCTACGGTCGAACAACATTCAGCTAGGACATTTAATATGTATATATATATATATGTATATATTGAACGGAAAGTATTAATTGCAGAAGTTATGCCCGTGACTTGATGTTTATTGTATGGTTTTAATAATTTCTGTAACATTGTGTCTTCATCAAAGGTGAATGTTTAATTTATCTTTGATGAAAACAAAATGTTACAGAAATTATTGAAAAGTTGTTTATAGGTACGTCGTGTATAACCATTTTTGGAACAATTTGTTATCATAAGAGGAAAAGTCATGCTTTTATTGAAAAAATATATTAATTATTTTACATTGCCTACCAGGTAATAGGGGCATAGTGGTGGAATCGTGGACAGACACGCATTTGTATTATCTCACGGAAATAAACAATTTAAATGAGAGTTCTCCGCATTACCAAACGACTACCATGGATACATCAAGCATATCGAGAACAGGGTATTTAAGTTACTCTGTACACAGAATGAAAGGATTTTTCCATCCACCTTTTGATGGTGAATATTCATTTGTTGTCGAATCAGAGAGGGAAGCACAATTTTACCTCAGTATGGATGAAGATCCAGCAAATATGGTATTTACATATTTTGTTTTGGCACTATATTAAATAATTATATCGCAGTTTTTTCTTTGTATTATTTGAAATATAACAAGAATTTAGTAGTCTAGAGTGCATGTTTTCTTTGTATTAATGAAAAAAGTTTCTGGTTTCTTTATTGAACTTCAGAGATATCAAAGAAAATCTATATTTTCCATGATTTTATCGATTTTGCATTAAAATTATAGTTCCGCTATTATTGCGGTGTTTTATCTTAACATAGGACTTGCTTATGACAAAAGGTAACTATGATGGGACAGGAAACTCCAACAGAATCCCTTTGATGTCTAATACAAGGTAATAACCGCTTTAAAGTTTCTAATCTTAATATCCTTAAGAAAAACCGTGAAGGATTGTAACGGTACAATCCGATAGATTATTTAGCTTATTAAAACTTACAAGTTATATTTGGTTTGGTTTTTGTCCTATCAACAGCTATGTTTATTTAAAAGCGTCCTCCGTGTTCGAGGTCAAACGCCAGTACTGTATATGTGTTTCCCGGGAGGCTGCAGTGTGCTCTTTTCCGTTTCTTTGTGATAGTGCGAATGTGCTGTCGACTTTATAGTACTATCTTACTGAATCGTACTACTAAAGGTATCCAGTAGGACACCTTATCCGGTCGCATTATACTGAGAATGGGCGAAACAGTCGTTCGATTCCCCAAAATGGCGAGCGTTATGCAGGAACAGAAACTACCATTTAAATTACGTACGTAATACTACTCTCGTATGTCTCGACCAAGGGCATAACCAAAAGCTTGCTTTACATAAAGAACAAAGAAGCAAATCGCCTAGGGAAAAAAGATAATAACCCAAATTCAGTCGCCTCTGACGATCTTCTTGCAGGGTTTGGTTTGGTTTAACAGTTAAGGTCATTTCAGGACGGCCTCCCGTGTTTGCGATATGCATGGGTGTGGTGAGTGCGTATGTGTGTTTTGGGAGGCTGCGGTATGTACGTGTTAAGTCTCCTTGTGATAGGTTGGAACTTTTGCCGATTTATAGTGCTACCTCACTGAAGCATACTGCCGAAGACACCCAGCAGGACACCCTCCCAGTCACATTATACTGACAACGGGTCAACCAGTCGTCCAACTCCCAAAATGCTGAGTGCTAAGCAGGAATAGCAACTACCATTCTTAATGACTATTGTATGTCTCGGCCTGGGGACAGAACCCAAAGCCTTCCTCACAGGGTATATTTGGTAAAGATAGCGAAATAACAATTGGTTTGGTTTGTATTGTTTAACTTCCTATCAAAAGCGTTGGTCAATTAAGACAGCTTCCCCCTGTGTGAGCTGCATGCGTGTAGTGTGTGTGTGTTATGGGGGACTACATAACTGATATATAATATATATTTATACATGTCTAGCAACCTAGAAAACTAGCTGAGCATAACATCGGATCAAATTATGCTCACGAATGTATTTGTAGTTCTTCTTACCTATTGTTGCAGCTACTACATGGAATTGCTCTACAAACACGACTATGACACCATAAACGTTGCTGCAAAATATTATGATTCTGTAGTGAATCATTACATGTCTGGGAATGTCAAACAGGAAGAACAACAAATACATCTACATTCTGATTTTGTCAAAGAGCAACAAGCTATAACGATTCCAGTTGTTAACGAACAGGCAGTGGTTTACGAACAACAGGAGATCCTTATTCAGACGTTGGACGATTCTTCTGAAGGCGAATTATTCCGTGTTGGATTATATTCAGTTTTTACAGGTACATTATGAAATTAATTTGGAGGTTTACTGATACCTGGTTCATTTTGGATCAATGCATAATTATGTCCTCAGTGAAATCATTTTAAGATTGACAATTACGGATATCAAATTATTCAATTTATCATGTTTACAGTTTTAATCATATATTGATCACACCTTGACACTCAAACTACGGTGACAAAAAATAACAAACTCTGATGTAAGTATAGTAAATATATATACTATACCTTTGATTTTTGTATTTCACGTGTAATATTGAGGCAATTTCGGTTGATATTTCAGAAAACATCCGCACAACAGCGTCAGCGACTGAAATGAAAAATGCCTTATTAGATCTTCCGATTTTCGAAGAATCAGAAACGGTATTAGTAAACAGAACAAGGGTTGACCGGGACTTGAAGTACACCATAACGTTCGTTTCAGAAAGAGGTCAGTATAATGTGACCGGGTGGGGTGTGCTGCTGGGTGTCTTCGGCAGTATGCTTTAGTGAGGTAGTACTATAAATCGACAAAAGTTCCGGCCTATCACAAGGAGACTTAACAAGTACATACCGCAGCCTCCCAAAACACACATACGCACTCACCACACGCATGCATATCGCAAACACGGGAGGCCGTCCTTAAATGATCTTAGCTGTTAATAGGACGTTAAACAAATAAAACCAAACCAATCAAGCAAACCTTTATATTTGTTCTTATTTTGTCCTCGATATATCGATTTTGAGTTAGAACTTAACTATGTTTTTTTATTTTGTCGGTACTCTTTTAATGTGTAAATGAAGTATGCAACCCTCCATTATTTTTCTTGTCAGGTGATTTCCCAATACTTCAGCTCCATACAAGTCCCTCTTCTGTTGAAATCATCACTAAAACTCTAAGAAACGGCGTGCCCAGTGGCAGAAAATTAGAAATTATGATGGCTGATGTTCCTGCACCTCTTATCGACAGTAATTCGTCATTATCACAGGTATATAATTGTTTAGTACACATTTTCTTTTCTTTTTTAAATTGATATAATGATTTTATTTCATTCTTAAAAATGAATATTATACAATTGTCCCTCTTCCGGGAAATGGCAAAAATACTTAGAAATAAACTGATCTTCGAGTTTGTGTATATTTCGTCATTAATATGAGTTAGACTTTGGTGATTATACTATTATACTTGTGCAGTCTAATTAAACACAGATGCTCATTCTGATTACGTTACATGAACATCTAGCGTCATCGCATAAGGGATCACGTCAGGATGACATTTGTTATCTCAATATTCCACTTTCAGGTAGAATTTTCAATTTTTCGATATCACCCATTCGTCACATCATGCATCTAAAGGTAACAATTTCGTTACAGCAATATATACCATATGATTCGTTGGACGAAATGATTTGAAACAGATTGACAGATTATGCAAGCTATACACTCTAATCATACCATTTCGCACATACGAAACTCACTTACAAGATTCTGAAAGTAGTAATCTGATTGGTTAATCCAAAAAATCATCCTGACTTGACCCCATATGCGATGTCGTGATATGTTCATGTAACGTAGTGAAAATGGCCACCTAGATTTTAATAAGATTGATACTTTTGTCAATGCAATGCAATAAACAATGAATTTAAATGACTCTTAATGGGAGGATATGTGAGTTCAGCCACATGACTTTGGGGTATTCCCTACCAGTTGACTGAACAAAAATCGGATTGTCCCGTGTCAGCATGGTGAACAAATCCGTCGAATAGCAGTCTTAAGCTATCCTTGATTTAGTTTGGTTATTATCTATCTAAAATAGGACTTTTAGGAAAGGTGTATGAGTTATGTCAAAGATGTGCAATTTATAAATGAAATATGGACCATGGTTATAAAGGTTTCAGGTGCCATCAAAGAGCTGTTCACGTCTCGATGTCCTTCCTATTGGACACACCCTAAACAAAAAGCCATCCATTACAACATGGAGGAGCGGCAAACGCTGCCGTCGTATATGCAAAGCTATTTGACGACTGCGTACCCTGCATTTTGTGGAGATGGAGCGTTATTGAATCCATATTACCTTTTTAATAATGATCAACGGATTTACTTGACTATTAATCCTATGGTAATGCATAGCTTTCTTCAGACATTTATAGCCCACACATAACCGTTATTTGATGCAGTGGTCAGGACCAAATTTAAAGTTATTTTCATCTTAAAAAAAACGTCATTAACGTTATATATATATTCATTATTTTCAATATATAAAGTATACTTAAACGCTATAAAAAGATGATGTGATATACATAATTTTTGACATAAATAACATAAAATTGTTACGATATTTATATATAAATATAATGGATTTCTAACGATAGATCATCATTGTTTATAGTTTTGTATGGCGTATAAAGGAGGCAGCACAGGAAGTGTTAGTATCTACGTAGACTACACGGACCAACACGGCAACGAACTTCTTGATGGCGGTCATACATTCTACGACCTCATTCAGTCGAAACAGACAAAACAGTATGTGAAATCAGTAAATTAATCGCCGATTGATTTTAAGATTTTTGAATACGTAAGAACTACAGAAATGCTCTTCAGACATATCTCATTAAAATATTCAGCCCGTCATGATTATTAGGTCATCTGACACGAAGGGTCAGGATGACCTATAGCCATCGTGCTTCGTCCGTCGTTGTCCGCCGTGCGCCGTCTTGAAAAACACATTTTAAACTTTTTCTCAAGTTCCACCAGTGCTATTGAGCTGAAACTTGTCTGAAATGATCCTGAGATGATCCCGACCAAGTGTTAATATTTTTTGGGCCAATGCGAAATCGTAAATGACCGCCATAGCCGCCATCTTGAAAAACACATTTTAAACTTCTTCTCAAGTTCCACCAGTGCTATTTAGCTGAAACTGGCCTGAAATGATCCCGAGATGATCCTGACCAAGTGATGTTATTTTTCGGGTCGATTTGAAATCCAAAATGGCCGCCATAGCGACCATCTTCTAAAACACATTTTAAACTTCTTCTCAAGTTCCACTGGTGCCATTTAGCTGGAAATTAGTGAGGATGTTTAGGGAGGGGAGCCAACAAAGTGTTGTTATTTTTCTGCCTCGTAAAAACTTTGACATGGCAGCCACGGCGGCCATTTTGTAACATGATTGCGCAATCATGGTTTTCCTGAACAACACCTATTTCAAACTTGTTCTCAAATTCCACCTGTGGGATTCAGCTATAACTTACCAGAAATGATCCTGAGATGGTTCTGACCAAGTGTTGTTATTTATTGGGTCGGTCAGATATCCAAGATGGCCTCCATGGCAGCCATCTTGAAAAACACACTTTAAACTTCTTTTCCAGTTTCACTACTGGTGCCATTGAGCTGGATATTGGTGAGGATGTGAAGAAATGAGAGCCAACGAAGGGTTGTTATTTTTTTGGCCTCGTAAAAACTTTGACACGGCAGGTACGGCGGCCATTTTGTAACATTTTTGTGCAATCATGGTTTTCCTGAACAACACCTATTTCAAACTTCTTCTCAAATTCCACCAGTGGGATTCAGCTCTTACTTACCAGAAATGATCCTGAGATAGTCATGATCAAGTGTTGTTATTTTTAGGGTTGATCCAAATTCTAAGATGACCACCATGGCCAACAGTGCCACTTTACTCGCTACAGAGAATGCATACTACAATAGTATAAGGGTCTTTAATTTAGAGTCAGATGACCGTTAAGGCCCATGGGCCTCTTATGTTGGAAATACGTAAGTGTGCGCACGAAAGAAAGTTTTTAGTGATTTATAGAAAAATCACCTATATATAAGTATTTTATCACAGGTGGAACTATGAGTGCTTTAATTTGAAAGAGCACATGGAGGCAGTAATTCAAGGAGCAACAAATATGGTTCTTCGTCAGCTGATCTTACATCGGTCCGGGGTTGTTCTTATAGATGAGATATATATTGGGAAACAAGTCACGACGGCTGACACTAGTAAGTTTAAATGGATCTTTGTATATTTATAAGACTATCGAAGTATTAACCTGAAAGAAGATAACAATTTATTTTGGAAACGTATTCGTCATAGTTTATGATAAGTGTGAATCTCGCAATTTAAGTTAAAGCTGAGAAGCAGACAACCAGACACAAAAGCGGAATTTCGAATGTCTTTACGATGTTCCTGTCTTTCCCTGAGCTTTAGTGCAGTAAATATGTTGATATGGATAATAACACCATTATAATTATCTCTCTTCAAAATGATCTTTGCTCTGTGATCATACAAAACTTAATTTGTCACTTTTGTTAATGCGTAGCATATATACGCGTCGGAACTTAAGTATATAATGCTTTACAATGTGATTTTATATATATTATATACATGTTCGACTTTGTTGAGTAGATGATGTCCATGTTAGGCGTCTTGTTTGTGAACCAAATGGTTTCAAGATCACTCATGTAGACGTGGTAGGATCAGAGGATAATTTCGACGTTACGTTAACACCTGTTCATGGAGGCTATGGATTTCCGTTATTTACCATTAACCAGGTGAGCAAAAACAATGGTCCCCGAATTTTATCAAACGTATGGAATATCTATCGAGTCTCCGGAAAAAAGACTAGAAGGAGACCTAACTATTTTTAAGCGTTAAAAAAAACTAGAAGGAAACCTAACTATTTTTAAGCGAATCGAATTTTTGATGGTTGTTTGAATTCTAAGATATCGAAATAAAAATCAGTCACATGACACTTCTGTAGGTCCTACAATAATGCAAATGTTACGCTCGTAAGAAGACGCCGCGCGAACTCATCACTCGGACCCACACCTCTCCTTTCAGCTTTCTTCGTATGACATTGTTTACAAATATCAACCGTGATAAACATTGTTTTGAAACTCGTAAACATTTTTTTTTTTCAAAAAACATGTTCGGCTCTGATTATTTATAAGAAGAAATCGCCTTTTAATAAGGATGTCATCCAACAATACTTAAAAGAAATAAATGGTCAATAAATGGTGATGTAATAAAAGTTGTTGATAGGACATTAAGCAATACGAAACCAAAGCAAATATTTCCTCATTTATTTAAATTATGTGCCTTTGACATTTCCCCATCCAGAGTTTGACAATCCTTTTCACTTCTGGCCATTGACATTTCCAACCAGTCATAGAAGGACAAAAACAATTGTATGATGTAGTTCATTTCACTCTAGCTCTACTTATCTCTCTTATTATGTTTCCGAAAGTGCTTTCGTACAACCCTTTTATATCATAAATTGTAATTGCCAAACTTAAACCGAATTTGTGAATGATGTACACACATATATATAATGCTGATAAATGATCTATTATGTTGAAGGTTACATCGGATACAAGCGTCTTTGTGACTCGGAAAATGGCAGCTTCTCCACCTTTATCTGGTACATTCGATTTGACTCTTAAAGGTCAAACAAAGACAGGTGTGTATGTAATTGTAAAAAGCGGTTATCAATTTATTGAACGTTCAAAAGGACTATCTCCATTTTGGAATAGTTCAATGCTTACATTTGAGATAATACCGTATACAAAGTATATATATGTCGGTGTGTAAATGATAATACGGTAATATTTTCTAGATATCCAATGTATTCGAGGTAACCGAGTTTAAATATATTTTTGCTTGTTGTAACTGAATTTCGAGTTAAGGTGAATCTTCTATTGATCATAGTTCGAGATAAGTTGCAGTGCATATTTTTTATGGTTTTGTTTTATTAACTGTCAATGCATCTCCTCACTTAGGCATACCTGTTGGAATTGACAAATATGACTTGGCAGCTATCCTTGAGAATTTTGATGGTATTGGCGTCGTCAAACCAACGTATTATTCTAACGATTTGTTTGATATCTACTGGTGGTTTCGCTTCGACACATATATAGGAAACTTGGAAGAAATAAAAGTAAGTTTTGTTAACCATCTACTAATCTCGCTGGTCTTTTTGAGTTTAAAATAATAAAAAATAGATTTATTTGCTTGTATTCATAAGTCATTAAGGTGACTATAACTGTAATAATCACTGTTAGAAAATATTATCAGGCATAATAACTTTAAAATTACATCAGACTAAATCATTCCAGTTATTATTAAGTGTCGACAACCAGGTGTCACCGTGATACATTGCTTACAAAGATCAACCTAGATACAATGTGTTTTAAAACACTATAATATATTTTTAAACTAATGTCGGCTCTATACTATTTATAAGAAGAAATTATCTTTTAGTAAGTATGACATTTACTATCAATAATGATAGTTGTTTTGATGGGAAATAGAAAAAGTGTAAAACAATCAAGGATACAATACGAATATTTGGAATAACATTTAACAAGTAATATACGCCCTACTATGAAAATGTAAACATAATGTTTAAAATGACACAATGTTTATCAATTGAGAATATGATTATGTACATTAAGAGAATAAATAATTGATGTATAATAGAACATGAAAAGAGACACAGCGTAAGATATATTTGTTAATCGATGAGCCGAAAGAGGATTAATTTCAGTGTTTTGAACAAATGGTGATTAATTGATGAGTTAGCTGAGCCAGACTAGTGTTGCATTTATAAATGCTGTTTGTGCCGCAGATAAACTCAAGCTCGATGTTTGGAGTAAATCCAAGGGCGGAGGTATACACTAAAACAGATGGACAATATAGCATTGACCCACTTTACGGGGAGATGTTGCAAACTGTCCACGACAACCCACAGGTGATTATTATATCATATACAGTAAAACTCGAATATAACGAACTCGGTTAGGACGAATTTTCACGTATAACGAAATAGAAATTAATCCCCGACTGTAGCACTATATAATATTAGTAACGTAACCACTTGTACACCGAAATTTATATAACGTATTTTTGAATTGTGTTTGTGAAAACAAGTCATGAGTGATGTACATGCAAATTGTCTGTTGATGATATGGATCCAATCCATTACTGATTTACTACGAAGTATCCGCTGAACAATAAAAATCTGACTTTACCGACACCGTATGGGAGTCAGTGTGTAACATATAACTGTCAATAGAATTGATGTCGGTAAATATTGTGAGTCGTGTCGCAGTTCTAGTTATAGGGTGATGTGAAAGGCAGAGGTTGGTAAAGTCACGTTTCACTATAACACTTTAGCTTGTTATCTGATGATCAGACTTTGGTAATATTATTAATAATGTTGAAATAAATACCACAGGTCACTGTCACGATAAACGATATCCCCTCAAACTGCACTGGGGATTGTGGGTACGAATGGATGTCGAGCCGTACCCCAGTAATACAAAACGTCACACTTCTGCAAGGTAAGTAGCATTTACATAATACATGAATATATGTGAAATGCAATGCTGCAATTGTTCAATTAATAATGTGCGACATTGCCAATTCCAGAAGGAAGTTGTACATTTAAACGTCGTAACTGCCAAAAGAACAGATATGTACATGCTGATGAACTATTATTTCATATCATGTTTTAGACTTATAAACATTATTTATCTGCTTCCTGTATTATTTGTTTTGATTACGCTGCAAGGATTGCCCGCCTATCAATGAAAAAGGCGGGGATTAGAATTTTATAAAAAAAAATTTAGGAAACTGCTTATTGATAAAAAGAAAGTTTATGAATATAACTGTTTTCAGTAGCAGTTCAGTGCTTGACGCATAAATGCTAGTCTCGGGGAAATATAACTATAAATTTATACTCGCTTAACGTATTATTTTAATATGTAGCGTTATTGTGCGATATTTTACATAAATGATTTATTTAACATGTTAAGTATTGTAATGTAAATGTCACCCTAGCATAGTGGGTTTTTTTTTTTTTTTTTTTTTTTGGCATAGTGGTCTATGTTCACTCATAATTCAATATAAATTAACGAGTAATTGAATTTCATGAATTAATTACTGTTATAATTTTGTTTTGTCTTTCCATAAGACCTGTCTAACACAACAATCCAGATAACCGGTACTGGTTTCAGCAGTATGACCAATTACAATACCATCACTATAGGAGCCATAATATGTAATGTCACCGAGGCAACCAATACGTCACTTACATGTACCAGTGACGTTTTACCAAGTGGGGAGCATGAGGTCACAGTGGATGTCTTCGGGAAAGGGCTAGCTCGATATGATGCGCAGAATTTCACCGTACACTCCAGTATTCAAATTCACGATTTCCATCCAACTTGTAGTGGCCTTGGAGGTAAAACGTGTATCATTGTAGCGTCAGTATTCCCTATGGCTTTCATATGTTATATCCAAGGTTATTTAGTTCTTTTAACTAAAATATAAAATGTTAATTTCACATTCTGATTTATTTCAAGAGTAAACTTGACGATCTTAGAATTATGTGGGTCGGTGTCATATTCATACCGAAGAAATATGTTTTCGAACGATGGCTTGTTGATTTATCAACGAAATGTGGGTTTCAGGTTTGTCGAACTTGACGATCACGGGATACGGTTTTGAAAAAGATTCGACGGTGAAACTAGGAGAAAAAATTTGTGTGTCTCGGACTGTCACCTCCACAATGATTGTTTGTCAAATACCATCGACTGTAAGCTACCATATTTTCATCGTTCTACAACATTATTTGGTCAACACATTGATTGAATGTTAAATTTAAAAAAAAAAGATTTATTTGTGAAGAATATTCAAAAACATAATGTATGCTTTCTTCTACCCGTACCAAATAATGATCTCAATATAAAACACCATGCACACAGTTTAAAATAATAAGCAATTTTTGTACGTATATTCATATATTCATGAACCCTTGTGTATCCTGATAGCATTTTGCCGGGAATGTCTCAATCACGTTGGATCACCCGGGAAAACATCAAGTGATTTATCCCGTTAAGTTTGCCTACAATTCATCTACAACACCTCGAGTCGAAAGTGTCTACCCTACCTCAGTAGGTGTTACAGGTAAATCCATTATTATTATTATCATCATTAAGAGGTACATGTAAATGGTTGTTATAGATAATAGATTTATAGATAGTCTCGCTGCCAATCCATCTGAAATTTGTGTTTATAAGACATTTGGGATGGAGTGAGGTAGAATATGTGCGTTTACTTTTGTTGGGGTTCGAGGGGATAGATAAGCATAAGTGCAATTAATGTGTGGTTTTGTTTTTTTTTAACTGTTCTTAGTTAGAAATTAAAACTCATGATATTTTTACAAATCATATTGAGAGAAGCTAAAAGCAGGAAGCTTAAGAAATATTTTGACTTTTGCTGAAGCTAATAAAACTTTTGTTTTGTTTTGTATTAGGTGGTTCCATTATGGAGATTCATGGTAGTGGATTTAACTCCGCGGCAAAACAGATAACGCTGTTGATAGGAGATACAAAATGTAATATCACCCGTCATAATGACAGTCTGGTAGTGGCAGAGTTACCTCCCTGTTATCCTGGGCGCCATGAAATTAAAATATTAATTATTGACGCTGGAGCTGCTCTTAACAAGTAAGTAACATACATATTCCTATTGTTAACTTTATGCCTACGTAAAAATTACACGTAAAATTGTTGATTATCTCGTAAACATAAATGGAACGTGTGTTCGTAATCCATAGTAGCGTAATTGATCGTATGCAGTATACGTAGATGTTTCCATGCAGGTGATCGTTAGTAGAAAGTTAAATGTACACAGGTAAAATATCTTCAAGTTTATGTGCAGTTAGGTGTGAGATTGTGGGATATAACAAGTTTCTGGATTCCCGAGACCAGGTCTATACCTAAGGGCAATTGGCATGGTTGAGAGTAAATGCTATTTAGATAGCATTGGAGACTCAATTCAACCAAGGTGAAATAAATTACAAAGACCAGGACAGTCTTTATCTTATTTAAAAAGTTTTATTAGACAAACTGCAAGGGCTCGGATTTGATTTGACATACGATTTGACGTTGATGATATCCTTTTTTCGTGTGCAAATTTGCAGGATATACCCATTTTCATTGAGAAATATAACGTGAAATTCTTATAGCTGTATTTCTCGTTTATATTTTCCCCATTCGCCTGAAATAATATATTGGAACGGCCTTCAATGTCTTTTATAACTATAATTCCAACTCAAAATCGATAGAACGAGGGCGGAAAATGAACAAATATAGATTTACATTGAAACTCTTGAAAAAGTTTTTCCATAGACTTTAGTGTTAACGTTTTGGAGTATATCATTACAATTCTTGAATTCAATATGGCAATTATGGTTTATAACAAAAGTTGAGGGTCTCATATAACACGTAATAAACAAAAAGTTGGGTCCTTCTGTTCAAATTTTTTCCAGGGTAGCCATTTTGAAAAATGGATGAATTTCGCAGAAAAATTCTCAAAAATCTGAAATGTTTACCTGTTAATTATTATGATCTGAACTTTTGTGGGAAAATTCAATCAGACTTACGAAATTTATGTCAACATTTCCTATGGATAGTTACCTATCGGGCTACATATCTTTTTGTCACTTCATTACATACTGGTCAATCAGTGGCTGCCAGACATTTTATCCTTGGGTCAACTTTCTATACACAGGGAATGTTTCATTTTTGTTTCAATTGGTTGGTTTTCCCCTACTAGATAATAAGAACAGGTGCGCCGAAAGAGTATGCGTCTTCTACGCCATGCGCCATACAAAGGTCAAGGTCTAATCCGATGTTAAGTCGCATTCTCAAAACGGTAATTAGGGCGGTGACAACAGAACCTCTTGGCAAATCAGTCTCTATCAGACACGTCTGACTCCATATAGAAGACAGAGAATAAATCCAGATTAGATCATGATGTCGACTATTATACTAGATACAGTAGCTTAGTTAGTTAAAATTCTTAACGGCCCATAAACACTATAAAGGTCATTAGGTCAAAATAAGTGATTAAAAATACGAGCAAAAAAGGCAAGAGACAAAATGACATAAATCAACGAAATTTTTAAAAATGTAGGAATATATTGGTACACTCACGATAGGTTTAAAATCAAAAAGTGGCTATGGTTAGTCAAATCTTGTGATAAAGACCAACAACTTTCAGAAAGTTCAAAATTTTGAATATACCAACAGACTCGAACAGAGTCTTCAGACTTGCTATGCTGTTGTAAAAACTTTCACTTGCAAGTTGTAGATCAATGCAATCCAATAGAAAGTGTTTGACGGTGAATGGTTCATTGCACACGATGCACTGGGGTTGGTCCTCATAGTAGCAACAAAACAGAGTTAAACTGCAGACTTAATATCGCACAAGGAAATACGAGCCATAAAAATAAAGTGATTGAGTAATTTCAACTTCATTCAATTGATACGTCTGTCATTAAGTCATCTTATAATCAATATTTCGCTGTCATGGAATACAAATCTGATGATACGCGGGAATCCATATTTAAGAGTTAAAATTGTAAAACAATGTTTCAGGGACAATGAACTGCCGTCGGTCGAATGTGTCTTTGAGGTAAATGGTGTCAATCCGTCTAGCGGATCTGTGTATGGAGGAACAACACTCACTGTGACAGGAAAAGGCTTCATTCCAACTCTTAAAGTCAAGGCTGGTAGTCTTGACTGTGACGTAACTAACAGTTCAGATAACCAGTTTATCTGTCAGATTGGGAGGTCACAAGCCGTGCATTATATAAATAATCACGGGATCCACCCAAGTAAGTATATATACAAACTTATTAAAATATAGATGTTCATTCTAACTACGTTACATGGACGTAGTGAGAATGACAATATAATTAAAATCTAGATGGTCATTCTCAATACGTTACATGAACATCTAACAACATCCCATAAGAGGTCACGTCAGGGTGACCTTTTGGATTAACCAATCAAATGGCTACTTCCAGAATCTTGGAAGTGAATTTTATGTGTCCGAATTAGCATGACTAGAGTGCATAGCTTGTATAATCTGTCAATTTGTTTCAAGTCATTTCGTCCCATAAAGCATATAGCTATATACTGTGCCAAAACGGTTTGCTTCAGATGCATGCTGTGACGAAATGTTTTGCTTCGATGACATCGATAAAATGCCAATTCGCCCTGAAAGTGATATACACACATCCCAAAGGTCATCAGAACGTGACCCCTTATGGGATGTTGTTAGATGTTCATGTAACGTAGTGAGAATGACCATCTAGATTTTAATTAGATTGTGAGAATGACCATCTAGATTTTAATTAGATTGTGAGAATGACCATCTAGATTTTAATTAGATTGTGAGAATGACCATCTAGATTTTAATTAGATTGTGAGAATGACAATCTAGATTTTAATTAGATTGTGAGAATGACCATCTAGATTTTAATTAGATTGTGAGAATGACCATCTAGATTTTAATTAGATTGTGAGAATGACCATCTAGATTTTAATTAGATTGGTAAGTATAACGCTCAACTTCAAAAAATAATACGACTTAGGATACTACATACTACTTCAATTACGATAAAAAAGAACTGCTTTCAACTAATATCATTTTTATGACAAATATCATTCATAAGTGAATAAACTAATGTTGAATTTTCATTAAAATTTCTTAAAAGTTTGATATTATTTTAAGGGGATCAAGCAAGATATTGTTTCGGCTTATTTATAGATGACGGCAGCCTACGTTAGGTATCCGTTAAAATACTATGTACTATATACCTATCATTTCAAGAAAGACTACGTTTTGAGATAGCGACTAAGGAACCCATAGCAATATATGATAACATCGACGTGACATAATTATGTGTACTTTATAAATTATGTAAATTTTCAATCTCATCGACGATAACAATATTGTTGAAACTAATTCAAACAAACAAAAACCGAAGAGATAAATGACATACAAATAAGGGCAGCCAAATTCTCTCTTCAAAGAAAAAGTGCGGAGGTACAGCAATATCATTTCCAGGATCTCACCGAAACCTTTTTAAATTAGATTAAATTGAAATTCCTCAGGCAGACATAAGAAGACCCTGACTTGTTAATGTTAACATGTGATAATCTGCCTATTTTACTGTAACAATGAGACGTTTATTTTCCCCCTATTGTTTTATCTTAACAGATTATATTGGTTTGTACTACAAAATAGTCAATGTCTAATGCACTTTGGATACAAAAACATTTTTTTTCTTACGTGCAAATGATTAATTTAAAAGAAATCTTCATGAAACTGTGTATACACGACAGATTTTGGAAAGTATTACTACTGGAAACCCCAGCATGTGAAGATCCTGGTCGGCGACGTGGTACGCTGGGACTGGGATTTC
Source organism: Pecten maximus (assembly GCF_902652985.1). Classification (NCBI taxonomy): domain Eukaryota; kingdom Metazoa; phylum Mollusca; class Bivalvia; order Pectinida; family Pectinidae; genus Pecten; species Pecten maximus. The sequence continues at coordinate 20,370,305 of NC_047027.1, forward strand.
CCCTTCTACATCACCACAATGAAACCAAGGGTCGAGGAAACGTACAACCTGACGACAAAATACGGCAAACCTGGAGGATTCTCAAGTGGGGATATAGGGTCAACGACAGGTATTGTTCCCTTTTATTTAACAACATATAAATATTATCTGTCCATAACTTAAGATATATATGACGTCCTTGTAACAACTACTGTTTCAAAGATGCCTAGTGTTTGTGTTATTATTGTATTGTTTATCGTCCTATCAATACCTAAGGTTGTATTATGTATGCCTGACTTACCTGTGACATGCATGCGTGTATTGTATGTGTTTTGGTAGGGTTCAGTATGTTCGTGTTTGTCTCTTTGTGATAACGCGGAATCGATGATGATATCAAAGTGCTACTTCTATGAAGCATACTGCCGCAGACACCCAGCAGGATACTGCACCCGGTCACAATCTCTGATTCCGAAGGCAATCACGAACAAACCGCATCCTCTCAAAACAACACTCGCAACACGCAAACAAGGGAGGCTGTTGAAAGACAATAGAAAACCATTGCTTTCTAATCATTCATTGACGCCGTCTGTAGATAATCTGCATGTAGTTGTGTTCATAACTCATAACACAATACCGAAACATAGCGCAAGGTCATGTGAAGCCGATTTCTAACGATAATTATAATTATTATAGTTCAAAGTAAACAAATGTTTGCGAGTCAATCCGTCCCGTTGTCAGGACACAAGATATACAGTTTAATTACACAAGGAATAGAACAATTATACATATTTCACGATACATAGAAGGATAGGCAATACTGAACCAAATATGAAATACTATCACTTATCAGACCCCGTGTGGTATTAACAAATCACAACGACTTTGCCCTGACAATTTACTAAACGTTTATTTCTGATAATAGCGTTGGTTGTACATGTATTGTGTAAAATGTTAAATAGACATAAAATACAAAAAGAATCTGTAAAGATACCTATTTTAGGTCTTTAATTAATTGTTATTGTTTTTAAGGTTCCTATTCGCGCCAGTTTAGTAAAGCGGGCACATTCTTTTTTTGGAGTGGATTTTTGGATAGTTATCAAACAACTTGGTTTCATGGATCTGTTGAAGTATCAGAACGTGTGTCTGATATCGCCCCAATCAGTGTCTCAATAGGAGAAACAGAGGCAACATATATCGTTAATGAAACCACCAATACCTTAGGTAAGCTGTAATTGATCTTAGAAAAGTAATGTTTTTAATTCTTGTTTTGATAAAATCATACACCATGACACCTTAATAATAACAGTTTTACCTTGGTTATGATATTAACAGTGTTATATTACTCATTCTGTTGATTCCTTTTTAAGTTGATTTAATGCCACTATTTTCTTAATTATCTTTACCTCAGTTAATTATCTATGTATTCACAACAAGTATATTGCATGTATATCATATTTGTATTTATATTTATATTTGTATTTATGAAGGAATATTTTTCATTATTAACATTTTGTTTTCATTTCGTTGCAGGGAACACAACTTCTATGGATACAGAGGCTGTAAGAAATGGCTGCGCTGACGCTCAACCTGTTTTCGGCCACACATGTCAGTTATTTCGAGTTTGCTTTCTGGACATGCAAATCACCGGTAGTAACTAAAATCAGTCGACAAAATGGCACAATTGATGACGATATAATATTATCAGGGACTGGACTCTCAACCAATAACTGTTCCACTAAAATAACTTTTGGTGACGACATTTGTAAGGTGAAGACCTGTTCAGGATCGTCTGTGGTATGCCGAATTGACCCCATAAACAAGCCGAAGATAGGCCGGCCTCAGTACCTCGATGTTCTTGTTTATAATACCGGTTTTGCACACATTGATATTGATCAGTCTGCAGATAAGACCTTTGTTCTTTATCCTGTGATTCGTGCCATTTCACCGACAAATGGATCCCAGGGCGGCAACACAAAAGTAACGATAAAAGGATCAGGGTTCGTGGAAGGGAACCAAACTAATACGACAAGCGTAACCATTGGAGGTTATCCCTGTGCTGTCACTTCAACCCGGTATACTGAGATAGTATGTTTGTCACCGAGGTCTTTCACTAACACCCGGCGAAATGTATCAGTTCTTGTTCCTAGTATAGACAATGAGATGATCAACGCTGTCTGTAATGGTGATTGCCAATTTTCTTACGATGATTCAGTTACTCCGATTGTTAGCAACGTAAGTCCTTCCGCAATAAGCGGTGACGACGAAACGATAATCACAATTAATGGGAACAGGGTTCGGAGAGACTGAAGACCATGTTCATGTTATTTTCAAAGCGTCTTCAGAGCGACATTCGTGTTTAGTTGTAAATGTGTCGGACTCGGAAATTAACTGCCAAATAATTAATTTACCGTTAGGATGTAATTCCCTACTGGTCGATATTGAAGACAAAGGAAGAGCGTTAATACAAAGAATTGGTGAAATTAACAGTCCAGTATTAATTTCGTCCATTTCACCTAAGCGAGGAAGTATTTTCGGCGGCCTTGACCTGACTATAACCGGAAATGGATTTCTGTCTGACGTCACTGTCTACTTGGGTGGCTCAATTTGCGATATTAGAACTAGATCAATATCATCAGTTGTGTGTACCACATCTCCGTACGTAGCCGGAACAGTGCAAGTAACTGTTCGTTCAAAAAATAACGTGTATCCATCAAAAACCTTCCTGTATACGACTTCAGCTACTCCAACTATACAAGGAATATATCCTACATCTGGTACAAGTGGTCAGAACATTACAATTACAGGATCAAACCTTGGTATGACGTCAAACGGGACAAGCGTTACAATCGGCGGGAAAGAATGCCCATTAATTTCTTTAAATGAAACGGAAGCAATCTGTACTGTTGGCTATTACCGTGCAGGGACATATGATATCTTCATCAGTGTTGACGGTATGGGGCGTTCCAATGCTGACTTTCAATTCTCCTTCAATATGACTGTAGCATCAATTTCGCCAAGCGTAGGTATGATGCATTTACGTAACTTTTAAACATTTTCCTTTATAGAATTAGACTGGTTGAGGTAAAATATTGTTAAACGTCCTATCAATAGCAATCTAATTAGAATCTAGATGGTCCACATGTATCACGTAGTGAGAATGACCATCTAGATTTTAATTAGATTGTATCGATAGCTGAGGTCCAAATTACTAATTATTTAAACAAATAATAATAATTCATTGATGAAACAAGAGCAACTTAACGCATTAGCAGAATAATGTTGTATGTTTTAACATAAACTTAATTTCATGAATATACCCTTAACAAAAAATCGTGGATCATATCTTTCAACATTTAGGTAGTATAGCTGGTGGTCAGCAGGTGACTATAACAGGGGCAGGGTTTGACCATACTATGACGGTAACTATCTGTGATCAGCTATGTAACGGGACAAAGGGTCATTCGTCCTCGTCTTCACACTACATATGTGATACTCCGGCGGCACCAGGTAGGTTTTATATGAACATGAAATTAAGTCCTATACCAAAGGGAAATGGATCAGTCAATGTATCAAAATGAATACAATTATGTACAGGGGTCATTAATTTCTCATCGGAATGCCCCTAAGAAGTACACATTCATATCATACCTGAAGTAAAGTCAACAAGACAATGTTTGAAACAAGCTAAGATAGAAATTGAAGGAGAGGATCTACATACAGACACATCAAAGCCTTTCAAGACAAATGTATATTTTAATTTTATTGGCCCATCAACGCTGTTGGTCATTGGCCCAGGGCGAGTGAAAATCGGACAAACGAAACATGTAAAAAAAAAAAAAATTGGTTAACTCACTCTATTATTCTGAAAATGATTCTCATTATTATTTAACAAATTCCAATGTGTTTGCTACTTTCACAGGTTCCATACCCAATAACTGCACTGTATCCGTAAATGTCAATAATGTAATCGAAATACTTCCTGATGCTTACAAATATGACGAGACTGTTACCCCAGTAATCAGTGACGTCACACCGAAACGAGGAGGTACGCAAGGAGGAACAAAAATTACTATTTCTGGATCGAATTTCGGGTGAGAACACGGTGAAGTGAACTAAAAGATTCATTCTGGAGAAAAATACATTAGACAAAAGTTTTTATTTCGTTTTAAGAGAATATTTTATTATGATTTGCTGTTGCAATAAATGTATTAGAATACCTTTCTTGGATTTCACAAACAACACACCACAAGGGGCCTTATGAAGGAAGATGTTAAAAGGGGGTACAATAGATAGCAAAATATGAAAAGAAGGGGAAATGAGAGCTTATATTAGGGAAACATTTGGTATCTTAATTGTCCAGGGACAGCTGCAGCCTATACACAGAAAATAGAAAGTTATATTATCAGAAAAATGGCATTTGTAGGTAGACGCACAGGTATAGAGAAGTGTACACAATAGTTTACACACAAATTGTACCAACAATTACACATTAGTAGCTTTGCATCACTTACGAGTCTTAAAAACACAACTGTGTGATGCAGTCTCAGTAATTTTTGCTCTACTGCATCATCTTAATCTCAATTTGTTAATAATTTGTGCGTCTTTTGTACAATCTTTTTAAATGTGATATTTGAGGATTTTACATGGCACAAACAATTAATATCAATGCGCTCAATATGTTTGCGCAGAATACAAGATACGACAGCGGAATGTGCGTCTTTAATCACAGTCAGTGGAACGCTTTGTAACATCACAATTTGGTCTAACACAAGAGTTGTATGCGTGACGGAAGCTCACACCAAATCTGAAAAAGCTTTCGTCAAACTTCAAAGGGGATGCAACGGAACGGCAAATGCGGTAAGTATCCTAATCATGATTAAATGTTAACTACTCAAATGGTGTCATTATCATTAATGGTTTTGTGTTTCAAAATGTAACGTATGCTGTAACGTAGAGTAGTTGCAATTCAGACACTAACACATTAACACAAGATCATAAGTAACTAGTACGTTTTGGTGCACAAAAATAACCAAAAACGTTTATAAAAAATGTACATACCTTCAAGTTGATAATGCTTTTAGTGATGATGATATATTTTGGTGTCTTTTTATTTATTTATTTTATACATTTATATCATAATCCAGACGAATGCAGGATTCCACTTTGTGGATGTGTGGTCATCTGTGTATACCTGGGGTGGTGCGACACTTGGTCTACCCACGGCCGGGGACATTGTGGTTATCAAAAAAGGACAAACCATTATGCTTGATATCGACACGCCTATCCTAAAAGTATTGGTCATACAGGGCAAGTATATGTATTTAGTTTTATTTGATTGGCAAACTCACGATGTAAACTATCTAGAAGGATTTGTAGTCTATGAGGGCATTGTGACACCTAACATGTGACTTCATTTCAAGCGTATGAATACATCATGATATTCTTGCGCAACAACTATTCTGAAAACGATCGAAATTTTGCGAAACGACAATTAATGTAAATATCCAAACGGGAAAACTCTTGTCTCTGGACGTATAAGATCTTACTGCAAGGGTACCTGCTCTCGTATGACTAAACGCTTAAACGATAAACTCAGCATACAGCTCGACGAATGCAAAGCAGCACGTTAGTGACGTACCTCTGTGTTCTGACCAAGTCAGCAACACCTCGGTAACTCTGGGTAATAAGTGCTAGTTTTTCTTCGCAAATTTAAACGTTCCAACACCCTTTTCAATTCCAAAATTGACGCATTTGATGAAAATGGCGGCTCGACAGTGTAAAGCAAATTTATTTATGTGCAAAATCTGTTCTGGGTCAAAATTCGAAAACAAATATGCAAATTATACAAAAATGATTTTTAATTGACGTTGGGAAAAACATCAACTTTATTTATCTTTACTACAATTGTTTGATCGCACAAAGGTAAACGATGTGTGATGTGCACATAAAGTCTGCGTTACACTATGTATGTACGGTACATAATATGTGCGATTGATCATTTAACTTTTCCTTATCTTTTAGGTGGAGAACTTGTTTTTGACGAAACAGATATAGAACTACAGGCACAAAACATACTGATAACCGATGGAGGTCATCTACAGGTACATAGTGGAGCAATAAAAAATCATATCGTGTATATACATTCCATTTTCAACTTTCAAAATCTTTGCGTTTGAACCTCTTTTGAATAATTATGTTTCTATTAATCCGTGTGTATGAATTATAATTTCGACCTGTTGAAAGGTTTACGTTTGAACATCTTGAATAATCATGTTTTTATTAAGATTAGTGATGTACAAAATAATGAGAGAACTGTTAAACCACCATGAGTTTAGGTGGACGGACGGACAAAGAATGCTGATTCCTTATCAAAAGTTATGACTTTTGTAGACGGTAAATAAATTGGATGCAGGTACAGACATAAGTGATAAATGACATGGCGCAAAAACAAATTAACTATTTGAATATATATATATAGATTTAATAAGTTAGGAATTAAAATGACTGCAGACAAGAAATATTTCGAGCCAATCTGCCCCTTCATTATGAAACAAATAAACGATCGCAAACAGACATAGCACATGACAAAAGTCGATGAACATTATGAAAAGTCGAAATTATAATATATAGATATATATATATATTTCTATGCAGATTGGCACAGAAGAGAACCCATTCCAGCACAATGCTGTCATTACTCTACATGGTCACTTCAGATCGAAGGAGCTTCCCATTTATGGGACGAAATCGCTTGCCGTCCGCGAGGGAACATTGGACTTGCACGGTAAATCAGTATCATAATTGCATAGCCATACGATAAACAACTATTAAAACAAGCAATTATCAGGTCACTAGCAATAGATGAACATTCACCGTAAAACCATAAGCATCATACTCCAAAAACAATTCTAAGACAATAAAGCGCTAATCAAACATTATAGTAACTTAGACGCAAAGCAAATATAAAAAGAACTCAGAAAATATTAACATGATTACGAAATTTTATATCTAACCAATAAAGTGGGGATAACGTGTGAACAAATAATGTAGAATTCTAATCAGACCTCTGAGAAAAAAACAATAGCGGTACACAGAGAAAGAGTTACTTAAACACTTGCTTTCGAGCGTAAAACAATCTCATAACTAGTTGGTATTAATTTACATTGGGCCCTTGAACATAATCTATTGTCTGGCTTTCGACAATGATTCACTGTTCAGAAACTACCCCCATTCTCGGTTTTTTTTTATTAGGTATAAAGACTAAACTGTAACATAAATGGTGACTAAGTTAATATGCGCATATGGATAAAACTAACAAAACAGACTTTGAAAAGCTATATTTTGTAGAATATGTTAACGGATAACTAATTGTTACGATCTTTGTACATATTTACTGTTTTATATTTTATTGGTCTGATTTTATTTATCCTATCATCAGTTTCGATCACGGCCTCCCGTGCGTGCGAAATGCATCCGTGTGTTGAGTGCGTATGTGTGTTTTGGGAGGCTGTGGTATGTTCGTGTTGTCTCCTTGGGATTGAAAACATGGCTAAATGAGCATTGGTATATCTATCAAATATTAAATAATATTGTTTCTTTTCAGGAAAGCATGTCCCTATCACCTGGACAAAACTCGCAGAAACAGCACACGCTGGCGACTCGGAAATAAAACTGCAGAAGGCCGTGACGTGGGAAATAGGAAGTACCATCGTTATAGCAACTACGGGTGGAACGAGTTCTCAGTTTGAAAGTGAGGTATTCACAATACATTCCGTTAAGGATGACAACAGAACTATACGACTTAACAAGACATTGTCAAAAACCCATCTAGGGGTAACCGAACGTGTGGCAGACAGACACCTTGATTTTAAAGCTGAGGTGGGACTACTTTCTCGTAATGTGGTGATTAGGGGTTTCCAGGACTCACAGTGGATGACCAATGTCAAAAACTGCCCCGATGGATATCATGGCGGTATGTACTACAACCTTATATACATGTAACAGAGCGCATGGTTAATTAAATTTAAATCACTGCCTCCGATAGGGATCGATCCCGGGACCTCTGCCTTACTAGTCTTACGTTCAACCGATCGAGCTAAAGAGAAGATCTCTCTAGCCGAGCGGTATATTGCGGCTAGTATTTACCAGGATTTCCTACACTTTTTGTAATTTTCAACATATTATAACATTGTGTGTATCCTTATCTACCGATACACACGTAAATTGATAAAATAATATAAATCGAGAATAGTAATTGTTTTTATTAACATATTTTACTATGATTTTAAGTAGAGAGCTTAGAGAATGACTTGAAAAGTTAAAGGAGTGTTCAATTATAGATACATTTGTATATTCCCCATATAGTGTCCCCTTTTGTAACACTTTTGGCACGATATTTTATGATGTTCTATAAACTGTTGTTCACCTTGCTGAAAGGGGAGTGCATTATTTCAGGAATAACTCACCCATCGTTTTTAGCTCACCTGGACCGAAGGTCCGGTGAGCTTATGCCATGGCGCGGCGTCCGTCGTCCGTCCGTCAACATTTGCTTCAAATCGCTACTAGTCATAAAGTTCTTATTGGATTTTGACCAAATTTGGCCAGAAACATCCTTGGCAGAATGGGAACAGATTTTGCATAAATGGTGATTCTGACCCCCGAGGGGCCAAAGGGGCGGGGCCAAATATGGGAAATAGAGGTAATTCCTCTAAATCTCTACTAGTCATAAAGTTATAAATGGATTTGAACCCAATTTGATCAGAAACATCCTTGGGGGAAGAGGAAGAGATTTTGCATAAATGGTGGCTCTGACCCCCGAGGGGCCAAAGGGGCGGGGTCCAATAGGGGAAATAGAGGTAATTCCTTTAAATCGATACTAGTCATAAAGTCATGAATGGATTTGAACCAAATTTGGTCAGAAATATCCTTTGGGGAAGGGGAACAGATTTTGCATAAATGGTGGCTCTGACCCCAAAGGGACCAAAGGAGCGGGGCCCAATAGGGGAAATAGAGGTAATGCCTTTAAATCGCTACTTGTCATAAAGTTATGAATGGATTTGAACCCAATTTGGTCAGAAACATCCTTGGGGAAAGGGGAACAGATTTTGCATAAATGGTGATTCTGACCCCCGAGGGGCCAAAGGGGCGGGGCCAAATATGGAAAATAGAGGTAATTCCTCTAAATCTCTACTTGTCATAAAGTTATGAATGGATTTGAACCCAATTTGGTCAGAAACATCCTTGGGGAAAGGGGAACAGATTTTGCATAAATGGTGAGTCTGACCCCCGAGGGGCCGAAGGGGCAGGGCCAAATATGGGAAATAGAGGTAATTCCTCTAAATCTCTACTAGTCATAAAGTTATGAATGGATCTGAACCCAATTTGGTCAGAAACATCCTTGGGGGAAGGGGAAGAGATTTTACATAAATGGTGGCTTTGACCCCAAAGGGACCAAAGGGGCGGGGCCCAATATGGGAAATAGAGGTAATTCCTTTAAATCGCTACTTGTCATAAAGTTATGAATGGATTTGAACCCAATTTGGTCCGCAACATCCTTGGGGGAAGGGTAACAGATTGTGCATAAATGGTGACTCTGACCCTAAAGGGGCCAAAAGGGCGTGGCCCAGTGGGGGAAATAGAGGTAATTCCTTTGAATCGCTACTAGTCATAAAGTTATGAATAGATTTGAACCCAATTTGGTCATAAACATCCTTGGGGAAGGGGAACAGATTTTGCATAAATGGTGACTCTGACCCCGGAGGGGCCAAAGGGGTGGGGCCCAATAGGGGAAATAGAGGTAATTCCTTTAAATTGCTACTTGTCATAAAGTTATGAATGGATTTGAACCCAATTTGATCAGAAACATCCTTGGGGGAAGGGGAACAGATTTTGCATAAATGGTGGCTCCGACCCTAAAGGGGCCAAAAGGGCGGGGCCCAGTGGGGGAAATAGAGGTAATTCCTTTGAATCGCTACTAGTCATCAAGTTATGAATGGATTTGAACCCAATTTGGTCAGGAACAGGGAAACAGATTTTGCATAAATGGTGACTCTGACCCCCGAATGGCCAAAGGGGCGGGGCCCAATAGGTGAAATAGAGGTAATTCCTTTAAATCGCTACTAGTCATAAAGTGATGAATGCATGTTCTATAAACAATTCTTGAGGTCTTTCAGACCTTAGAGAGTCTGGACTTCATTAATCTTTAAAGCAGTTCGGATTCCCACACTATAACCATATATAGCATTGTTAGAGTTTTACAAATAAAACAAATTGAATATGAACATTATTTCGACATTTGGTCTAATCCAACCAGGTGAACGATACAGGCCCCATGGGCCTCTTGTTTTTCTTGGTTTTAAGACGCAAAAAAAAGATCTTCACCAGGTGTATTGTTACACCATTGACATAAATGTTTTATTGTTTTGAAATAACCAAGTATTGTTATGTTTCTTTAATATGTTTTACAGATTACAATGCTAAACAGACATGCAATCCAGGTCGCGGAAGAGCGGACGTGGGAAGCGACAACTTCGGAGCTCAGGTTATGATTCACACAACAGATCCCAGCAAACACTTGACGACAAGCCGCTTACAGTATGTAGAATTCTATCACGTTGGTCAAGCGTTCCGAAGTGGACGACATCCTCTTTATTTTCATGCCACCGGTGATATGTCCAATTCTTATGTCCGTGGATGTAGTTTTCATAAATCATTTAATCGCGCTATCAATATTGGTGAAACAACTAACCTACTAGTCGACAATAATGTGATTTATGATATAAGCGGTGGAGCCATAGTCATGGAAGAAGGATCCGAAATCGGGAATATACTACAGTACAATCCTGGTAGTACTCGTAAAGTCAAGTGTTCGGCTGAAGAGTAACGATATAACGGCGGCATCCTTCTGGATTGCAAATCCAAACAATACCATACGTCATAATTCTGCAGTGGGTGGATCTAATATGGGTTATTGGTTCCAATTGGATCATCCATCTGTAACTGGCTCTAATAATTTACAATATAAACCTCTTGGAGAATTTAACAATAATACTGCACACTCATTTGGATGGTACGGATTGACAATTTCCCCGGGGTATTATCCCCCTATAACACAATATCATTCCTCAAGCAAAGCTGCCGTACTTCGCAACTTTCAAGTTTGGAATTGTAAAAAAGGACTTGTTCTCACTGACATGGGGTCCATACAGGTTAAGGGATTAACTGCTGTCAACAACGTCGAATCTGGGTTCTCGGGGAATATTATAACGCGTGGTAACCGGTATAGTGTCTACGGACCGTTAATTGAAGATTCTTTCATCGCTGGATATGTGCCGGGTGTTCCCTCACTCGGGTGCACTAATAGAGGTATCCTTTGTCCCTATAGATACGGATTCATAATTCGTAATGTCAGTCTTGTAAATTTTGACCGTCCCAACTGCTCAGCATTAGCTGTTACAAGGATACCTGGCAAATGTCTACGTAATTGTGGTGGATTTATGTATAAAACTCAAAATCTGACATTCCTAAATGTGACAAACCGCGTTCATAATGATTGGATATGGGAATCCATCTTCGAAGACGAGGATGGATCCCTTTGCGGAAACAGGTCCTGTAGAGTTGTGTCCTGTAGTGAGTCGTTACCTCCTAGTTGTACGTTGTTCTCAAATTCGTCAATACTCCCATTGTGTGTCTGTCCTCCAGACGTCAGACTGATCAGATTTGCTGTTGATTTTACAAGTTCCATATTCTTATATTCAACTATCCGTTTGACGAACCAATTCGGAACAATCAATAGTAATTGTCGTCAAAAAGCCATTTTGCCATCATATGGTTGGATGTCCTTGATGGTATCAGAGGAGCCCTACCTTTTGGAGTTCGGTTATTATACCACTTTAACGAATGTGTCCTGGGATGGATATTTTTACAGAATGCAGGTATGGATTTGTTTTTGATTCCAATCATTTAAGTACGACGTCCTCAGTGTGTGAGCAGCACATATGGGCATATATAGGAGTGTTTGTTTGTGTGTATTCAGGAAACTATTATGTTCAAGTTAGTCTTCCTGTCACAGCGCGGAAGTTATGTCGAGGTTATACTGCTACCTCACTGAAATCCAAAAGATGAAGATAATTGGTCAGAAAGAGGGACAGTAACACATATTATAAAGTATCGCAAAACGTTTATCAAATTCATAACGATGTTTAATTTGTCTTAAGTTATACAAACTAAACAAACAAAATCTTGTTTTTCTATCATGTTCATTTCTTGGAACGGAAATAAACTGAAATTGAGTCTATAGGTGTAATATTTCATTATTCAAAAGAAGACATAACTATACATATCTTTGCTGCATATGTTTGTTGATGTGTTTCATTCCTTCTTAACAAAACATGCGTGTCCTGTAATGAAATCTGTAAAATTCTGCATAATTAGAAATTACTTTTCAATTATATTTCAGTATGACGATTATGTAATAATAACACAGTCATTAACAGGAAAGCCAGACAGATTTGTCGTAAACAATAGACAAATAAACGCCTTGAATGAGACACTTGATCCACAAATGCATTACCATGGTGACTGGGAATACAACGAAACTACAGGAAATATTACTTATCTTGGTTTGTATATCGTATAGTGTACTGAAGACTGGTTCAGTTTTCATCATTTTCTTTATTTCAGAATTCTCCAGTGACACCATCCGGAGATGGAGTAAAACTATAAATACATAAACAAACATTCTTACTATTCTTACTAACAGTTGTAACACGATGCATAAACAACGGGCAAACAGATACATGAATTCGACTTAAATCGAGGTGTCATGCATGACTAATAAACGATTCTGATAAAACTCAATGATCAGAATATACAGAAACACAGAATATTCATATAATTACCCTATTCGGGGCCGAAGATGCAAGTAATACTGTTCATGTTGTTACTTTATGTGCCATGTGCTGGCAAATATGGCGTCGTACTGGTCGATACTAAATTCCGGACCTGAAGGTCTTTGCTTGTTAACACATTTGTCGGCAGAAATGTTCCTCTGTTAACAATTTTGCCCAACGAAATCCTATGAATTGAATATTTCATAAATTTTAAAGAACATCGTAGAACCATTCAAGTTGTGAAATCTGTTTGCATACTGCAAATACGAATGTCAACTTAACTGCAATCACATTACTAATATACGACGAGCATACTTTTGAGGATATTGGCGTGGTAAGTAGTATTTCGGAATCGTCAAATTCCCCCTTTCAGCAGTCAAGAGGAAAATCCTGTATGACATTTTTCTTTTAATGATATCATTCAGCATGAACAATTTGAAATTAATTTGTTTCGTAATAGAAACCTTTGAATATTTTCTTCTAGTGTCTTATCGACAGCAAGCGAACCAGAGAGATGAGGGACCAAAAACTATATATGTCGCTCTCGAAATCATGAAGTGTTTCTTTATGGGCTGCATTACACCGACATATCCACCTACAACAACACCATTACCTACAACATCTGCACCAATAATGAAACTGTATTGGTCCTCGACGGCGTCCTGGCCGAACAACACGCTTCCTGTGACTGGGGATGACATCATTATCTCACATCGTAAGAATGTTTTCTTTCATGATTTTGATCATAATATAATAAGAGTATTAGAATGAGGTGGTGTTGAAAAATCCAATAGAAACATGATGCAATGCTACTGTCGTGTCTGTTTGTCCATCGGAAACGTTAAATTGAATAATTTAAAAAAAATTAATCTAAACGAACACAAATTTATCTTGCATGTTTCTTTGTTCAAATTTCAATAACAGGTTAATTAATTTCTTACTTATAGTAATATAGATTTTGTTATATGACTGAATTTTGACATTTTCTGATTGATCAGGACCTTACCTACATATATTAACAAAACGCAATATTTACCGCGGAATAATTCGTGTGAGGTTAGCATTGCTTTTTATTTTAGTTGCCTCGTACGTTAAAATTGAAACATTGGAAAAACTTACCTTTTAGAATAAAAATCCTGTAAGAGATGAAATTCAAGCAAAATCTATAAAGCATACCAGATCTCACTGTTTTTTGGGTTTTTTTTAGTTATATAATAAAAAAGTAGACTTTTCGGTTAACTCCAAGATTTATCAAACCTAGAAACTATCACCTCGACCAGTGGTCTGTTAGACGAGGTGATAGTGAAATTCAATGGTTAATACATTATGGAGTTAACCTCAACTAAAATCAACAAAGGTGCAATGTTACTGAAAGAAATATATTACAATCGTTTCTAATCGCACTTCCCTTACTATATCTGTTAAAAGGTTATAAACGAGGCGAGGCCAAATTCATGTTACGTTTACAGTAAACATTGCATAGAACGAACTAGTTCCATACAATTTTCTGCTTATTACAAAGAAGATTCCATCCCAATTCATATTATATATTAAAACCCTATAACGAATTTCCAATATACGGAACTATCTCCTCTGATCACGATTGATTCGTTATAAAAAAAATACTTACATACAATTCTACATACACATTGTATACAAGTACCCTATATCCTGGCCTCCTCCTTTTTAATGCAGTTATATTTAAAGCGACCCTACCGATACTTATTTGTTTTGCGTCTATCTTGGAGGTAGGATCGAATCGGCCAAAAGGTTAAATATTAATGGACATTTAATGAACATCTAGATTTTAATTAGATTGGCTCACTACTTACTTTCCATCGATTGTATTACAACTTCTATCAAATATCTATGTTTTAAAAGTGGAAAGATTGAAGAAATGTTTATTCGTCAAAGGCTAAGAACACTATATACAAAATTGTTTATCTGTATTTTACTATTACCATATTCTTCCTATTAATTGATCCGATAAAATCGGGGAAACTATGTTTCCTTCCCCTCCTGTCCGTCCGTCAATCCGTTTCCTCGGTTTTCCGCACATTTCTCAGTCATGCTTCACCCTGCACCATACACACGTCCAGTATACGCCTGTGCGCTTTACGGCCACAGTGCTTCAAGGTAAGTTTATTTAACTTAAAATAATAATATGGATACGTTATTTAATATGTTTTAGCTATTTGATATAGATAAAATACTTTGAACTAATGTATTTGCATTTTAAATATTTTGCCCGTAATATGTTAAAATATTTAACATATGACATACACGTGGTCGGGCTCCATAGGGTCAAAGTTAGTGTAAAAATAATGTATTATAATTGTTAATTGTAAAAGTGTAAATATGAAATGAAATAGAATATATTATAAACATATAAAATATACCTAAATGAATATTTAATGCGTTCAGTATTAAATAATGTAATTATCGGCATCGTTTACACGTGTCCGTATGTATTCTATGTATTTTTATTTCAGGTCACTGTCTCCGTCCGTGGGTGTGTATTTATGTCAAATAAACTGTGTTTCAATGTATAACATCGTTTGAGGATAATTACAAGAAGATAATCCACATTAAAATACTCGTGTGACACAAGTATACCATTCATATAGCTATAAAACAATGTATACTGAGAGACTGTCTCCTTACTATTTGGATTGCCTTTTAGATTTCATAACATGTCGATACTTTTTATACAAAAGTTTGGTTTTGTCCCAAAAGGAACCTGGATGATAGTCGACACAGATATACCGAACCTTAACCTCGTCACAATATACGGCGTCCTGGAGTTCGATCACGGCCCAGAAAATGGTGTTTACCGGAACTTTACTTTTAGTGCAAAGGATATAATCATAATTGGGGGCAGACTCATAACTGGATCACCTGACAAACCCTTCCTTGGTCAAATGGATATCATATTGAGAGGCCGCAGACACGAATCGGAGACATATCTGGACTATTCTAATATTCCTATAAACTCAAAACGGATTGGTAATTTTTTCTCAATATTGTATTGATGTTTTTATCAATTCACTTGTCATATATATATATTGTTTAAACTCCGAAAGAAGTGAACTGTATGCTCTAATAACAAATACATACATAAATACAAAATAAGTATATCTCTAATACAAACTCTCTTACAATTTTTTGAGATAGTTTAAATATAAAACATGAAGCCTTATTTTTTCGATCAAAATTATCTGCATAAAACATGTCTTGATTTAAAAATACTCATCAAATCCACAGGTGTTTATGGAGGTCTACATCTGCACGGCAAAAATCAAAACATTTCTTGGACAAGGTTGAACGCAACTGTATACCCCGGAGCCAATATAGTGATTCTTGTTGATAGTGTAACCTGGGAAGTTGGTGATGAAATTGTTATTGCTCCTACCAGTTACAGTATCTGGGAGACGGAATCATTCAAAATCATCTTAGTATCTGAGGACGGCTTTACGTTGACACTAAACGACTCTCTTCGTTATAGACATATAGGTATACACATTCTGAACTGTCGACATCGCTTTCATAGTAGCTGTTGATGATCAACGTTTAATGATTAATATAAAATATTAAGTCAATAAAAGTCAGAAAAAAACTTAAAATTATATGATTTACAGGAAGTTAAAAAACATATCTATACCATATGCGTTATAAAACCATTTGTTGAGATGAATAATAAAAAAAATTCGTGTATCCATCAGCTCACGAAGAGACCATCAATGCTAGACATGTTGTCATGGCGGCTGAAGTTGGCCTCCTGACCAGAAACGTTCGGATACATGGGGAGCTAGATGGCTGATGATACATATGGTGGACAGGTGTATGTTGGAACGGCACAGGTTAACAATGCATTATATCAAGGTACAATGTATATCAATACTATTTTATCATGTCAATTTACACACGCGCAACTGGATCTGTGACACGATCAAATTGCAGTTGTTTTTGTTGTTTTTTTATACACTTTACAAAAGTGGGTTAACAGATAAAGATAAACACATATTTTTCGTATTTATTTGCGTCTTTATTGTCGTGTTACAGATTACGCCGGCCTGAGTAACGTGGAGTTTTACCACACAGGCCGGACACATTTCAATCGCGTTACAAATAAACAGTTTTCCCTGTTGTATCGGAATGCTGCTAGAGTCACTCAAAATACATCATCATCTGTGACCAAATGTTCTTTCCACAACACATTCTCTCCTGCCATCGGAGTGATTGGAACAAGCGATCTCGCTCTGAAAAATAATGTTTTTCACAAGTCAACGATTCAAGGTACACACTTTTCTTAATTGTAATGATGTTTAGTGATGGTTACGAAAAGAGTTTTTGAGGATTAAAGCTGATAACGCAAGTTAAAAAGCTTTCGTTTTGATTTTTTAATGCAGACTTCAACTAAAATGTCTGCCACTTACTTGAAAACGGTCACTGAAATATATCTATTCATAACAGGGAACATCTTTTTTTTATTTCAAAGCGAAAGCTTTTTAGCTTGCGTTGACAGCTTTAAGGAAACTAATGAACAAACATCGTCATTTAACTTTCAGACTACATATTCGTCATATATCTATTTTTATCTTTACGTATTTGTAACTTTAACATTTTTATTTGCATGTGTATATTCAGAAACGTGTCACTATTCAGATATATTTCAAGGAGGGCATCATAGTGCAAGTGCATCTACAATGTGTTCTTTCCTGTATTATTCGTTGTATCTTAATCGATTCGTACTAAGAGGTATTTTAAATACCATATACAATCTTTTGAATAGTAGTGGACTTACCACAAACACAATGATTATCAAAATCCATTAATGACAAATTGATTTAAATCTTTGGTACATTTTCCCAAATATTTTCAGTTTCCTCTGTCGCCTTCTAGTGTTCAGAATGTTTAAGGCGGACAAATCAGCTGTATTTCGCAATTGAATTTATTTTGTCTGTTATGTATTTATCAATTATTATTGATTTTAGTTCGTCTTTTGTACAATTCCGTATGCACTACGCACTACATTCTTTTCGACCCAAACCTTCATACTGCAGTTTTATTTCAGCAATTGAAA
Organism: Pecten maximus; assembly: GCF_902652985.1. Taxonomy (NCBI): domain Eukaryota; kingdom Metazoa; phylum Mollusca; class Bivalvia; order Pectinida; family Pectinidae; genus Pecten; species Pecten maximus. The sequence continues at coordinate 20,388,257 of NC_047027.1, forward strand.
CTCAATCCATTAACACGACGGTTCGAGGAAATCTAGTGGTATTGGTGCATGGGAGTAGGCCCTCTATTGGAACCATACATGGGATGAGCGCACGGAAGTTGATAGTGGAGGATAATCACGTAGCTGGAACAGACGGCACTGCTTTCCGCATCCCTGGCATTGAATGTGGAGCTACGTCGGATTCAGATGGAAATGAAGCACACACTTCTGGTTTAGGTGCCGCTGTATATCCAGTTGATAATTTATTACAGAGTTCGTGTTATCAACTTTCAAACTTTTTCGTATGGAAATGTGGCATCGGAATTTATTACAATAACCGACTGTCTGTTGTATTGCGGAAGAATGTAGTTGCAGAAAACACACTTGGATTATACAATCAAATTGTTGGACCAAGCTCGGTTGATCACCTTTTTGCGCCCAAATATTGTAATATCACTGATAGCCTTGTTATTGGCGCAACATCGTCGTTCAACTGTGCATATGACGGAAATGTTTCTTCAAATAGTTTTACTCGGTATAACAAGGGCCACGTTGGAATGGATTTCACTTCGTTTATGCAGGGAAGTAACAGAGCCCCTTGGAATTCTTTAGTCGGAATCCAGACATATCCTGCCATAATGGGAGTAACAAATATTCATAGTACGTATTACCATCACCGGTGATTAATTTGATTGGTCTAGCGGGGTATCAACATGTTTCGTCAACCGTCTTTGGTCCTCATTTTACCGTATATGAAATATTCTATAAAGGGTGAATATATATATATTTGCGAAAGCTCCCTATATTTATTTGATCGAAACACTATTTATGATAGTCCTTGACCGATACTTGAATATTTCGTGACCGCACGAAATGTACTCAAAAAATCAGCCAAGGTTCTCGTGATATTCGGGGCGACACATACACGATCATCCATGAAAAAAGACTCTACAATTGTAATGTTGAATCTACTTAGGCATAAACTCGAGTTTTTCCTTTGCAGATGTGACGTTTGCACATTTTAAGACTGTATGTGGCGTAAGAGATTTTATGCTGACTACAAACAAAGCTAATGATGATGGTCAGCATCCTGTGGTCACTTCACGGATCAATGTGTACCAGTCAGAAAACAGCAGTTATTTCTTGATTCATCGGCCAAACATTGAGTGAGTTTATATGACTTGATTTAACCTGCTGCATATGAATTTTCTATTTGGCTGTTGTCTCATCTTAAGAATTTATATTTCTGTTCTAAAAATCAAACAAACAGCTTGATAGGACATATTTATGGCAAAATAAATCTTCGGCTTCTCTATTGAACTCTGTATTTTTACTCAAAATATAATCTTGTTCTAGAAATGATTTGAAATTTAAAAACAAACCAATCACATTCATATCAACCCAAAAGTATACGTCACAACAAATGTATGAAAGTAAACTAACGTACTTTATTAACTAAATATTATGATGGGTGAATATTTGACGCAAGATGAAGTGATGCCATATATTTTATCATTTTCGAAACAGAAAAGTCAACCTGAATGATTGCGTTGACATGGACTGTGATGGACTGAAAAAAGCCTTAATAAAAGATGACGACGGATCCTTTCTTGGGACAAAAGGAGCAGTTATATCTAAGTCGGAATGGCAGTGGAACGGCGACACAAGACGGGGTCTCGGTGACTATAGAATACCCCGCGAGATGCTGACAATTGTTAGTGGAGAGCGTATCAATGTCAGTACCATTGCACCACACAAAGGTAAGATAAACCGAACAATCTGCACCCAAAGGTAGATATAATTACATCAACATATGCTTGCTTTATGGGTTTACTGCCCCGTAATGTTGTATTGCCTCCCGCCCATCTAGTACATGAGGAATCGAACCCTTAGCTCATACAGCATTGAGTCTCCAAGCGTCCCGGGTCAAATTTGAACAAATCTTTTTGACCGTCACTAAGGACCTACCTATACTATCCACTAAAGGCCAAGCTCATGCACATGCAAGTACAGTTGTATGCAACATAAACGTCCCTTCTTCTGTACTTGTATAACAATACTTCAAAATCTTAAGTTAATCTTCTCAGGCCACGGAGTTAAGATATAGAAAAATATGTCCCAATGAAGCTTCAAGCAAAATATTAATTCTTAACGGATTAATCGCGTTTCGAAATAGGTGGATAATCTAAAGACACTTTCCCTTACGCCAGAGTTTTCAGATGCAGAAAAAAAATGATAACCCTTTAACCCAAGATTATTCAGACTGATTTTCATCGATACATTCTGTCTACGTAGCAACCATCCCCTCGCGCAAGTCGCGTCAATTCCGACAGTCAATTCTTCATAATCATATCATTTTGCAGCCCAAGGGGGAAGCGGCATTTATAATTATAGGAAATCGAATCTTTAAGGGCAGGGAAAGGGTATTATCAGTCCCGGGGTCGTTACGTTCAATGTCTGTTGTACTCGATTTTTTTTTATTGATGTTTTCAAATCATTACTTTGCCTGAAAATCTCAAAAGCTTCAATGCTATGACCAGTTTGTCTGTTTTGTTAGGAAACAAATATCAAGGCAGTACCTTACACTTGGGTCTTTGAATGTTTATGCGGTATGTGTTATGCAAATGTGTAAATAGTAGATTACTTTGATTTTCAAGCTTTATTATTTGAATGTAAATTTAAAAGCAGTCGATTCAAATAACTGTTAACCGCACATTCCGGTCACGTTGCATATAGATTTCTGTATGTGTTGTACGAAAGGTTTCAATGCTACCAAAATCGGGATCTATATTTCCTTAACTTATGAAAAAAAAATATAACTGAAAGAAATGTATATTCCCAAATATAATGATGTCAGTTAATGATAGGCCGATTGGCTTAGTATACAGAAGGCTTATACATGTTTGATAAAAAAGGCAAAAAAACCTTTTAAGTTTCTGACATTACAATTAAATAATTACAGGTATCATACGCAATGACAAGTGTCAGTACAGAAGCACGTGGCAGGCTTATGAATGTCATGATCTTGATTATCATATGATGATTATTGAAAGTCTGGACGCGGACACAGAGACCCGGCGTCTCTCGCCTGTCGCGATTCTAGGAGACGGATATCTAGATCTCATTAATGGACCTCAAGATCACAGCAGCTGTACACAGCCGACATGTCACAAACGGCTCTCCACATTTATGTCCATTGTCGCCACAGGTAAGTATAACACCTGTACGCCCAAAACAGAAATAATCGGTATATCCATGTCATAAATCTTGGGTATTAAGCCTATGACATTTCAAAGTGATCGGTTGAAAAACGTGAGTTAAGTTGGTTTTTCTAATGACATCAAATGTAATATCGTATCGACCGTAAGCAAAGATCATCATATTTTACATATTGACCAGTGATTGATGATTCCCCGGAACATTGAGAGAACATACATTATACTAATCAAATGAGTATATAACCTCAATAGAATGATGATCAAAACATTTTAACAAATAAAATGCCTTTAGAAGGATATCGATATTGATCATCTGCAACAAATACGATATACTTAGGGGTTCATATTGTTGTTTCAAATATAGAAACATGACGTTTTTAAGGTATACATATACCTGCACATGCTGGACTCATTTCCCTCCAAAATAAGGGTAAATCTTGTAATATAACAAAATGTCAAAGACAACTATAGTAATAAAAGGAATGTTTTCATGCTTTGTGCATATCTTAAGGTCGTTCAAACAATGGATTCATAGATCCCCAAAGTATTTTTTTAATGACCCATTCACAATTTTAGCTACTAGGGTAAGACAACAACAGATTAGAAAGATGTTAACGGAAAAGTAAAAAAAAAACAAAAAACCAGCATAAAACTAAAATTACAAAAGGTTAAAATCCAACAAATACAGTTACCAAAGGAACCGTTGCAAAACTTTTAGTTGACGGTGCATCTGCAAAATCTTAAAAGATGACATAGAAATATCGTGAAAATATTTCTTAATGATTAACTAGTTTAACTATGACAAACACTTCATCTGATAATACAACGTTATCCTGTAATTAATTTGTAGGAAAGCAGTACGTTGTGTACTTCAGCAGTACAAGTCCTAAAACCCTCCGACTATTCCTGTTAAACGCCAATGAACACGAAGCTGTGACTGTTGGTGTCTGGTACTCTCAGTCTAACCGGCGAGACGTTTACATGGATGATGACCTTGTCCAAGCGAAAAATTCAAGGATGGTAAACGGGAAGTACATAGTTGATCCTCCATCATATGCTGGAGAATATATTCCTATAGCCAATTCCACTGACCAGACAGGATCCAACTTTTTTGATAGAGATACTAATATATTATACGTTTTAGTCAAAGGAAGCTCGCCAGTAAAAATTGTAACAAACCCTAGTTTTATAGTATCATTCCAAATACCTGCGTTAACAACAAAGGAATTCTACGGCAAAACTTTGATACATAATCTGGCTTTATTCTTCGATGTTCCGCCGGAGAAGATCAGAGTCGTCAATGTTGTAAGAGAGGCTGGAAGAAGAAAACGTGATACATCAGAAGACATGACCATACAAGTAGAAATAGGCGATCCACCAACCGCAGGTATGATCCCTTATACAAAATCCAATAAAACGCTTCTTTTCCTTTTAATATTAAATGTCCCTCATCTGAGTAAGATCATTGCAGTTCACATTTTAATATATATATATACGACGTACTGATTTTACTTTGAAACTCGCAGCAAATATGACATTTTTTCTTAACGAACTAAATCAGAGCGTGTGCATCCTCAGCAATAATACCATATACATGTACTATATTTCGTATTAACACGCGCGCACATACTTTCTAAGAAGAAAAAAGATATGTTTAAATAGATTTTGTGTTAAAGATCGACGACTTCAACCGTTTCAAATAAAAGTCAACTGTATGTACTGCCGACAAATTCATTATGGCTGACAGGCAGATAACACTATTCATTATACCTGAACTGACACAAATTATCCGTTCTTAATAACTTCCCAATTTTTTTTATTAAATCATTAATGGGTTATTGTTAAGTCCTTCTTTGTTTATTTATAGCTGCAAATGCAACGGTCAATGAAACCATGACGACAGATGCTCTGATGAATATGTCAGCTAAGTTCATCAATGAGGTTCAGGGTGGTGGAGATATCAGTGAAACCCTAAACATCACTGTCAAAAGCATTGGCATCAACGAACCAATTCCCGAACTCGAAGAGGAAATGCCAGAGGACCTCAACGATACTCCAAAACATTCTAAAGGAATACTTAGAGTGCCAGAGACTATGAAGTTGATAGTAGAACCAGTTCCTACCCACGAAACTGCCTTACTTTCAACGCAACCATGCTTACGGTTTTTCGATGAAGAGGTAGAGACACAGCTATAATTATTTCCCGTCATATTTCGATTCCAATGTAATTTTGGTCTCACTTCTTTCATCTTTCAATTTGTTTCAATTACTACCTTTATATCCATTTCTCAGAAACTTAAAAGGTAGCTTTAGTCAAGTCAAACCTGGCAAAACGTTTGATACCATAGTGGACATTTACATTTAATGCATTTAAACCAGGTCAGTATAACACGTTTTTGACCCAACCAAATACCTCTAATTGAAAACTATAATATCTTATATGTCTTACATGTAAACTTATTATTGCAATTATGTTAAATAAGACCAAAAATACCCCAAACAAATATAAAGAAATATTAACTTCACATTATCAACATAGACGCAAATATGAAGTAAGGGGAGATGAAATTAAGCATTCTGAGAACTTCCAACAATAAAAATCGATTTCGACTCTTTGACCCTGCCCTTCAGTACCATGGGGATAAGTCAGTGAAAATATTTGCATAGCATCAAACTCTCACTATACTTTAACACAAGTTGCATTAATGCACTATGTGAAGTGTAGTATGCGAGGCCCTGGTGTCCTGAAATTCATAATTGTGGTAAAGCTTTTTAAGACCCTTCAATCTATAGTTGGTTTGAATCTACCATATTTTGGTATAATTAAGAAGATTTTAGTCCAGACCCTGAGGTCACTAGGGATGGGGACCATGAGTTGTATTCAACAATTTTTGTTTACGTTTGATCATTAAGGTTTCTGCAAAATTTCATTGATATTGGTTCTGTGGTCGAAGAAGTCGAAAAATTAAAATGTTTACAGATGGGCGATGACTGGCAAAAATAATTAGAATATGTAACTTAAAATATCGGCACATGCGACCTTACAACAAATATCTAGTAAAAAAACATGTCAAATTACGGCATATAAAACATTGTAGGTGAACATTGAATATAATGGAGATTATCGAAGTTTTTTCTTTTTCTTTCACAATACAGAATAAACCGTTGGAGAAGCTAGGCTCCATATCTGACCCGTGGAAGGTAACTGCATCTTTGTCAACGAGTTCTTCCCAACCTACAGCTTGTTTATACGGCAAAACGACGACCGCAATAATCGGGGGCTGGGCAAACTTTACGGACCTTCGGATATTACAATTTGGCACAAATTTTTCCATTGACTTTACAAAGACATATCCTGTCAGCAAAAAACCAATGAGAGCCAAATCCAGTTTATTTTCCGTGGGTAAATTAACGTTGAGAACTGGAATCAATATATCAACAGAAGCATATTTCATCCCGAACGAAACTGTGGTACATGTATATCTTATAGATGATGAAACTGGAGAGCGGATTACCAACATAGGATGGAGGGTAATTATATCGACAACTTCTGTATCTTTATAATTTATAGAATGGATGAAAATACATTTATTTCATTATTTTAAAGTAGTGAAACCTTGTAGTCGTTAGAAACTTTAGACTGGTCTTTATTGTCAGTTTCGTCTTCATATTTAAAGATAATATTAATCACGTGTATGCCTCTTTAATCAAATGCGTAACGCTTTTGAAACGTTTTACTATCTATTTTTTATATATTTGTTGAATACTCTTAGTATTCTTGATATCACAGTCGTGAATTCAACGGAATCAATATGTAGACAATAAATTACACTCGATTGCAGCAAATATCTGTGAACACGATTATCCTTGCCTGTCTTAGGGTTGGCTTTTTATATATAATGGATTCCAATTTGTTGAAGGACCAGTTTCAGTGCATCGTGTGTATAAGCCATTTATCGTTAATTTTACAACAGCATAATATATCTTAATTATCTAAAGTTTCTGTTAAGATCTGTTAGCATATACAAATTTTGAACTGTCTAAAAGCTGTTGGTCTGTATCACAAGATTCGAGTTACCAAAGGCACTTTAACATTTTGAACTAAGTTTGAGTGTACAAAAATATGTTAACATTTTACAAAATTCAATTGTTTGATGTTTCGTTTTTTGTCCATTTTGCTCGTAAGTTTACTCACCATTGTTTGGCTCTAATGACCTTTAAAGTGCTGATGGGCCGTTAAGAATTAATCACCAAGTAAATAGTATTCTTAATAAATGTAAGAAATAAATGATAAAGTTTTCCTTATAACTGTCATGGGAAGGTTGTGTTGAAGACGAGATTATTAAACGGCTTCACAAACATGAAAAATTTACGGTGCAATTGCTATTGAAAAAGAAAACAACTTCCGGTTTATCTACTTTTTAGCCCACCATCTGATTTTTAGCCCACCATCATCAGATGGTGGGCTGTTCAAATCGCTCTGCGTCCGTGGTCCGTCCGTCCCTCCGTCCCTCCGTCCGTAAACAATTCTTGTTATCGCTATTTCTCAGAAAGTACTGAAGGGATCTTTCTCAAATTTCATATGTAGGTTCCCCTTGGTGCCTAGTTATGCATATTGCGTTTTGAGACCAATCTGAAAACAACATGGCCGACAGGCAGCCATCTTGGATTTTGACAATTGAAGTTTGTTATCGCTATTTCTGAGAATGTACTGAATGGATCTTTCTGAAATTTCATATGTAAGTTTCCCCTGGTGCCTAGTTATGCATATTACGTTTTGAGACCAATCTGAAAACAACATGGCCGACAGGCAGCCATCTTGGATTTTGACAATTGAAGTTTGTTATCGCTATTTCTGAGAAAGGACTGAAGGGATCTTTCTCAAATTTCATATGTAGGTTCCCCTTGGTGCCTAGTTATGCATATTGCGTTTGAGACCAATCCGAAAACAACATGGCCGACAGGCAGCCATATTGGATTTTGACAATTGAAGTTTGTTATCGCTATTTCTGAGAATGTACTGAATGGATCTTTGTGAAATTTCATATGTAAGTTTCCCGTGGTGCCTAGTTACGCATATTGCGTTTTGAGACCAATCTGAAAACAACATGGCCGACAGGCAGCCATCTTGGATTTTGACAATTGAAGTTTGTTATCGCTATTTCTCAGAAAGTAAGGATCTTTCTCAAATTTCATATGTAAGTTTCCCTTGGTGCCTAGTTATGCATAATGCGTTTTGAGAATCTGAAAACAACATGGCTGACAGGCAGCCATCTTGGATTTTGACAATTGAAGTTTGTTATCACTATTTCTCAGAAAGGATTTAAGGGATCTTTCTCAAATTTCATACGTAAGTTTCCCTTGGTGCCTAGTTATGCATATTGCATTTTGAGACCAATCTGAAAATAACATGGCCGACAGGCAGCCATCTTGGATTTTGACAATTGAAGTTTGTTATCGCTATTTCTGAGAAAGTACTGAAGGGATCTTTCTCAAATTTCATATGGAGGTTCCCCTTGGTGCCTCGTTATGCCGATTGCATTTTGAGATCAATTGGAAAACAATAGGCCAACAGACCGCCATCTTGGATTTTAACAATTGAAGTTGGTTATCTCTATTTCTCAAATTTCATAAGTAGGTTCCCCTTGGTCCCTTGTATTGCATTTTTGGACCAGTCTGTCGTGAAAACAACCTGGTAAACAAACAACCACTATCGTTAAATCTCAAATTTCTTATATAGCTAGGATTCCCTTGTTTGTAAAGTACTGGAGGGATGTCTCAATTTGCACAGTTTAGTAAAAAGAAGGGAAAAGTAGAGAAAAGATCAATCTGACATGGAACCTATGAAGATCATTCAATGGTGGGCGCAAAGATCCCTCTGGGATCTCTTGTTCTAATAACGGACGTTGTGTACATTCTATGTCGCAGTAACTATGCATAATTTGTAAGACGATTTATATTCAACATTCAGTTCAATATTGCAGGTAGGGCGTAAGAATCGTACCTGCTGCCCCCATTGCATGATCGTAAGAGGCGACTAAACTTGGGATCTTATCTTTTCTCTTCTTTCTGAACAACTTTCTTCTTCCTAATGTCTCCCTTGACAATGCCTCACTTTTGGCCTTTAGTTGAGCGTTCGCCGCTGTGAGAAAGGTTTTGGGTTCTGTCCCCTAGCCGAGACATACCAGAGTCTTTAAAGATGGTAGTTGGACGACTGGTTGGCCCGTTGTCAGTATAATGTGACCGGATGGGGTGTGCTGCTGGGTGTTTTCGGCAGTATGCTTCAGTGAGGTTGCACTCTAAATCGGCAAAAGTTCCGGCCTATCACAAGGAGACTTAACACGAACATACCACAGCCTCCCATAACACACATACGCACTCGCCACACGCATACATACCGCACGCACGGGAGGCCGTCCTTAAATGACCTTAGATGTTAATGGGACGTTAAACAAAATAAACCAAACCAAACCAAACTTTTAAGCTTATAGAAAAAAACTTCCCTAAACTATGTTATTTTAAAACTGATTGTGTTCTAAACTGAATTTGAAGGTTTTTTTTTATTTGTTAAACGTCCTATCAACAGCTTAGGTCAGTTAAGGACGGCCTCCCGTGCGTACGATATGTATGGTGGTTGCGTGTGTGTTGTTTGGGAGGCTTCGGTATGTTTGTGTAAATTATCCTTGTGATAGGCCGGGACTTTTGCCGATTTATAGTGCTACCTCACTGAGGTATACTGCCGAAGACACCAAGCAGGACACCCCACCCGGTCACATTATACTGACAACAGGCAAATCAGCCGTCCCACTCCTAATATGCCGAGTGCTAAGCAGAAGTAGAAACCACAATTTTTAAAGAAGGATTTACAGTGCCTCTAGTACCATTGAAAACAAAATGAGAGTAAAATACAGTAGAATTGAAATGGAATTAGACTGCACTATATATATGTTTCGTGCTTCAAGCACTCGTAATTTATGATAATGATAATGGTGCAAACCTATTACTGATGCGGAAAATGCTTGGTTTGTTTGTTACACTGCATATTAGAGATATACAAACCAACTATATTTAATTATTTTGTAGGGCCATGCATGGAGGGCATCTATTACTGTCAGCAACGAGACTGATGCCACTGTGAATATGACCGGTTCAAATGAGGCGTTATTCGATAATGCAACTGGTGAAGCCGTGTTCAATTCCTTAGCCTTCGACCAGCTTGGTATTTGTTATTTGACGGTTTATGTCACATCATCGCCTTTAGAGTACGCCATCTACGGGAAAGTAAAGGTTCAGCTTCTCGATGAACATCAAGCTGATTTACTAAACGATAACACAACTGTTATCACAAATATGACAATGGTATTTAACGCAAACTATAACGAAGTTGTAGGTAACAATAGTGACCGATTCGGAGATATGGTTGTTGATTACCTCATCAAGAAATACCCGGATGTATTGATAGATACAGTGACGGTTTCAGAAGGTACATATTTTCTGTATTGGCGATTTCGTTACCGATTGTGTATTGACTAATCTCTTAATGTCATCATTAATTACTGTATTAATTATAATTAGCTCATAATTGATGTTGTATAACGTCCTATATGCGGCTTTTACTCACACTAATGCATTGTATAAACGTGTTATATTTAGTGTATAAAGACGAAGAAATCAATGCAATATAGCTTCTCTTTTTTAACAGGAAGCATTAAATTTTCCTGTTGCGTACACGGAGACCGGAACGCAACGAATTCCACGCTTTCGACCATTATTGAAGATATCGCTTCCGGTTTAAACTTTACCTTCAATGGTTTTACTATTAAAGTGTCGGAGGACATATATGCTAACGGAATACTTCTGATTCCACAAGTAAGTGTTATCACCACTACTATTGACATTGAAATATACGTTTTTGGCTTTTTGTTACGTTTTAATCTTTATAACATAAATGTGGTTTCACTCTCGAATTTCAGCTTTTTGGTTTTTGTTTGGTTTAAGTGTTGTTTAACGTCCTTTTAACAGTCTGCCTTTGTATGGTTTGGTTTTATTTGTTTAACGTCCTATCAACAGCTAAGGGCTTTTAAGGACGGCCTCCCTTGCATGCGATATGCTGACATGTGGTGAGTGCGTATGCGTTTGCCTTTGTGTGCGAGATGCATATGTGTGTATTTTGGGGAGGCTGTGGTCCTCTAGTGACAGCGCATTAAAAGATGTGTACCTGACCACTTATGAAATAAAATTAACAATGGCCCGATTCATCTTCTGAACCATGGTGAGAGGAGTCGTGCATATCTATATGAGCTCCCTCTGCTTTTATCATAACGGCGTCCTCCTCAACATACTTTTTGTATGAACATAGATTTTGCGATGTAAAACGCAGAGTTGGTCAGACATCGCTCGAATGTGCAAAATATCTGTTTGCGAGTTTTTACTTTTATTTGTAGTTCTAACGAAAGATTGCAATTTGCTATTGTAGACATTAGCAATCCTCCGACAAACTACCTTGCCAACCGAAAATGAACAAACGACGCAAACAACTGAGATTCAAACTACTGACAACGAACAGTCTACTTTGACGACTGATGACACACATACCACAACAAACAGTGGATATGTTACCGATGGAGGACAATTCACTCATACGACCGAACCCAGCGTCCATACAACCACTAAACAACAAAACTCGTCAGTGTCTCCTTCCAGTGAGGGGCTGTCAAATACCTACCTGATTGTTATCGTCGTAGCGCCGATGGTTTTTCTTTTAGGTATTATATTCCTGATCATCTACTTCAAATCAAAACGACAGCATAATCCGAAGCAAAGGGGTAAGTCATGCCACACTTTGTCTAATATTTAAATATTAAGTTTATTTGTATGGAATAAAAATAAAAGTTTGCTTTGCTTAACGTCCTATCAACAATTAAAAGGCATCTAGGGATGACCCTCTGTTGTAAGTCATAGCTGACTGGATGCGAGAGGAAATACAAAGAGCGAGGATGAACATGTTTTCTCCATTTTATTAAACTAACTTCTAAAAACATAATTATATCGGACCAACGTAGCCGGAATGAAGTACAAAGTAATAAAACAGAAATAAACAATATCAGGAATGGAGTTATTTCCCCTTAGACCGTAATACTACAAGATATCTCACAGACGAGTGACCGCATGTACATAACACTCCTCTATGTGCTAGATGCATGCGTGAACTGTTTACGTGTGTATCTTGGGAGGCGGTATGTTTGTGTTTAATCTACATGTAAATCAAATCAAGATGGCCCCTTCACACTACGTTAAATAAACATCTAACAAAATTCCATAAGGGGATTAATAACATAATGATTAGAGAAATATTCCCACACAATATCGATAAGACGAGGCAAAATATGAACAAAAAATGCAAAGATTATACGACCAGCTTCATCAACCACCAACGTCTAAAGATTCTCGGTTGAATTCGGGTTTGTCATACATGTATATGCAGTATGAAAACTAGGGTTGTAATTTTGCTATGACATATCCTGGGGTGATTTCATCATTTAACCACAATGCACCTGTGTTTTACCGACGCATTAACGCTATCAAACTTGACTTTTACTCAGCTTTGTGTATTAATCTTTAGTTTTTCATATTTTACCTTCTTTTTATACGTTCGTTAACGACGGGTCGTATTAAAGTATACCCTGCCCTGTCCGTACGCCCGTTAGCGCTCTCAAGCCTTTATTTATTAACGGATTCTAATGACACTTGCTACAAATAGTTTACGGCGCAATCACTAATGCGAGTTCGTGTTATGGGATTATTTTTTGAAGAGTTATGCCCCTTTTATTGCCAGATATGGGCGTTTTGTTGAACAAAAATATTATTCAATTTCTCTAAGATTTTGCACAATACACCTAGAACATTTATTATAAGGTTTTGGCTCTTGTTTCAACTATTGGCATAACGGTATTGGATATTTACTAAGAAAAGCTCGATCATAAACAATTCTTTGATAGAACTCTCTTTCCTTATTTTATCAACAGAGTTTACGAAACTTGCTTCAAATAATCTATACCACAATATAGAACGAGTTCGAATACTACCCAACGTGAACGTATCGTTTGGTTGAAAAGAAATATGATTTTGTATTATGTTATGTTCTATCAACAGTTATGGTCATTTAGAAGTGTCCCCATTGTATGCGAGATTAATGTGTGTAGTGTATGTGTGCGTTTTTGGAGGCTGCGGTTTGTTCGTCGTTGGCTACTTATGATACCGCACCTTATAGTGCTACCTCACTGGAGCATACTACCGAAGACATCCAGCAGGAAACCTCATCCAAAAAAGTCGCCCCAGTACCTTTTCACTGAGAAGTACAATATAAGAACCGATGTTTTATGACCTAACATTACATATACCAATAATGTTTTTCATTTCGTTTCAGATTTTCTGATGAAAAACCTTACAGGGGAATTTGATAACAACAGAAAGGACACAACAAAAGAAAATGAACATTCATTTATCTCGCATTCGATTTCTGAAAAGAAATCCGACCAGTTTTTCATCATGTACCAAATGGATAATTCAGCTTTCACGTCATCAATCCCGCGGGCATCGGTTCTAGGAAGTATGGTGTCAAACAAAACTGCTGGTTCTACTATCCAGGGATGTTACAAATCGTCCAGCAGTGAATTGGATCTAAGTTCCCTTAGTTACTACACTGGTAATGGAAACTGGAAGTCGCTTTCAGAAGCAAACTGAGGAATATTGAACAGGTCTTGTGACATAACAAACTCAAAATACAAGGAGGATTGTAAATAACTTGCATTGTGAAATATCGTTAATATTGTAACAAAACTATTTGTATCTTACTTAATTTAAGCTTTAATGAATCACGTTTCAAGAAGACCATAAAACTATCTGAATGACGATTTCATAGAATTCGATGTAAATTCGCCTTTTCTAAGCGTAATCAATATAAACAAACGTATCTTGTCTGCTTCACAGTACACTTTATAATTAGATAAATTCATATGTTTTAAGTTTAAAATTTTGGCCAAACGCATTTTTTCCTAAGCGTGTTCAATTAAGACAAAAGTAATTCATGTTTTTCAGAGTACACATTATAATAAGAAAAATTAACATATATTTTAAGTTAAGTTTCAGTCCTTCCAGAATGGACCTTTTTATGACAATTCATTTATTGCCATATCATTGTCGTATGTATATCTCTATTTCACTCCATAATCACCGAGTAATTCAGTGAAATGATATTTTATATATGGAAGTCAATAATGCATATGTTTAATTCAATTAATCGATATCTTTAAAAAGTGTTTTAAGGACACAAAAATCTTTTTCAAATTTTGAATTGGTCATCAATTACAATCTTTGCTGTTAGCTTACAAATATTGATTTCTCCAATTATATTTTTGAAGTGTACCATTACACTTTTAAGTAATCGATATTCAAGAATGATTTGATGTGTCAATAATACCTGACATTTTCAATACATGTTGATCTGGATTATTATTCTTGTGAATTTCAAACAGCAACCATAGCTGCTGTCTTTTGGCTCAGTTTCATGACGAATATGACATCAAAATAATGATTTCCCATAATTAATCGATATATTGGATTCAGTGTGATTTAGGAAATTATTTTTGTATCTAATTCTTTAAATATTTCACGGTTGCCTTCGATAAAGGTTCAATAACTATTGTAAATGTAATAAACAATATCTTGATAATAAAACATGTGCCATCCAACATATATGTGTTCGTGTTAGATAGACAAATTTAAGGGAAAAAAGAAAAAAAACTCGACCAAGAAGTTTACAGAAAAAATAAAGAAATAGTCCTCTTTTTTTGCGTCACCCGTCATGGTTCTATGGAAGCTTGACCTTCTCAGAAGTAGATATTCCTTAAAATAAGGTTTGCCATTTCTTATTCACAGAAAAGTATTCTCTACTATACTTGTTAGAATTTGTATGTATCTTCTTGTTATTCGATTTATAAAGCAGATCCAATAATATACATGAAACATAAGTTCATTGCATAGTGTGCGCCAAGATAGTGACCATCTTAGATTTCGGACCAACTACAAAAATAACCACACTTGGTCAAGAACATGTCAGGATGATTTCCGACAAATGAACCAAATCCTACTGTTTGAACCTGTGAAATTAAAAAAAAAAAAAAAACATTTTTCAAGATGTTGCCATTGGCGACCATCTTGGATTTTGGACCAGCTCGAAAAAAAATTAGTCACCAGTACAACGACGAACAAAGCACGATAGAATTATGCATCCAAACTTTGATCAGATGACCTTAACAAAGAACGACTTTTCAAAGTCCCACACAGAAATGGAACTAGCAAACTTCAACTGACAAATCGAAGATGAATCGCCTCTCAAAATGTTTTCTTTTTGCTTACCTGTCTCTCATCAAGCAATGGGGACATCAGGTACATTTTACTCCCTACATGCAAGGCTGTCAAGTTCATGATCACAACAAATTGAAAAAGTCGTTGACATGACAGACATATTAGCCCCGCCAACTTTCTCTGTGACAACATAAGTAAAACATTCTTCCTTCTCTGCGATTTTATTTATCTTGTTTTGCATTGTTTGATTCATTACAACAATTTTACAGCTTATGAAACAAATAATTTGATGTTGACATACACATTAGGCATGGCGCTTGTTAGTCAATCTCCACACGTGGTTTGCGGAAATAAATCCGTCAATTTTAACGTAAATGCATACGCGGCGAACTAGTTCAGGCTCACATACAATTTATTAAGAGATAAACATACTTTCTCACACTTTGATTATCGATTCAGAAAGAGTTGCAGTTGTGAATATTTTACTATCTGATCAGTAAACTGTTATATGAATAATCCAACAATTCAACTCATTGCTAAAATAACTTTGATATTCAACATGTAAATGTATATCCTAATAATTTCAGTAACACTACATTTCCTCCCGATTCAACATGTTACCATTAATATCCCCAATATTCAACATGTTAGCAAAATAAGCATTACACTTTACAGCTTTGTGTAAATTTCCTCGCAATTCACTTACATTTTAGTTACAAAGTAATTACATGATATATAGTTACATCTTGTCTATTTTAACTGCATGAATGTCACTAATGTCAAATAGTCCAGTGTCCTTCACCAAAGGAAGCTGCAGGCTAGACTGGATCTGAAACAAGATTTTCCCCTCCATTGCTAGCTATTTGCCACGGCCACACTGCCGAGGTAGGGACCACCTTTAAACGAAACTGAGAATATTCACAAAAGGCTTCTTCTGACAAAATGTTATCAAACTCTTGACGTCGGAAGAGAAGACATTAAAAATGTCAACATCTCTGTTGGATCCAATGTCTCTGTCTCTAATGTGCCCTTCTGTTAATACAGCATTTTGTCATCAGATCTGCTCCAAAATTTGCTCACATTTACATTGACTAATATCCTGTTATGGGAACATACTGATAGGGAATTTTGAAAATGTCCCAGTTAACCATATAGAGTCCTATTTCAAATATATATAAATCTAAACAGGCGTTCTTGATTAAGAGATCTGAAGAAACAGATTGACGGACGGAGTACTGAAGGTTTGGTTTGGTTTATTTTGTTTAACTTCCTATTAACAGCTAATGTACCTAAGGTCTAGCGAAGACTGCCTATATAAGTTTCAGAATTGAATCTCTTCCACATTCAGACTTATCTCACGGAATAGTGAACACCGCTATTTCTCTTATGACAAGCCATTCAGTGTGCTTCTCCGTAAAAGTCAACTTTATACACGCGGTTTTATCTTCCAAATGAACACAACCAGAATTTGATGTTATATTGCCTCGATCAATTTGACCATTTTTTATTTCCCCTACAAATCTCAAACCGGAACATTTAACGTTATCCTTTGCCAATGCATTAGTTGTATTTCCTAACTCAACTATCCCTCCAATGATCTTATCGCTTGCTTTTCCTGGGAAGCCACTGGTGAGGGCAAATCGTTGGAGACACTGCGGATTTTTAAACACGATCGTCAGGGTATCACCGACTTTCGGCGTCAATGACCAGAAAAACCCTGAACTGTTTTTATTATAGGCATTCGTAAGGTAATTCTTACTGTATGTAATTAATGATGTATACATATTTGCGCTAGGATTATCCCCCCTTAGAATCTTAGTTTCCATTGCATAAAACTGATCAGAGACATTCCTAAGGAGATTTGGTAAAGATGAATGTAATCCGTGGTGTTGAAACAGAGTTGGAATTTTTAAGAATCTGCCATTTTGTAGCATCAAATTCCTGAAGTAAATCATGAGATAATCACATGGTTGCTCAGCATAAAAGCTACGTAATAAACTGGCAATCTTATGTAAATCGGATGATCGAAACAATTTTCCAATGAATCCAAGAGAAGAAAACTCGAGCATTGCCCAGTATTCAGTCGTTTCCTTAATATATTTCTCAATCTCTTGTAAATATCCTGGGATCGCTGTGACGTCATCCTCCAAATGAATATAATAGGAAGATCTGTTGCTGTTATAAGCCATCAGAAATGAATAATCAATGTTCTGCTTCGCTCTCCATTGTACTCGATACTCCTCGTCGTTGAAAGTTTTTCTAAGGTTATGAATTGGCGGATATGTCTCAACTGGTATACCTATCAATTCTAAAAGTCCTGATTTTAAGTGGGTATCAAATATTTCCTTGATAGTGTCTTTAACCTCCAACGCGCATGTCTCGTTGAGGTAAGAAACTGCCACTACAATATGAATTCTCTCCCGGTCAGCAAGTGATGTACTGTTTATTATCGACGTAAGTGTGGTGTGAAAATATCTCTGATGCACACGGCACACTGTTGGAATTCCAATGGTTAGAAAAACTGGAAGATAACAGAACGTTTGTGACTCTTCTAAACAAATAACGAAATTCAAATGTAGCATGCTTCTAAATAAAATATAGATGGTCATTCTCACTACGTCAATAAATAAAAATACGTATTTGAATTGTAAATAATCAAATTAAAATATAGATGGTCATTCTCACTACGTCAATCAATAAAAACACGTATTTGAATTGTAAATAATCAAATAAAAATATAGATGGTCATTCTCACTACGCTACATCAACGTTTAACGACATCGCATAAGGGTTAACGTTAGGAATAGTTGACTTGAAATAAGTTCTTAAGCATAATCCACAAATTATCTATATTATGTTATCAATAGTTATTTAGCTTAATTTTGTAATCATATCAGGGGTTCCATTATACGTCATCACCCAGTTTTCTCATACAGCTTTTTTCGTGGCCATTTTAAACCACTTTTCCGGTAATCAATCACCTTTTACAGTCATTAGTGTTAAATAGACAGATCTCACGGAACCAAAACAAACACAGCGAAGCTACGTTTCATTTAATTTTTCTTCGTAAAATGTCCGATTTGGTTTGATTACCTCGTGCATATCGCCTGGCCGTACACGGCTAGCGTAAACTAGTATTCCCAAGATCAGCGGAATTTAGCTTTTTCTTCACGTTACTCATCGATTGTGCGACAAAATAATCACAAGCACAGACAAGGTACGTTATATAATTAATCCTCACTGTGCCGAAATTTAAATATGTCGTACATCATGGCTGTTGTTGACACTGGATGGTAGTTCAGTGAATACAATGTCTTATGATTTTCAATTTATTACATTTTCAGAAGAAATAGTTAAATTTGCCACTATTATAAAAAGAAGCACGAAACTGACGCAACCAATAATGGACGTTTTACGTACCCTCATTGTGAAGAGGATATCTTAACAATGAGAAATTTATCGAAGTTTATAAAAATTACCACTTTTCTACGAAGATAAACATACAATATAGTATCTGATAACCGGGAGATGAAGTAGATTGGCACCCCAGCTTACAATCTTATTTCAACAAGGAACATTTAAATCAATCAAGGTCATGATAAATTATAAATAATTAACAAAATTATCAAAATACCATACAATACCATTACGTGGTCGTGGGCGGCCCAGTAACCCGATAGCGGAAATGTGTGGCTCGTTATCCCACTGGAAAGACGAGGAAAGCTGTAATGGAAAACTCAGGACTAGAATGCAATAATGACATCCACTTAACTACATCAAATACGCATATTGATTTAGTACCAATCAAATGTCATTACTGAACATTATCGTTTCCTGTTGATCTCCTTGCGATAACACGGAACGTCTGGTGCCGACTTTTAGAGCTTCCTCAACGGGCGAACCAGTCGTCACTGTCCTCAAACGCTAAGCGTTAAGTAGGTGGTCGGTCTTGCAATGGAGAACCAGAAACACACTTTAACTTACAAATCATGACTGGGTGTGTGTGATGCTTGTTGCAATACAGTGTCAAAATTATTTCAAATTCATTTTCAAATATAAATAGTTTCATACATATATTCTGCAGCAAGTATCGAGTATTAAATGTGAAGGGAGATTACTCCGATTGATTTTGAAATGCGCAGTTTTGTAATGTTTTTTTTTTCGGAGGGTGTGTGTGGGGGAGGGGGATAACGTCCTAGCCACACACAGAAGAGGACCAGACAAATTTAAGCGATATACATTGCTTAATTCTAGAGAAGAAGTCGTTTATATCAATTAAGCCAAATATACCCTTTTCGGCCTGACCCTCAGCCCCTAGGGGGGTCAGCCCCACTATTTGTACAATTTCTAATCCCCATCCCATAATTATGCTCCCAGTTCACCTTTGTTCCTCGGACAAGGTGAGCTAATTAATTCAAACAAATGATTGTCAAATATGTTATTTCCCTTTACAAACTATAGTAAAATTTCCCATCCACATGGACAAACGTGAGACCCCAGGGTCATGAAATTCATAATTTTGGTAAAGGGCACTTAGACCTTTCTGTCTGAAAAGTATTTCATTCTACCTTATATGAGGGTTGAGAAGATATTTGAAGTTTTACCTTTTTTTTGTCCCTGCCCTGAGGCCCATGTGTGTTGAATTGTTTTGGTTTATTTTGTTAAACGTCCTATTAACAGCTAAGGTCATTTAAGGGCGGCCTCCCGTGCGTGCGACATGCGTGTGGTGAGTGCGTATGTGTGTTTTGGGAGGCTGCGGTATGTTCGTGTTAAGTCTCCTTGTGATAGGCCGGGACTTTTGCCGATTTATAGTGCTACCTCACTGAAGCATACTGCCGAAGACACCCAGCAGGACGCCCCAACCGGTCACATTATACTGACAACGGGCGAACCAGTCGTTCCACTCCAAATATGCTGAGCGCTAAGCAGGAGTAGCAACTACCTGTGTGTTGAAACCATATAATTCATAATGTTGTTGACCTTTGACCATCGAAGCTTTCCCCACCTGATTTCATTGAATTTGTTGCAGCGATTTTTGCAAATTAAGTCGAAAACGTATATTTTTAAAGACTGACGATGCACGACGACGGACAACAGGCGATACAAATATGAAAACTTGAGACTTCGTCTCAGGTAATCTAAAAATTCTAGATTCTTCAGGGGGCCCACTTTTAACAGCCTTCAACTATCAACATACAGAAGGATTCAACTTGCATATTCTTGGGTTCTCTACTGTTCAATTATATGTAAGGTAGGATCTATTTACCTGTTTCCGTGATGACGCTTTCCTGCTTCTTTCTCCTTCAATAATAAGAAAAAAATATTAACACCATTTCAAACCAGCGCTACTAAAACACTTTGCTCACTGTTTGTTTTTCTAGAGATGAAACTATCTTTTAAGTTAGATAGGAGTTAAATGTTCAAAGGCTTAATTAAAGTGTGTCTAGAAATTCGATAATTCTGTATTCGTTCTTTGCGTGACATAACGCGATAAGAATGGCCAAGTCTATACATGTGCGGGTCTTACCAGGATCTGATTTCACCAATGGTCTCGACGTGCTGATGTAATAGATAAAAGCACAACTCAAAATAGCTGCAACGATTTTCGCTTTCCATATCCTGTTACGAGGTCGGCAGCAGTGCAATATCATTTCTTTCTAGTACAATTGTTTTAATCCTTACAGCTGCTCGTCTGGGGTAGTGTCATACCGGTGGAGGTGAACACCTGATAATAAAACACATGACAAATTGTTAAGTACGCTTGTTAGATTGTATCAAATATCAATACGAATGCAATGTTATCTATGTGCCGATAGATGTAGCCAAACATACGTAGAGGTAATTGGAGACTGCGGTGCTTAGTGTAATTTTTTTTAAGGTTAGACTACAATGTTTAAACTAACCAGACATCATAATAGCATTTTAACTTGTTTGGTTTTCGTTCTTATGTTTAACGTTTTGGCCAATATCCTTATAAACACCAATTTTGTGTCGAGACTCCAGAAGTTGTGAAACATTAGGGTTTTTACCGGGGTGATTTTCATTATCCGTTGGTTGCGTACCGTATTTATTTTACAGATTAATTTAAATTAATATTTGATATTGTTTTAACGGGTTGGCTTGGTTTGTTTATATTTTATTAAAGTCCTATCAACAGATAGCATCATTTGGCATAAATGTACATATGGGTGTCAACCAGTCGTCCCGCTCCTAAAATGCTGCGCTCTAAGCAGTAGTAGTATTTACAAATTTATAGACCTGTGCATGTTTCTTGATTTGATGTTTGATGATTTATAATACCATCGCGGCACCAGGGTCATATGTAGAAGATTGCCAGTTGTCTTCACTTTAGATCATTTACCCGTAAGGATGAAACAGCTATAAGGTGCAGTATATTTCGTATTTGCTATCTTTGTCTAACTCTCAATTTGTTCCGAAAGGTGTTATGACCCTGCGTCTTTTTACAATACTTAAAGACAAAAGAGTAGGCTACACGAAAGAAAGGAAAAGATAAGAAAGGAAAACTTAAAAATACCACAATGGGACCATGAACTCAGCGTAAGTGTGTATTCAGCACTGTAGCGTTTTGTGGTCGGGTTTTGGTCTTATTTACTGTACATAGAATTGTATACTCGTATCATTAAAATATCATATTTTATGGTATTAATGACAGAGAAACGGTATCAATAAAGTTTTTATTACAGTAACGCTATCAAATCTATCATGTATTTGGTTAAAGTATGCACACACATCATGGTATGTGAAACTGATAACTCGTCACAATCGTGACAAAAATGTCGATCCTCATTGGAGAATGACTTTGAAATACAGAAAAGGACGTGATGAGTTAAAAGAAAATTACGGCCCGTTGTGAAATAGCGGACCTGACACATATTTGTGACGTGACCGCATATACCGCCATTTTGGAATACATTAACCAGCCGGATTAATCGTTAACCTGTTTTGAAATAAATAATGGGGACACATAAGCATATGCGCTTAATTCGAGGGTCAAGACGCATAAACTATAACATTGATATATCTCGCTATACAATATCTACAAATGCTCATTCTCCCCCTCTCTTTTTCTCGCTCTTGCTTTGACCGAGATACATGGACGAAAGTATCAGGTACTCCGGCATTTTTTTATGGTAGCGTGCAATACGGGACCTGGGGGTTGTAGTAGTTCACTTATTTTTACTGTTATTTGTTTTACTGTCTTGATATTAAATTTTGCAACATTAACGCTACCGAAAAATACTTAACGCATTTTTAATGTACACCCGACATTACAATAGTTTTGTCTCCGCAGAAGACAAAAATTAAACCTGATCCGAAATTCTGCAGTTGACCCACTTTTAGTTGTCTCCTTAGCTGTTTATATGAAGTTAAACATTAATGAACAAAACCAATACAATCCACTGGCAGTAGTATACTATCGCAGAGTATCGTAATTCCGTTCATATTGCTTAGTTTTGTAGATCAGAAACAACCGCGATCTTGTGTTGTGAATGAGTGTCTTTACTAAGGCTGCGGTATGTTCGTGTTCATTTCCTTGTGATAGCGAGAACCTGATACTTGCACACAAGGGGTGCCCTCCTAAAATGTCGACAAGAGATTTAAACAACAGAAACAAAACCAAACATTTTTTCATCTTCGTGTAACACTAACAACTGACACACGCATGTACAAACTCCATACTGAACACATTTACAATGTCGATATGAATGGAGATTTTAAAAAATAATCTCTAATTACATCCGTTAAGAACGTCGGCAATTTTGACCTGTATAATGGGTTCCTTCAAATATAATCAATACTACGTACACGCCACAAAATATGTTCAAGGTAAATTTGAAAACCATGAGATACTCGTTTTTGCCGTGATACCATAAATATTACTGCCGTGATAACATAAATATTACTAATAATACGTGTTAAGAGTAATACGTATATTATATCCTCAATTCTTTTTTTTAATCGACAAAGTATGTGTATGTCACCCGCGTAGCTGAGTTATTTACTTATTTTTATTATTAGTATTAGTTTTTCTTTTTTTCATATGAGATTTATTATACTATTAAATGTATAAATGAAAATATACCTCTTCCCTCCTCTCTTCTCTCCCCAATCTCCCTCTCTCTCGTGTATGTGTGTGAGAGATTGTTTGTGTGTTCGTGTGCAAGTGTGTGTGGGTGGGTGTGGAAATGCTTGTATGTGCACATTACCATTTATGTTTTCTTTCTGCTTTATTTATTTGTGTATTTATCTACTTATCATTTATATGTACTTACTATTTGTACATACTTAGTTTTTTAAAAAAATTAAAGAAATGTAAAACAGGCGTCGGGTTCGATCCCAGAACGAAGGGATTGACATAGATTTTATTTAGCATGCTGTCTATAACATGTAACTTATGTGGTGTGGTAAATCGTTTACGGCTTCTACGCCACATTGGTATGCTGTATTTATCAGTGGCTTATGTTACCTTACTAGTCAATAGAATTCACGTAAAATAGCTGATAAGAGGTTGTAAATACAAAACTAAAATCGTACACACTGGTCTGGTCAGGTTATGTTCGTCATTTAAGAAGGTATTTAAATATTATACTGATGAAATTTTGTCATTGCAAATGTAAAAATTGACAGGGTGATTATATAAAATACCAGGTAATCATGCAATGGGGGAAGCAGTTACATGTTTACGCGATACCTACAGGTCGGGTGTGTTTAGGACTATATGTACATGTTTGCTTCTTGACCTCTTTATGATATAACCAGTATTTCACTTATTGTTTTATTAGAGTTCTGTAAATAATACATTATCACAGATATTGATACTCTCTTGCATAACAATGGGCACATCCATCTTGGTACTATTTCCCAGACCAAGAAGAGCTAATAACACGAAGCATTTGACAGGTGATTAAAGATATAAGTATATGTGTCAAACCGAAGGTTTTCAACAATCCACTTCTCTCACGTCCGGGTCAAACGAGCGAAACGTAGAGAAGTCTCCGTGATAGCCGACAATATGTCGGGTTTTGTTTTACCTAGCTGCATTTCTATAAGTCTATTGTATTGTTATACCCTACAAGTTCCTGAAACATGTATAAGTTTTGTCTCAAAATCACTACCGAGTCCTACGAAGACGTAACAGCTACATTATATAGTCCTCTAGGTTTGGTTTGGTTTGGTTTATTTTGTTAACGTCCTATTAACAGCTAAGGTTAGTCCTATAGTATGTCTGTTCCATATACTGTGCCCATTATCTTATTGATATGCGCACTACTCATTAGAAGAATAAGAATGTCCCTATCACAGTTGAATTTAGCAAAGGCCACGTGAGCTGCACTGTATAATGAAAATAATCATGTATTTGAAACAGTCAGGTTCACATGAAGACAGTTGTCAAGGAGACACCTATAGAAGAAAACAAGACACAGAAAACAGTTCAGTGAGGAAAGGTGCAAGACCATACGCGTTGCCATGGGGACAGAAGATTTATTTTTGGTCAATGTCTTCTGAAAAGAAAACACGGCAGATTTTCTTTTTATACTTAGGCAGCCACTTTTAGTCGCCTTTTACGATCAACATGCAGCAAGATACAGCGGGCCTTTGTTTTAGGGTTCTTAAATGTAAACCACACGTGGGGGCATAATAAATCACATCTGACGGTTAAGCATACACAGTTTATGTAAATTTACACACAGTATCTTAAAAATTAAACTTGTAAGTTATATTACAACATGGGCAACACGTTTTATTGATACACATATACACTATATCAGGTAACTCGATATAATTTGTTTCTGTGATCCATGCAAAACTCAAATATTTCATCTACAAAATTCTACAATTCCACAACCAGTTAATGTAGATTAACATGCTACAAATGAATCTATTAAAACTTACCTTTGGGGTGATGGTATACAAACGACGCTTGTACTGTAGCTGTGTCGGATCCACATGTATACTACTCCTATACGTGTTTATAACAACCAAGATTTTTGTGTGACACTGGTTATTGAATCAACCAAGCGTTATAATTAGACACGCAATGTTCTGTACCAGACGAGGTTGTGTATCACGGATGGAAACGCACTGAAGGAGACTACTAGGCTATCGATATATCGGTGTTGACAAACATACCTCTTGAATGGTGAATTGAATTGGTGTATGCTCGCGTCATAAAACCGGTAAATTATGTTCACGACAGATGGCCTGTTTTTTAAATAGACGATTACTTCATTTATTACTCTCGGGGACAGCCGAGGGCCTTTAGTCATACTTGGCATCGAAACTAGTATGTTGTTCCATTTTTTTCATCACAACGATAACCCGTAGTATTTTGTCCATTACTATACTTATGCGTGCGACTTAGTCTATATATTTTTGCAGAAAATATTTTCTATTTCTAATCCAAATAACCCGATTGAAAAATTGCTATACAAATACCGGTAATCTAGTAATGTTCCGCCAGCCTCTCCCATTATCGCTCGTATCATTGCTGTATTATTTTACATTGCGTATTTCTTAGCTACGTATATCTATGTAGTATATATATATATCTACTACCGCTTAATTAAGATATTATAAAACACCCTCTTTCATGATAACGTCTATTAATACATATATAATTGTAATCACAACAAGGAAATTGAAATAGAAACAGGATATAGATAACACTTGCTGCTGGCCTAACGTTTAGGCGGTAACATGTTCTGACAGCCACACCTGTTATAGCTCATATTTATGTATTGTTCTGAACCGGATAATAGTCGTAGCTATAGTTTGGTTTGGTTTCATTTGTTTAACGTCCTATTAACAGATTAGGTCATTTAAGGACGGCCTCCCGTGTTTGCGATATGCATGCGTGTGGTGAGTGCGTATGTGTGTTTTGGGAGGCTGCGGTATGTACGTGTTAAGTTTCTTTGTAAAAGGCCGGAACTTGCCGATTTATAGTGCTACCTCACTGAAGCATACTGCCGAAGACACCCGACAGGACACCCCACCCGGTCACATTATACTGACAACGGGCCAACTAGTCGTCCCATTCCCAAATTGCTGAGCGCTAAACAGGAGTAGCAACTACCATTTTAATGACTGGTATGTCTCGGCCAGGTACAGAACCCAAAGCCTTCTTCACAGGGACGACCGCTCAACTAAAGACCAAAAGTGAGGCATCTAACCGCTGAATGCAGATATTTAAAAAATACAACAAAGTCAGAATTAAAAACGAAACTGACTAGATAACCTGTCGTGAAGCACAGCAACACATACATGTAGCTGACCTTGGAAAGCTGTGGTCATTATCCCGCTACAGATCGTATCGTTACTTTATGTATTGTGTACATGCACCGCTTAATTAAGATATTTCGGATATATCCTCTTATTTTTATCATTATTAATATGCTCGGTTGTGACTTTCATCATAGCAAGGGAAATTTGAAGTAGTTACAGTAGCCTGTTGTCAAGTTCAATAATAGGTACCTACACAATTCCGTTTGGCTTCTTGTTTAAACCATCAAATCCCTCAAACTCTAAAGAGATCGTATCGTCCTTTAACATTGTGTGAAATAGGGATAAAAATCTCTTAAGGAATGAAGCCACTAGAGCGCTGACAATTTTGGCTTACATTCATACGTATATGACGGACAGAGAGGAAACTGATAGTCCTTCCTGTTGTACATGTTGGTTTAGATTTCGGTCTGTATTTTGCAATCCCTTTCAACAGCTATGGTAATTAGGGGCGGTATCACCTGTGTGCGATATTCAGGCGAGCGGTGTGCCTACGTTATGGGAGAGTAGTATGCTGTGTCTGTGATAGTGCGGAACTGATGCCGACTTCATAGTGCTACATCACAAAAGCGTACTGCCAAATACACCGTACAAATAGCTTCCATACAGAGTAAAACTTGTAAGTAGCAAATGTATATTAAATTCAACGGCTATCAAGAGGCACTTTTAAGGACAGATAATTAATGATACAATATAAATTTGTTGACATGTAATTCCAAAGTCATTGTATGGATTGCTTCAGATCAGTGACATGCTAATGTCAGAAATTTGTATTTTATCTCCGTGTCAGCAAGTTGATCAGATCCTAGGTCAAAAGGCACAATGTCTAGTCTGTTAACTTAAACTCTGAGGAGGTTGGGCCTTACCAAATACATTTATAATTGAGAGTGCTTGTTTCATGGGTCTGTCTCAAAGCCAGGTCTGTGTGAGTCACATGTCTACTCAGGTGTTACCAAGAAAACCAAATACAACCTAGTTTAAACCTAACATTTTTGTTTAATTTGAGGCAAAAAGCAAGGGTAACAGATACTTATTAACAGGACTGGGAGTATTATAACTAATCCTTAGGACATTGGGTGGTTTGTTTTACTATTCTGTACCATCTTTCCCGTTTATCATGAAATGTATATTTTGGCAAAGCCGTATATATGACCTCAAAACCGAAGCAATATGTTAACGTCAAAATGAAGTGTGATTTCGCAATTGGTTAAACATTCGCCAGCAGTAGTCAAAGTAATGTCAGTATATTCTTAACAATCAATAATGCGATATATCAACATGTCTGCTCCCATCAAACAGACATATCCATGATACTATCATGTGAGAAGGTGCTTCTAACAGTTATCGTCTTAAAAGCTAAAATAATGCTTTTAAGGCCGCATTTATATTTTCCTAATTATTTCGTTTAATTTTAGTGATATATTTCTGTTGAAAATAGAGGAGGATCTAAGTTGAACATTTCTCCTGTATTGCATTGTTAGCTTTTTAATTTCAAGAAATAAATTATGATGCTGCAATATTCATGTATTGCAATAACTGTCCTCATAAGCCAAGCAGGTGCATAGGTGCTAGCACTATATTAACTAAAGTGAGTCCAATATGTGCGAATCAAGCTTCGAGAGACGGGGGCGTTCTCTGGGTCTCTTGCACGTTAAGAAATCAATACCTAATTTGCTGTATAAAAAAATGTATGGTCACGGTACAGTTGTCTTGTTGAAGTCAGCGAGGAAGTTTTATTGCTTATTTCCAAAATTAGCAGCCTTGTTATGGAAATCAATAAATGCCAGAAAATATCATCTTTAAAACATCGAAATCTCAATAAGTATTCGTCGTGTCGTTATCGGATGAATCTGACTGAAACATGTATTTGCACTCATTTGTTTGTTGCATTTTTAAACGTGCTATGAACAGCTATATGTATACCCTATATATTATTAAACATGGAAATATACGAGACATCTGACGGCCATAATTACTAGAATACGTACATTATGTTATGGAGCTGAAGGCACTGGGGGGCCGCGGTAGCCGAGTGGTTAAGGTGTCCCGACACTTTATAACTAGCCTTCCACCTCTGGGTTGCGAGTTCGAAACCTACGTGGGGCAGTTGCCAGGTACTGACTGTAGGCCAGTGGCTATCCTCCACCTCCAAAACCTGGCACGTCCTTAAATGACCCTTGCTGTTAATAGCACGTTAAACAAAAACAAACCAAACAAACCAAATTTAGGCACTGGTTGAGCTGATTAAGGGATGAACGTTTCATCTGTCGCGTGAAATTGCGGTCATGCTTTCTGGATGAGAAGAGGAATATAATATTGTTTTCGGGGGAGACAGGCTTATTTTACCTGTAAAACGTACATTTGTATATATCTACTCCTTTGAAATAAATGTTGGACCGATTGGTTTTAAGTTTCGGTCTGTATTAGCATTTGAACACACACATACGCACTCAACACACGCATGCATGTCAGACGCACGAGAGGCCGACCTTAATGACATGAGCTGTCGAAAGGACGTTAAATAAAGCAAATGAAACCAAACCAAATCTTTCAACATCTACGGTTATTTAATAACGGTATCGCCGGTGTGCGAGCTGCATGCTTATGCTTCTGATAGCGCAGAACTGATGCTGACTTTATAGTGCTACCTCATAGAAGTGTACATACTGCCGAAGACACTGTACAGATAGGTTCCAGACGTTGTAACACATGTAACTTGTAAATAGCAAATGTATATAAATGCAACACATATACATAAAGTGGCATTGTTAAGGAGATAAATTTAGTGATGAAATATATAGGTGTTGTCATTAAGTCATTGTGTTCGGCGATATGTTTATCTCAGAAATTTGTGTTAAAGTCTGTGTTAGCAGGTTTATAAGATCCTCGGTTTAAAGTGCCAACTTCGCCTCGTCCAGTAACTCTACACTCTGAGTAGGTAAGGCCTTACCGCACACTTCTTTTAATTGAGAGTTCATTGTTTTATTAGTCGATCTCGAAGCCAGGTCTGTGGCTAGATTCGGTTTTGCGATTGTTAAACGTCCGATCAACAGCTAACGTCATATCAGGACGGATTCTCGTGTGTGCGAGATGAATGCATGATGATTTGATTTGATTTGGTGTATTTTGTTTGACGTCCTATGAACAGCTAAGGTCATATAGTGCGTGTTTTGTCTTATTGTGATAGCATGGAACCGATACCGTCTTAAATGTGCTGTAATAATGAATAAAAGAAGGGGTTCGAAAAAATAACGCTTTTGTTTCATTTCGTGTGTGAAGTTAAGTTGGTCCTTCGCATGGGTTTCAGAGCTTTCAACGTCGGCCATATAAAATAACACCTTTATGCTACATTAACTCCGACAGGCATTTTGTTGTGAAATGCTGCATATCCATCCGACATGTTATTCACATGAAGGAAAGACTCGAGTGGTTTTCCGTATACACCCGGAACAATTATAACATCGTTTATACGTGCCTTAAATATAATTTGTATTAAGCTTCAGAAAACATTGTTAAAGACAATTTTGAAACACCTACACGGAATAATACATCAATACACACAAAACAATTAGCTTAGGCCATAACAGGACGGAACACGTGATCTACGTGAAGCAATAGGGCAACAGATCCATGTTGGTCTCTTCGATACCCGCTAAGTAATAGTCACGGAAGAAAATCGTCGATTTGGCAGTGGGCTTTCATCTTCTTCCACAATAATTCGCTTTTGATAAGAACATGGTACGTATTATATCAAGCACACAATTAATCGTCGCTTGCGATATAGTGTACTTGGCTATATATTTTTTGTTAGGGCCAATCGAATAAAAATCAAGATGGTCATTCTTACATGTAACGTAGTGAGAATGACCATCTAGATTTTAATTAGATTGTGTTAGGGTTGGTTTAGTTTATTTTGTTTAACGTCCTATTAACAGCTAAGGTAATTTAAGGACGGCCTCCCGTGCGTGCGATATGTGTGTTAGGGCGTTCCGTGTTCATGATAATATAAATGTTTCTATTCCTGGCTATACAGAGCGTAGAGACATTCCGTGTATTAAGTCATATCAATCATTTATTACATACCTTTAAAGAACACAGAGGTATTCCATCGATAGCTATAACAAAACAACATGTTTTTATTGTACTGTGATGTGTTTTATTTACCTAGTGTTAGTAATTGTTTGAGTGTGACGTCTTTACAACAGGTCGGTAGGGCCGGGTACGATTGTATTTCACGTGGACTTTGTTTGAATACATTCAACTAATCCCATATGTCGTACATACAAGATGTAGATGCAACATTCAGTGTGGCACGAATAAAGAGGAAACACGTTTTACAGACGTATATACAAGTTATTTATTATGGTCCTTTGTCAAACACGTGCTCTCGAGCTTTAATGATTGGAATCAAGACGATATTATAGGAGACATTAGTCCTAATGATTTGACTTATCCGGCCTCACTGAAAAGTTATGTCGTTGACTAGACTTCAATGAGAAGATATCACACGATCTCTCTATTATAATATATTACATATGGCTATTCAGCTTTAATAAAACTTGATATACACATTAAACAATTAAATGACCAGTTAAGCTGGTAGTTTTTCTCCGCTTTCCTCCAACTCCAAAACCTGACACGTCCTTTTTTAATGACCCTGGCTGTTAATAGGACGCTAAACAAAATAAACAACAAGGAGTGTCATCGGAACAAAGCATATTAACGGGAACAATAGAAGCGGAGGATCAATTTCCTTTCTGCTATGTCTTAATCTAAGATGTCAACGTACATTGTACTAACATACTAATCGTTTCTCATGTACACACAGTCACTGTATCTAATAAAGTAAAGAGCATCCACATACTCACTTCCGTCAGCCTACAAGGCAATTTTGGCCATTTTAGATTTATCTGATAAATGTTATCGGTCTAGCTATTTAATTTTAACCGGCCTGTATACATTTTTCTTTATCGTGTATGGATAGAAATTCACTGGGGTACAATCTAATTAAAATCTAGATGGTCACTCTCACTCCGTTACATGTTCATGTAACGGAGTGAGTGACCATCTAGATTTTGATCAGATTGAGGATACTCCTTTTTTTGTAGTGAAGTGAAATTTAATCTGTTAAATGCTATATTTTCTTTGACACTTCATACATTGTTGTTCTTCCTTCAGATCGGTCAGACGTTTAAAAAATATTTTATTTTATATTAGAAAACGGGCACTTTCACGTGTTGAGGAAGACACAAATTAGCATGTTATTTAAGCTATTGTTCAAAATTACCCAAACGGTCCAGGATACGCTAGTGAAGTGAAATTTAATCTGTTGAATACTATATTTTATTTGACATTTCATACATTGTTCTTAATTTCAAATCGGTCAGACGTTTAGAAAATACTTTATTTTACTAGTTGGGTGACACCTGAAGGATGTCACAGAAAGAATAAAGCGTAATGAGGGGCGATAACTCTGTTTCAGCAGTTTTCATCAAAATCGCTCAATATCTAAATTTCAACCAATGAGAAGACTATTGGTAAGATAAATATAACTTTTGATCCGAGCTTTATTTTTGATGTGTATTAAAGGACATCATTCAAAGCATGTTTGTTGTTTCAAGTAGTGCTAGAACGGGTAACAAGATATCCGGTTCATGGTTTGGTTTGTTCTTCACAGTTATGTTATCCGGTTAGCTTTTGAAATATCCGATAACCGCCGTTTGTGCAAAGGCTCTCGAAACTCCTTCCTCCCCTGTTCAAATCTCTGGTTCTATACAATATAAGTGTAGTCTTGCAGTAAAACCACTTAATTGTTGTTAGTTCTGTGGAAATACTTGTTAAACCTGAATTAAATTAATAATTACGATATTTCTCTCTGCGTGTTTTGTTTATATAGCGTCATATTCATGATAGAACAGAAATGCACAGTGTACAGTACAGTACTACTATATTATTTACAATATAAGTGTAGTCTTGCAGTAAAACCACTTAATTGTTGTTAGTTCTGTGGAAATACTTGTTAAACCTGAATTAAATTAATAATTACGATATTTCTCTCTGCGTGTTTTGTTTATATAGCGTCATATTCATGATAGAACAGAAATGCACAGTGTACAGTACAGTACTACTATATTATTTACATCCCACAACAGACTTCAACTTCAAAGGTCGGATATCCAGTTACGGTTCTGTTAGCCAGAGTCAGTTAACCAGTTGGCATTTTCCCGTTCAAGCATTTGTTTTTCAACAAATTTAACAGTAGCATAATGATTGTCAAGTCATAGCATGGAAAGGGAACTGTCCATGGAGAGACAGATTGACAGAAAACTCTATACTATGGACTCCAAATCTAAATTATCAATTGTTTAAGAACTGACAGTATATGAGAAATTTGGTGTTCACCCAATACTTCCATTAACATGTAAAGAATTAATGAATTATCTCTACACGAGACTTTTACATTAAAGACTAAGCAGTAAGATAAAAATCAAAGTAAATTTCTTCCTCATTTGATGAATACCTGCAGCTGCTGTAGCAAAAAGCTGTTTGTTTTTCTTCTGCTTTCCCTTAATGCATCCTGCTCTAACCACTCATCAAATTTGTGGGAATAACCTACAAACAGAAAAATATATTTCAGTCACAAATCACTTTTTCAATTTTTTAATTTATTTGCATTCGGAAGTCCCACATTAAATTTGAGAAGACACCGCCATTCCGCCAAAAAGTGCAAGATGGCCACCTGTGGGACCAAGTTGTTTTTTCCAATTCGTATCAAAATGCTTTATGCACAACTAGGGATCAAAGGTAAAATTCATGTCCAAATTTGAAATTTAAGATCCCTCAATATTTTCTAAGAAATAGCGATAGCAAACTTCAGCTGTCAAAATCCAAGATGGCCACCTGTAGTCCATGTTGTTTTCAGATCAGTCAATATCGCACAACAAGGGACCAAAGGGAACCTGCATGTGAAATTAAAGACAGATCCCTTCTGTACTTTCTGAGAAATAGCGATAACAAGAATTGTTTATTGACAGACGGAACATGGAAACAGGGCAATTTGAAGATTGTGGGCTAATAAAAACCAACACAAACACTTTACTGTGTTTGTCTTGCCATGGTCTATCCATACAAGACTAGCAAGGTTAACACCCCAGTGTGTGCACACATGGTCCATATATAGTGACCTAGCACAACCAGCAACCAAGGTATATATAAGGCTGTTGGTATACATTCAGGTAGATTGGAAATTCCTGAATTTTTAAACCTTCTGTAATTCTAAGAAACAGTCTTTTTGTGATTTTGAAAATGTATGTAATGTTCATTTTTCTTTCATTAATAAAGCATTTTTCTGCAATAATTAACGATTGCGCAAAGTGATTTAAGTAAAATGGGTCACAGATGTCATTTAAACAGAAACAGACAAAATGAAAAACAAAGGGGTACTTTTCCATCCACAGACAGATGGACACAAACCTAGTAGTTTTACAGTGTCTCAGGGGGTACAAAAATGTTATTGATCAGTACTACCTATGCAATGAATTCTGCAGCGGGTTCCTTTTCCCTCTAAAACTGTCACCGGATAGTAGATATCCTGTGATGATTTCTTAGGCACTTTTAACAGGTTCTTTGTCTTCACTCCTTGACCTTTACAAAGTTCACTGAAGAGAGATTGTTTCAAAAGCACGTGAAAAATACAGTACTACTTATACACATGTAGTATAATTTGAATTATACATCTAACTGTACCATAACATTAACTTGATGACTCAGAAATCAAAATGTTATCCAATCTCTGAGGTCAAGACAATTTGACATAACTTTCTACAGAAGAGTATATGTTACTTATCTAATAAATTGTAACTTTAACAGTTCATATAAACATATTTATGTAATATATCCAACTCAGGAAAACATAATAATAACTGGTTCAGAGAACAGTTCAATTCTATGTTATCATATATATACAAAATGTATGC
Source organism: Pecten maximus (assembly GCF_902652985.1). NCBI lineage: Eukaryota > Metazoa > Mollusca > Bivalvia > Pectinida > Pectinidae > Pecten > Pecten maximus. Next base: position 20,423,097 of record NC_047027.1, read on the forward strand.
TATGCCTACATCACTTGTCACCAGTATAAGAAACACTATATCTGTCTCTGTTAATGATAGCAGGTACTTAAAAGTAATATATATGCAAAATGAAAGTATAAATTATTGTTTTTAATATAACCATTTAATCATATAATAACAGATTAATAAGTTTCATTAAATCGATTATTTATATAGCTAGTAAAAATAAACTCGCTAATAATATAAGCATTTCGACCCTAATGATTAATTTTGAAATCGCAATTTACTGAATTTAAAACACACACACACACATATATATAACTTTAAAAAATATATAGTTCTGAGCGTAATTTAATTATTGTTATCAAGCTGACGTAAATTAGGACAGAGACTTGTATGGCTTTGTTTAAGTACTGTACTGAAAATGGCACCATGCCGCTATATATATAGCAAGTAAACAAAGTCCTGTTGATTTTTTGTGTCACGGGATATTATAACAGATGTATAAGGGAATTTTATCACAAAGCATGCTTTGCATATATTACTTTAACCAAACTCACAAGCATAACAATGCGGTCGTTTGGGAGATTTCGTTTTTAATGACAAAAGTAACATACGATTTACTGCAGAATACATATGAAACAAGGGTGGAAATTTCCACTGACACCGCCAATTCGTGTCCATATGGACTAAGACCACAATTAGCTTCGCTATATGTTTCATTGTAACATTAAAATTCATAATAAATTCCCAACATCTCATATGCAACTTTCCATCTCACCTGGCCAAGACCAACATCTGAGAAGCAAAATATAAAAGTTTCAACCCAGCATGTTGGGCATTTTCTGGAGATAGCTGTCAAAATGTGTCACCAACGTGGATTATATACATCCGGGTCAGGGGTAGAGGTCAAATCAGGACTCATCACACATGGTCCTGGAGCACATAATAAATGATCAATATTATTATTTTACATCACAAAACATAGATTGACATCTCTGCTTTAAATCCACATGAAATTCATCAACAGAAATCAAGTTCAAAGAGGCATTTGATTGGTTTTCCTGAGATACATACATTTTTGAGGGGACTTCATTCGTGGGGCCTGAACCCGGAAGTACTTAATTGTGGTCTTAATCCATATCAAGAAATAATCATCGTCGACACGAGTTACTTCCCTTGCAGCTCAGCCCCGCCCACTAGTTTTAAGCAAAATTAGGTGTCTTTTGACACTTCATTCATCATTTTCTCCGCTTTTAAGTAATGGTATTCCTATTACGCTAAGAATATCATCAAACCAACACTATTTTTTAATTTTGTTATTTTACATAAAATAACACTACAAAAGAAATGCCGTAACTTTACTTTAAACGATGCAGTCCGTGGTACACTTTGTAACGTGAAGTAGTGGGGTGACCTCAAGGGTGCAACAGTTTTTTGAAGAAATCCCTTGCTAACCTCTGACCAATCAGCTATTACGCTGACAATGACATCATTTAATGTTTTTCATTACCAGCCAATCAAGTTCCGAGGATATGTTCTAAAAATATAAACCGTAATTTCCCAAAATTTCTTGCAAACTGCCTTCCGGTGTACTGGGAAATTATGCCCCCGATAGCAGATGCTACAGGCACGAGTCAAGTCTGTAAACTGGTAGAATTCACGTGCGTTTTCGTCCGTGCTCGACAGTATCTGCACCTGTTCATCATATAATTAAACCTTCAAAAGTCATTACACTTTAAATAATGAGTAACTGTGTAACAGTATATATCGAGCAATGGACGTAGCTCGACGTAGACTTACACAAGTCCTAACTTTATGTGAAGAACTCGTCCAATTTATTTATTGTTACTACATGTAATAAGACATTTTGACACGTACAAAAAACTAACATATTAATTTTTATAACGAACTTTTTATTTACAAAAGATTCAAAAGTAAATATAAAAAAAATGAAATCCAAATAGCAAAGAAATTAAAGACAAACACTATTACATTGATAATTGAAAATTAAATAAATTGGATATAAAATAAATTCCATGAAATTAACTTACTACTTAGGGTTCAAGGGACCTAAGTAGGTTAATTTCTTGGAAAGTATGTTATATATGGAATGATGAAGTATCACAATAAAGTATACAGAAAAATAATCTCAACAAAATTAACACCAGTAACAAAAATAAACAAAACACAAAAATGTGAAGTAGTCATTGTTTACATAGAATCACCGAGACGAACAAAAACCAACAACATATATATCAATAAACGTTAACATTATATTTGGAGATTATCACAATTTATTCTGGAGCTATTTGCTCTTTCAAAATCAATATTTCTTTATATAATGTGATAGATACATGCTTCCAGAATCCTGTCAAATTTAGTTCAATTCCAATAAGTAGAAATTGTTGATGTATATATTTGTAGATGACAGACAGAATACCACAGTATGGCATAGGCCCACATAACTGTTAACATATATAAATTATACAAACTTGTTTGTATGAAATTCAAATTGAACTTTCTAATGGTCAGTACTTATAAGACACTTCACAACCATAATATTTATCTCACATTGAAACATCATAAAAAGTCAACTTTGGACCAGGTGATCTAAAAACACAATGTCTCATATTCAATGCTCACAAGTGATCAGGATTAGCTACCCTTTATTATGAATACAACTTTGTTTATTGTGATCAGGTTTCAAACAGACACTGCACAGTACAATGTGGTCAGGTTCCCTTTCAAATTTCTCCAGTAAAACCAACCTATTTTGTTTTTCTAACACCTGTCTGAGTGCTATCAAACCATTATGGTTAGTTGCCCTGAAATATGTCTTGGTAAGGACATCATTAAGCTTTTCAAGGCCTTGCTGTGTGAATTTTACAATGTTCCCATGCATGCTGATAAGTTCCGTTACATGGTAACGCAATATGTGGATGTATGGCGTAACATCCTTTGCTTGGTACACATGTATGAGACTATCGCACCAAGGCTCAATAAGTTACTGAATTGTTGCTGAATCTGGACATTCATCTTTGACGAGAGCATTGATTATCATAAATTGCTCCCAAAGATTTTGAATACACAAAGCCCTTTCTTTGTCAGCAAGGAGATCTGTTGCCTTGAATTTTGAAAATAAAAATATCACTTTTTCTGGCCCAGTCAAATCACGATATTCTAGTTTTCTCGTATCTTTGTTCACATTCAAATGAAAATCTATTCCACACATTGCCAATGTATGTTCAAGAGCTGATATGTGCTTGATCTTTTCTCTATCAAGTTTCTGGAAAGTGCTTTTTTCTGTTATATTGTCCAACATTCTTAATTCAGCAATGAGGAGATTAAACAGCTTGTCGGTAATGCGCAGGAAAAGGTGCAAATGATCAATAACGACACGAGAGGGTGGAATTGAAGGACAAATTGGCAACCGTACTAGAGAGAAATGGTTGGTTTTTCCTTTTCCCCTTTTCTTCCCTTTAGATACTTGTACTATATCTGTCTCCTGCATATATGTTAACCTTGCTCCAAGGCTTTCGTCATGAATAGACCACTTCTTTGTGAAATCAGATCTTTCTCTTTTGCTACACGTACAGTAAATACACGAGTATTCTGCCAATACATGAGGAATTCCAACAGCTAAGAGGAGAAATTTGTAATCACCACCCAGGTAGATATTTACATCAAACAGTGTGTCCCCCACTGAAATTTTCTGCAGGGAAGCAACCTCTGATCGTAGATCTGCTAGAGCTAGTGACAATTCATCATAGCTTTCTTTGGTCTTAACTATACAAAGCGGGTAGTTGCCAGCAGCAGAGGTACATTGCTTCTCATTAAGTACAGTAAAGGTCACATTGACAACATGAAGTCTTTTACCAATCATTGTACCATCTGCAGATAGTTTAATATCAAGACCATTTTCAAACATATCTGCAATTTTGGACAACAGATCTGACATCACCTCTTTTAACCGTGTTTTTAACGACTGTTGCACACCTAAACCATCTGGTGTATTTATTATTTCAAATCCAGCATTCAGATCTGAAATAAACTTCTGAATTGAATGGCTCCTTGAAATATTTTTAAATAGCATACTTAGTTCATGGTAAGCTTTGTTTGAGACATTGTAAGTGTCTAATACATACAAAAGAGTACTGAGTGAATCTTTATCTGAATCAGACAGATTTGAGTTCTTTTGGTCATTTAATAAACTAAGAATTTCTTGACTTCCATCCCTTTCCAAAATAACTCCAGTTACCTTGTATGTATCTGTTTCCATAAAACCTAAGGCTGTTTTACACATTGATTTCTCGCATTTTCTGCGTTTATTCTGCTGGCTAGGAGTACAATCCCCAAACGGTTTTCTAGTTTTACCTTTAGAACTAACTTGTTCAGAACTTAATCTGCTGAATGCTATATTTTCTTTCTCTTCTAAAGCTTTCTGACAGTTTTGAAGTTTTAACTGTAATTTTTTGTTTTCTTTTCTCAATATTATTTCCTCATTTTCTTTTGACTTTGTATATTCTAAAATATTTTGCTCAATTTTTTGTATGCTTGAAACAAGTGTTTCAGCCTTTAAACTACTGTCACAGCAATGTCCCTGAACCTTTACATTCCAATTATATGTTGACCCTACTAGTCCTTCTTTAAAAATTCTGAACTGTGCCCCTCCTTTCACCTTGTTCTGTAGTCCGACAGCTTTTAAGCGAAATAAAACTGCACGTAAGGCACTGCAAGACTTACTGTCTACATTGAAAGAATCAGAAAATGACATCTTATCCTTCAAAGTGGTTACAAACCTCATTATTATTTCAGGTGTTAAAGCTTGGTGCCAAAAATAATCATGTAAGATTTCAAAAAGAACTAATTTGCTTATTACAACCATTTTCAACAATACAGGGAGTATTACTTAGATTTTTCAAAAAACAACTAGTTAATTGTTTACTTATAAATACAAACCATTTCCAACAGTACAGGGAGTAATCAATGTCAGCTAGTACATTTATACAATGGCTATAGATTTTCAAAAAAACAACTTGTTAATTGTTTACTTATAAATACAAACCATTTCCAACAGTACAGGGAGTAATCAATGTCAGCTAGTACATTTATACAATGGCTATAGATTTTCAAAAAAACAACTTGTTAATTGTTTACTTATAAATACAAACCATTTCCAACAGCGATATTTCAAAGATAAGAGGTACAGCTTTTATATTGTTCTAAAGTAAAACACTGCTCAGTAAATGAGGTACGAAATTTTTGTTTCCAGGACATTTTACGCAAGAAAATGTTAGTACATTCCCTCTTGGAATGTAATGCTACTCCGTATGATCTGGCATTAAAATATGATCCACCAGTGGTTGTCTTTGTCTAACGAAAAATCGCACCGTTTCAGTCTTCACATAATAGTTGTCACAAACGGAGTTTAAAATGCGGTAGTCCCAGGAATCACAAAGAATTCTGGTAAGGATTCCCCTTGTTCTGATGGAATATACTGTTCTGTCCTTGTATTTCTTCAGAGGTATCCCAGCGGCTTTTATTAGATGATTGACATCCTCCAGGTCTTTTTGAGAATGTATACTCAACCGTATTATAATTGAACTGTCACTTCCTCTTCCTCCTCCAGTTAACTGTTCCTTTATCTTAACAGCAAGTTCCCCTAATATTGAAGACCCAATACTGGAGCCCGAGGGGTTGATAAGTATTTCTTTAGTCTTTTTCACTTCATCATATTTCCTATCCCAACCTGTAACAAATTTCTATATTTAAAATAATGCAAACATGTGAAACCATTTTAAGCCGTATCATAGAATAATAATTTGTATAAGTTTGTACAGGTTTTGATGACAATATTTCAGTTTTTGCCTTGCTTTCTCAATAAAAAAATAATAAAGTTAGCAACTTAGCAGGTACACATGTCAAGTCCATGCTATTACATTACACTTCATTTAGTATCTAAAATCCCAGAAAACTTGTCATTAGATAATTATCTACAATCCACAACATTTGGAATATTAAGTTTAAGTATATGTTTGTACAAAAAGCATGTAACATATACCTATGTAGTGGACAAGGACGTCATCATTTTCTGCTGCTGAAATCTGCACAGGGTAGATTCCTTCCTTCCAAGACTTTTCGGCAGCTGGTCTCCTCCGCCTAGTGATAGGCACTTGAAAATCATTCAATACACTGCAAATGAAAATTGAATAAACAAATAAACATCACTCATAAGTAGTTAATGACTGACTATAAATATAATCACTCAAGGTAAATTAATTAAATTATGCTATCTATAATGAGTACTGTACCACATTGTCATTATGCTATTTAATCAATATTACACTTTTAAAAATGTTAAGTTGGCTATGAATTTTGACAAATATTTTATCATTTTTTTCATAGGTAGCAGTGACTGAGTCTAGGCCTGGCTATCAACAGGACATACTACAACCTGTGTCTATATCTACCTTGTTTAAAAAAATCATAATATGTAATAAGCGTACATGCTCTTATTTATTGTTTTTATTTAAAACGAGCCAGACACCTGTGGTAAAACAAACAAACCTATATCCTATGGGTTCAATTCCTTGACGGAGATAAACCAATGCCTATAACATTGGTACATGTACTGTTCATGTTGATTGTAGAATTGACACTATTGCCAGCTATGTTATTATATGTACAAGTCTGTAGATAGGAATTTGCATAAAATATCTGTCAACTGCCTCATTATCCCGTGGATACCGTCATTAAAGGAACTTATTTGTGTCAACTCCTTCAAAAAGCCCATTAAGCTCAGCTTAAGTACCTAAGTTACAACATTACTGACCCCCCCCCCCCCCCCCCCCAACTTTCCCGGCGCCAAACAATTACAACCACCACACAATTTAATCTTCGTTCATTCAAAATATATAAATCATGTGCACCGACTCGGTAAAGATTCATTTTTCAACCATCGATTTAAATCGGGATATGATTAATAATTGATATAGAACCTACAGGTTACCGTGCACAAATAGGTTGTTATTTCCCTCTGCACCGGCGGCTTTCACTTCTCAATCCAAATTACACCAAATATCAAACTATTTCACTTATATTTTTGTAATCTTGTGTGGCAATAAATGTTGCAGTTAAATTCATTCAAATTACTTACAATTTACTTACTGGTATGAGTCGACTGGCAACCCTTCCCGTTGTATTTGTGTGTGACGCTTAGATCTGCCGCTGCAAGCCATGTTGCCCATCATCTCAGTAAAAAGGGGAGAGAACTGTGGTCAACATTGTTTGTTGAAAGCGCGCGATTTTTTGATATGTTAAAACTTTCGAAGTAGAAGTTACTGGACATTAAAAGATTCTCTTGACTCAAAAACAATTTAGAATTGATCTGACAAGTATACTTTACCAATTTTACCTGTAGCCGGAGAAAACATCCCCTGTTTTCGGGTGCACGATACCTTTGCGCGGTTGAGGCCGCAATTCATACTGTTCACAACTCGCCATCTTTTCAAGGGAGATAACTCGGTTCTAGTATTTCACGACCCGCAAAAGACAATACATGTTGCACGAGGGTGATAGGTTAGAATATCTGCGTAAGCATAACCAGAAATATTTTTACAAAAAAATCGGTAAAAACAGAAATTCTAATTCACCCCAGATTTCAATAAATCAGTTGTTGACCATTTCAATAATGTAGCTAACAATGGTGTTAACTCCGTTTCTACAATCGAGAACGAGGCTGAAGTCGATGAGGCTGTAATTTTTGAAGAGTTAGATATTGATTTTACTATTAATGAAATACAATGTGCAATTAATAACCTTAAACGTGGTAAATCACACGGTTTGGACTGTTTGTTAAATGAATGTTTTATTGAAGGTAAAGCGTTCTTATTGCCCATGTTGCATACATTATTTAATAATATTTTAAACTCTGGATGTTTTCCGTCTGAATGGTCTACTGCTACTATTGTACCTGTTCACAAGAAAGGGAATCGAACTGACCCTAACAATTATCGGGGCATTAGCCTAATTAGCTGTTTATGTACATTGTTTACCTCAATTCTCAACAAAAGATTATTAGATGTCTGTACCAGACATTACATTTTAACGGACGCTCAATTCGGATTCAGACCTGGTGTTAGTACAATTGATGCTATATTCGCTTTGCAAACTATAATTTTGAAAGCTTTGTCTAAGAAAAAACGTCTTTATTGTTGTTTCGTAGATTTTCGTAAAGCGTTTGACTATGTAGATAGAGTGAGTCTCTGGTATACTTCAGTTAAATCTTGTGTTGTAGTTAATGGAAATTGTTCAATTTTTTTCTTTAATAACGTCGGATTGATGCAAGGGGAAATTTTGTCTCCTTTACTTTTTTCTTTGTTTATAAACGATTTTGAGAATAGTTTTATTGAAAGTGGTGCTCCTAGTTATGATTTTGGAGAATTGAGTCTATTCCTTCTTCTGTACGCTGATGATCTGGTGTTGTTTTCTTAATCAGTTGAAGGGTTGCAAGGGCTTTTAAACAGTTTAAATACCTATGCAGATAAATGTAACAGTTAACAGTAAATACAGAAAAAAAACTAAGATTGTTATTTTTCGTAATGGCGGCATAGTTAAAGTAAACGAAACTTGGACTTTCAATGGGGAATTGCTTTCAGTAGTTGATCAGTTTTGTTATTTAGGCGCCCTCTTCCGATTCAACAATAAATTTAGTTTTATGTCTAAACATGTGGCTGAACAAGGACGAAAAGCTCTTTTTGCTCTTCGCTCCAAATGTAATAATATGAGTTTGAATATCAAAACTATGTTGCACCTTTTTGATACATATGTCGGAAGTATTCTTTTTTTATGCCTGTGAAATATGGGGAATTAATAAAGCGCTTGAAGTAGAAAAAAATCATTTGGAATTTTGCAAAAAATTACTTGGTGTAAAGAAATCTACATGTAACGCTGTGGTATACATTGAACTTGGTCGCCAACCGCTAGCTAATACACAATTGTTTAGGATGTTAAAATATTGGTTTAAATTATTAAATTTGGATAAATGTATCTTAACTGAGGCGTATGACTTTCTTTACAGGGAAACGGAGAAGGAACGTCCTAAGCAAAATTGGTTAGTTTTTCTAAAATGAAAATTATTTGAGCTAGGTTTTGGTTATGTCTGATGTACGTTAATTGACCACCTCCAGCTAGATGTCACCATATTAACACCCCCAAACCCAACCCAACCCCATCCGGCCATGGACGGTTTTACCTAAAGCTTATACATGTATCTTCAATGCCAGTACATGTAGGACGGTGATCTAAAGTTCTCTGGCTGCAGTTCAAAGGAACCTCGCAACTTACCTGTGATAAAATTCACAACTTACCTGGCTGTGATCGGGTGACATGTTGACAAACGGTGATGAGTACACAAGCAAATTCACACATGTTCCTATTAATCTGATATTTGTATAATTGTCTGGTGACAATTTCAGGAGGTATCAAACGCTATTTTTATCAGCGGTATTATCAAGCAGGGACATACATATCTCATATGTCCCTTTATCAAGTAATCATTAAGGAACATAAAATGTCAAACATTCCAGGAAAATCAAAACCAGGAATAATATGCATAGAAAAAAACAGGAGAAAGATCCTACGGTCGGTTAATTTATGTACATATCTGTGATATTTAAATAAGACCCACTAAAAATCCTTTAAACTTTGTCATAGTAAACATAGTATATGTCCGGAAACTGTTTTAACGTCTTAAACAGTCAAAACTTTGATGTTTTGTTTTGTTACACCCGGCGAATTTTAGGTAAAATTTATCTAAACAAGACAGTAGTAATCGGTATTATTTACAGTATTTACGGCCCGTCACTGTGTCAGTGGACGATCTGAGCCTTGATTTAACACTAGGTTCAATGTTAGGCGCAGGCGTACAGCCAAATCTCGCGACACAAAGCTTCCGCTCCAGATAACAAAATGGGGCATGCGTGATGTAGCGAGACTTACCTATGCTTCAGATCTCGGATATACAAGTCTCTGGTAACAGCGAGAGTTATCTTTTTTTTTTCCACCGATGAGAATATTCGAAAAAAGACGGCCTCGTAAACAAGTTTTACTTGAGCTGCGGGATATACGACTCATCAAATAAGACGACCTTGAAAAAGGCCTGTTTCGAAAATAAAACTTGAATTCCTTACCAAAACGCGGCTCATTATCGAAATATTATGGAAATGAGGTAACCTCTCCTTGCACGGTAATTTTTTCCAAAGGTATTTACGAATGTTGAGAAATAAGAGCGATGTAAATCAATTGAGGTTACCTCCCCTTGCACGGTACTCTTTCGAAAGGTAGTTGGACCGAGACCACAATTAGCGTCGCTATATGTTTCATTGTAACATTAAAATTCATCGTAAATTCCCAAAATCTCATATCCAATTTTCCAACTCACCTGGCCAAGACCAACATGTGAGAAGCAAAATATAAAAGTTTCAACATAGCATGTTCAGCATTTTCTGGAGTTAGCTGTCAAAATGTGTCACCAACGTGGATTATATACATCCGGGTCAGGGGTAGAGGTCAAATCAGGACTTTTCACAAAGGACCTTGGCGCACAAAATACATGATCAATAATAATATTTTACATCACAAAACATAGATTGACATCTCTACTATAAATTTACATTAAATTCATAGACAAAAATCAAGTTCAAACAGGCATTTGATTTATTTCCATGAAATACATACATTTCTGAGGGGACTTCATTCGTGGGGCCTGAAACCGGAAGTACTTAATTGTGGTCTCAGTCCTATTATAGGACACTATTTTTGTCAAAAATATAAAATAAATGTTTTCATAAACTGCGAGCTATTTGAAATCATGCGGTCAAAACAGAAATACTCTATGACACATAAAACAGGAGTTAGAGAGATCTAAAAACACCCCCTTGACACTGACAGTTAAGACACAATTCTACATACAATTACTGTATATATTTCTGACACCATGTGTAAGAAAAAATGAAACAGATTTTTCAATAATTGAGATATTTCAATTTTGTAAAGTGGTATGTAAACTTTAATACTCCCTGCATATAGCTATGCAAAGTTTGCTTTCAATTTCAAATTTTAACTTTATTTTTTTTAAAGATTTTAAAACTGATTTTGTTTTAAAATACTATAATTTTGCTATGAAATTGATATTTTAACTGCTTCAAAGTATCAATTAGGTTTCATAAAAACATGAGATAATCTACAGGTAATACTAAAGACATGCAGTGACCAATCACAGTGAATGACCACCATGGACACACTGTAGCCAGCACTTGTTTACATGTACTGTTAGGCTGTCTAGCCTGAGGCAAGGAAGGGGTGGGGGTGAGGGAGGGGGTTTAATGGGCATATCTGTTTAATGATAATATATTAGCCTCTCTCAATTGTTTCTCAAAACACCTTTGAAGTCAATTATCAAACAGGCACTGATGTGTATATCACAATTACCAGATCAGTGTTCAGCTTCACTTCAGTTTTGTACTCCAAACACATCTGACCACCACTGACCACTACTGACCACTACTGACCAATACAAGTATGAAGGGAGACAGAAAGAGAAGAAATAACCATTTCAAACCTGGACACACCCCCAAGAATAAAGGCCTAGTTCTCCCAAGATGTAAGGTCCAAACCTGTCAACACAGAGGTGACCCCAGTTCTGACCAGAAGACTGACCGCCACCAAAGTATCTCAGCTGGTGACAACGACAAGACCGGAAAGTCAATCCAATGTAGCAGCGGACACCGAAGATAGACCCTGTACAATACAGGCATCAACCGCCTCGGAGACTGAAATGGAGGGAAACCGGATAATTGATGTTATCTTGATGATGAAGATGTGGAACGATGTCATCAATATACACGCAGAGCAATGTCACACCAGTTGTACAGTACCCGTATTCAAACTAGTGTCCGAGAAGAAATGGGCCCTGGGATGGAGTTGCTCTGTCCAGTGTGTCAAGTGTGAGTACAAGTCTCAGCTTTACAAACTTTACAGAGAAGCGGACTCGGAGAAGCCCGGACCAAAGCCAGCATTAATTAACAAATATCTACCTTCAGCACTGTGTGGACAGTCCGTCAGCACCAAAGGAGCTAGACTTCTTCTCGGACACCTGAACATACCTGCAGGTGCCAAAAGTGGGATGCAACGAAAGGCCAACCAGGTGTCACGGGAGATTACTGCCCTTAACAGAACAGACATGGAGGAAAAGACTCGACTGGTGGTACAGGACAACACCCTGAGAGGACAGGAGTCTCCGAGCACCATCGGAATAGCTGTGGATGGGCGGTACAACAGTACTACATTTGGAAGCTCTAAGAAGCCTGGACTGAATGTCTCTCAGGGAATCAGCTTGGGAATTGAGACATGTACTCCAAAGAAGTGGATACTTGGACGTGCCCTCCACAACAAACTTTGCTGGACAGGCGCTTGGCTGAGAGGGAAAGGGTATGATGTTGACTGTCCGGGTGATCACCCCGAGTGCACAGCCAACACCAGCCGGTTTGACGGCCTCTCCGAGTATGCCATGGGGAAGGACATTGGAGAGCAGCTGACCAGACAGGGTGTCCTTGTGAAATATGCCACTACGGATGGAGATGGTACTGGCGCCCAAGGCCTGCAGGAAGCCATGCGAGCCCTACATCCGATGTGGAAAGTGGAGAGACTGGCTGACCCGACTCGCATAGGTAGAGCACAGTTTCGGAAATCAAACAGTGCTAAGTTCAGTGACTCCATGTTTCCCGGACGTACCAGACTTATGAGGTCTCACTCACAGAAGGTGTTTTCCCAAGACTTGAAAGCCAGGAGCAGCATGGTCTTCAAATCCCTCATGAAAACACACAACGGTAACATGGAGACTATCACCAGTTGCTTACCTGATGTGTTAGATGCCACATTGTCGTGCTATTCAGGGGACTGTTCCAAGTGTAGTCAGCACTCCGAGGTGTACTCTGGAGATGACGGTGACAACTGGTGGGTGCGCTCAATGTTCCTCAGTTCGAACCAGATACATCATCTTCAGATGACGCCAGATGACCAGATGTTGGTATTGGAGCTCCTGAAAATGAAGTTAAGCACTGAAGCTGTCTATTCAATGAGACTCAACACATCAACTCAGAAAAATGAGGGGTGTCACAGAGGCATCAATGTCGCTCTACCAAAATATCAGAACTTTGGACGGAATGCTGAGGGGAGACTTGACAATGTCATCTTAACTTTCAACAACACTGCCGGGAAAGCTATTCAACAGAAGGTCGAACACCTCGGTGGTACTCTGAGTCGAGAAGTTAAACATAAGCTTGATCAACTGAGCTCAGAGTAAGTGTACCAAAGACAACACCAATACAAACCTGAAGTGAAGAAGAGAGCTATATCAAGACTGGCAGCACAGCATAAAGATCATAAGAAAAGGTCCAAGTCCGCTCGAAAGTCCGACTACAGGAGAGGGCAGCTAGATCCAGTCATTCAGCAACATGGCAGGGGAGACAATCAGCTTCAGGATCATCTGTATTGAAAAGTGAAAAATTGATTAAGAGACATATTGGCAACCAGAATTTAAAATTCAAAAACACATATGTAATAACAACAACAACAACAACAATAATAACAACAACAACAACAACAACAACAAAAGTTACATATATATGACTACCTAAAGAGGGAGCCTCCCCGTGGCGGTGGTCGGGAATATTGTGTCTCCGGATACAATAGCTAATATCATCAAAAAATAAAATTAAAAAAAAATATTTCAAATTTTCAAATTTAACAAACAGTCCCTAAAACCTACATGACCATGACAAATGTTTGAATTTAAACAATACTGTCTATTATTGTTAATAAAATGGGGTTCTAAACTTATATGGTCTACATTTATACATAAACTATTATGACACAAATGTGAACAATCCAGATCACTTGACAAGCCTAAATTTTGAAAATGAACAATAACAGCAAGTCTATGAGCATGTTTTATTTTCCACTTTGAATCAACAGGGTCCTTAAAAGATATAATTCCATATTTTCCTGTCTTTGTCAAAGGTCCTGTCCATAGTCTGCAGGTGCCATTTTCTGGGCAAATCACAGAGTTTTCTGATAGCTTCCACTTGTACAATTCATAAAAATCCTCCATTTTTACTTTCAAATATGGTGTATGAATACACAATATCACAAAATATGCAAATTAGACACTATAAACAGCGCCATTGTTCTGTCAAAAAAATAGAAAAATAAAAAAATAAATTTAAAAAATAATTTTTTAAATTTAAATTCAACCTGATTTTGAAAAATAACTAACCTATCACACAGAATTCTGCCAATAATCATGGCAAATTGTATGAGAATCGGTCAAAAAATGTGGATTTGACAAACAAAAACATGGATTTCAGGGCCTATCATATTAGGACCGAGACCACAATTAGCTTCGCTATATGTTTCATTGTAACATTAAAATTCATAGTAAATTCCCAAAATCTCATATCCAATTTTCCAACTCACCTGGCCAAGACCAACATGTGAGAAGCAAAATATAAAAGTTTCAACATAGCATGTTCAGCATTTTCTGGAGTTAGCTGTCAAAATGTGTCACCAACGTGGATTATATACATCCGGGTCAGGGGTAGAGGTCAAATCAGGACTTTTCACACAGGACCCTGGCGCACAGAATACATGATCAATATTAATATTTTACATCACAAAACATAGATTGACATCTCTACTATAAATTTACATTAAATTCATAGACAAAAATCAAGTTCAAACAGGCATTTGATTTATTTCCATGAAATACATACATTTCTGAGGGGACTTCATTCGTGGGGCCTGAACCCGGAAGTACTTAATTGTGGTCTCAGTCCTATTATAGGACACTATTTTTGTCAAAAGTTTAAAATAAATGTTTTCATAAACTGTGAGCTATTTGAAATCATGCGGTCAAAACAGAAATACTCTATGACACATAAAACAGGAGTTAGAGAGATCTAAAAACACCCCCTTGACACTGACAGTTAAGACACAATTCTACATACAATTACTGTATATATTTCTGACACCATGTGTAAGAAAAAATGAAACAGATTTTTCAATAATTGAGATATTTCAATTTTGTAAAGTGGTATGTAAACTTTAATACTCCCTGCATATAGCTATGCAAAGTTTGCTTCCAATTTCAAATTTTAACTTTGTTTTTTTTTAAGATTTTAAAACTGATTTTGTTTTAAAATACTATAATTTTGCTATGAAATTGATATTTGAACTGCTTCAAAGTATTAATTAGGTTTCATAAAAACATGAGATAATCTACAGGTAATACTAAAGACATGCAGTGACCAATCACAGTGAGTGACCACCATGGACACACTGTGGCCAGCACTTGTTTACATGTACTGTTAGGCTGTCTAGCCTGAGGCAGGGAAGGGGTGGGGGTGGGGGAGGGGGGCTTAATGGGCATATCTGTTTAATGATAATATACTAGCCTCTCTCAATTGTTTCTCAAAACACCTTTGAAGTCAATTATCAAACAGGCACTGATGTGTATATCACAATTACCAGATCAGTGTTCAGCTTCACTTCAGTTTTGTACTCCGAACACATCTGACCACCACTGACCACCACTGACCACCACTGACCACTACTGACCAATACTGACCAATACAAGTATGAAGGGAGACAGAAAGAGAAGAAATAACCATTTCAAACCTGGACACACCCCCAAGAATAAAGGCCTAATTCTCCAAGATGTAAGGGACAAACCTGTCAACACAGAGGTGACCCCAGTTCTGACCAGAAGACTGACCGTCACCAAAGTATCTCAGCTGGTGACAACACCAAGACCGGAAAGTCAATCCAATGTAGCAGCGGACACCGAAGAAAGACCCTGTACAATACATGCATCAACCGCCTCGTCAGACTCGGAGACTGAAATAGAGGGAAACCGGATAATTGATGTTATCTTGATGATGAAGATGTGGAACGATGTCATCAATGTACACGCAGAGCAATGTCACACCAGTTGTACGGTACCCGTATTCAAACTAGTGTCCGAGAAGAAATGGGCCCTGGGATGGAGTTGCTCTATCCAGTGTGTCAAGTGTGAGTACAAGTCTCAGCTTTACAAACTTTACAGAGAAGCGGACTCGGAGAAGCCCGGACCAAAGCCAGCACTAATTAACAAATATCTACCTTCAGCACTGTGTGGACAGTCCGTCAGCACCAAAGGAGCTAGACTTCTTCTCGGACACCTGAACATACCTGCAGGTGCCAAAAGTGGGATGCAACGACAGGCCAACCAGGTGTCACGGGAGATTACTGCCCTTAACAAAACAGACATGGAGGAAAAGACTCGACTGGTGGTACAGGACAACACCCTGAGAGGACAGGAGTCTCCGAGCACCATCGGAATAGCTGTGGATGGGCGGTACAACAGTACTACATTTGGAAGCTCTAAGAAGCCTGGACTGAATGCCTCTCAGGGAATCAGCTTGGGAATTGAGACATGTACTCCAAAGAAGTGGATACTTGGACGTGCCCTCCACAACAAACTTTGCTGGACAGGCGCTTGGCTGAGAGGGAAAGGGTATGATGTTGACTGTCTGGGTGGTCACCCTGAGTGCACAGCCAACACCAGCCGGTTTGACGGCCTCTCCGAGTATGCCATGGGGAAGGACATTGGAGAGCAGCTGACCAGACAGGGTGTCCTTGTGAAATATGCCACTACGGATGGAGATGGTACTGGCGCCCAAGGCCTGCAGGAAGCCATGCGAGCCCTACATCCGATGTGGAAAGTGGAGAGACTGGCTGACCCGACTCACATAGGTAGAGCACAGTTTCGGAAATCAAACAGTGCTAAGTTCAGTGACTCCATGTTTCCCGGACGTACCAGACTTATGAGGTCTCACTCACAGAAGGTGTTTTCCCAAGACTTGAACGCCAGGAGCAGCATGGTCTTCAAATCCCTCATGAAAACACACAACGGTTACATGGAGACTATCACCAGTCGCTTACCTGATGTGTTAGATGCCACCGTGTCGTGCTATTCAGGGGACTGTTCCAAGTGTAGTCAGCACTCCGAGGTGTGCTCTGGAGATGACGGTGACAACTGGTGGGTGCGCTCAATGTTCCTCAGTTCGAACCAGATACATCATCTTCAGATGACGCCAGATGACCAGATGTTGGTATTGGAGCTCCTGAAAATGAAGTTAAGCACTGGAGCTGTCTATTCAATGAGACTCAATACATCAACTCAGAAAAATGAGGGGTGTCACAGAGGCATCAATGTCGCTCTACCAAAATATCAGAACTTTGGACGGAATGCTGAGGGGAGACTTGACAATGCCATCTTAACTTTCAACAACACGGCCGGGAAAGCTATTCAACAGAAGGTCGAACACCTCGGTGGTACTCTGAGTCGAGAAGTGAAACATAAGCTTGATCAACTGAGCTCAGAGGAAGTGTACCAAAGACAACACCAATACAAACCTGAAGTGAAGAAGAGAGCTCTATCAAGACTGGCAGCACAGCATAAAGATCATAAGAAAAGGTCCAAGTCCGCTCGAAAGTCCGACTACAGGAGAGGGCAGCTAGATCCAGTCATTCAGCAACATGGCAGGGGAGACAATCAGCTTCAGGATCATCTGTATTGAAAAGTGAAAAATTGATTTAGAGACATATTGGCAACCAGAATTCAAAATTCAAAAACACATATGTAACAACAACAACAACAACAACAACAACAATAATAATAACAACAACAACAACAAAAAGTTACATATATATGACTACCTAAAGAGGGAGCCTCCCCGTGGCGGTGGTCGGGAATATTGTGTCTCCGGATACAATAGCTTAATCCCTCAAAAAAAAAAAATAAAAAAAAAATATTTCAAATTTTCAAATTTAACAAACAGTCCCTAAAACCTACATGACCATGACAAATGTTTGAATTTAAACAATACTGTCCATTATTGTTAATAAAATGGGGTTCTAAACTTTTATGGTCTACATTTATACATAAACTATTATGACACAAATGTGAACAATCCAGATCACTTGACAAGCCTAAATTTTGAAAATGAACAATAACAGCAAGTCTATGAGCATGGTTTTTTTTCCACTTTGAATCAACAGGGTCCTTAGATGATATAATTCCATATTTTCCTGTCTTTGTCAAAGGTCCTGTCCATAGTCTGCAGGTGCCATTTTCTGGGCAAATCACAGAGTTTTCTGATAGCTTCCACTTGTACAATTCATAAAAATCCTCCATTTTTACTTTCAAATATGGTGTATGAATACACAATATCACAAAATATGCAAATTAGACACTATAAACAGCGCCATTGTTCTGTCAAAAAAATAGAAAAATAAAAAAATAAATTTAAAAAATAATTTTTTAAATTTAAATTCAACCTGATTTTGAAAAATAACTTTACTAACCTATCACACATAGTTCTGCCAATAATCATGGCAAATTTTATGAGAATCGGTCAAAAAATGTGGATTTGACAAACAAAAACATGGATTTCAGGGCCTATCATATTAGGACCGAGACCACAATTAGCTTCGCTATATGTTTCATTGTAACATTAAAATTCATAGTAAATTCCCAAAATCTCATATCCAATTTTCCAACTCACCTGGCCAAGACCAACATGTGAGAAGCAAAATATAAAAGTTTCAACATAGCATGTTCAGCATTTTCTGGAGTTAGCTGTCAAAATGTGTCACCAACGTGGATTATATACATCCGGGTCAGGGGTAGAGGTCAAATCAGGACTTTTCACACAGGACCCTGGCGCACAAAATACATGATCAATATTAATATTTTACATCACAAAACATAGATTGACATCTCTACTATAAATTTACATTAAATTCATAGACAAAAATCAAGTTCAAACAGGCATTTGATTTATTTCCATGAAATACATACATTTCTGAGGGGACTTCATTCGTGGGGCCTGAACCCGGAAGTACTTAATTGTGGTCTCAGTCCAGTCACATGTACACATTAAAATATTAACGGTAATGTCAGTAAATTTAGGTTACCTCCCCTTTAACGTTGCTACTACTGCTTAGCACTCAGCATATTTGGAGTGGAAACGACTTAAATGACATTAGCTGTAAATAGGACGTTAAACAAAATAAACCAAACAAAACAAAATTTTTACGATATTTTTTTTAAGCAATAAAACACCGATAAGTTAACATCAGTAAAAGTAACATGAACTTGATTGATGAAATAATAAATTACAGCTTCAGAGTATTTATCATCTTCTTACGAAGTGCAACCTTGATCATGGATCGTTCATAGTTCTTTATTTAGCCTCGAGTTTTTCAGCTCATAAGGCAAAAAGAAAAGAAAAAAAAAGCCGGAAAAAACAAACCAAGTTGCAAATTTGTCATGGCATTCAGTTTGTTTTATGGTTTACCCACAGAAAAATAGGGCTAGTAACTGTAATATCTTCGGTATTAATACAAATACATGTGATTAGTTTGAGAGTAAAATATAACAAGAACTGTCGTCCAGAGGGCCAATTCATACTTCCCGCCCCTCCAGTTAAGATTTTCCAACAACAAGAGGCCCAGGGGCCTTAACGGTAATCTGACACTAAATTAAAGACCCTTATATTATTGTAGTATGCATTTTCTGTAGCAGGTTTAGTGCCTATGGTGGCCATCTTGGATTTCTGACTGACCGAATAAATAACAACACTTGGCCAGGACCATCTCAGGATCATTTCTGGTCAGTTAGAACTAAATCCCACTGGTGGAATTTGAGAAGAAGTTAGAAATAGGTGTTGATCAGAAGAACCATGATTGCGCAATCATGTTACAAAATGGCCGCCATGACTGCCATGTCAAAGTTTTACATGGCCAAAAAATAACAACAATTTACTGGCTTTCCTTCCTTAACATCCTCACCAATTTCTAGCTCAATGGCACTTGTGGAACTGGAAAGAAGTTAAATGCCATCTTTGATTTCTGACTGACCCGATAAATAATAACACTTGGTCAGGACCATCCAAGGATCATTTCAGGCAAGTTTCAGTTCAATCTCACCAGTTGAACTTGAGAAGAAGTTTCAAATGTGTTTTCAAAATGGCGGCTGTGGCGGCAATCTTGGATTTCTGACTAATCCGAAAAATAACAACACTTGGTCAGAACTACCTCAGGATCATTTTTAGTAAGTTAGAACTGAATCCCAATGGTGGAATTTTAGAGAAGTTTGAAATAGGTGTTGTTCAGGAAATTTGGTTTGGTTTATTTTGTTTAACGTCCTATTAACATCTAGGGTCATTTAAGGACGGCCTCCCGTGCGTGCGACATGTACATTTTTGTATGCGTGTAGTGAGTGCGTATGTGTGTTTTTAGAGGCTGCGTAAAGATCCTATATGTTTCACTTGTAAACTTAAGCACTTACCCAATATAAACAGGATTTATGGACGGAATGTTTCTTTTTCTGCTGTAGCCCGACAAGGAATGTAAACAGTAATTTTGTATTTTTGACTGTTTCAATGGCGACAGAAAAATATTTTTTTTTAAATAAGATATATTTGTCAAAATCCAAGATGGCTGCCTTTCGGCCATGTTGTTTTCCGACATGTCCCAAAATGCAATATGCATAACAAGGGACCAAAGGGAGCCTACATATGAAATTTCTGAGAAATAGCGATAACAAGAATTGTTTACAGACGGAAGGACGGAAGGACATCATCTGATGATAGTGAACTAAAAAAAATGTCAATAGAAAAAGGCTTAAGTACGGCACTAACCTCATAAAAACAGAAAGTTTTGTGAAGTTGAGTTCGACGGTTTTGATTGGTTTGGTTAATTTTTGTTTAACGTCTTACTAACTGCTTAGGCAATTAGGTTGCAGCTCGAAAAAGCCCTATGAGTCCAATTTAATATTTAAAAAAAGAAGCGTTTTGCGGGAAAATAAACAAATATTACAAGCAGGAGTTCATGGAGGTCGCCCGTTTCGACCCGTTTTCTGAGTGTCCGATTTCTAAAGGCCAAGAGTGAGGCAGTGTCCAGGGAGACATTAAGAAGGAGGTTGTTCAGAAACAGATAAATAAGATTCAAACGTCACATTTTACAGTAGGACACCGTACCAGGTCGCCCACTCTAAAACGCTGAGTACGGATAGGGTATATATACGATAATAGGACGTCGAAAGGTATGAATAACTAATTCATAAGTTCATTACCTTAATAGTGCAATATAGAAAAAATAAAAACACAGCAGCCTTAGTCCGGTTCATAATTTATGATCAAAGAAGACAATCAATAAATATACAAAAGCTTGTAGAAAATAGTTTTTATATTTATTAAATAATTCATGTTGAGAAATTGATAACTCATTGGAGCATACGGGACGCTAGTCTTGATTCTGTCAGGAACTAACTATTTAACAAGGATTTTGCGTGGCATCCCCCCCCCCCCCCCCCCCCCCCCCCCTTGCCAAGCTGTTGACGTGAAAACCGAAATAAGTGATACAAAATTCATGTTACCTTATAATAAGATTTCTTGTTATAGATCCTTTTGTGTTTCACTTTAAAAGTTACCCTTAATCTAACTGTTTAGTCAATATCCTGTGTCGTGGGTGATACTAACTCCGTAATGACTCAGCAAGTCTCGGATAATATTGGTTTTGGTTTTCATTTGTTTAAAGTCCTATCAACAGCTAAGGTCATTCAGTTAGACTTTACACAAACATACCACAGCCTCTCAAAACACTCATACGCAACCACCGCACGCATGTTGAACGCACAGAAAACCGTCCTTAAATGACCTTAGCTGTTGGTAGGACGTTAAACAAATCAAACCAAACTAAATACTCTGATACCACTAACCGATACATTGTTTTGTGCCATTAAGTTAGTACCCATGTCAATATAATTAACCAAAATAGATATATGATGAATCTGTCTAATTAACATATTATGTAACTAAATTAAGGCAAATTTCACAAAACCGATTTAAGATATAGTTTTTTTTAACGAGATAGGAAAGTTTGAACCACAAATTACCACAAAAGTAAAACGGTAAGTATACCGCCGATAATAGTTATTTCTGAGCATTTTAAGTCGACCCTATGAGGAAGACTTTGGGTTCTGTCCCCTGGCCGAGACATACCAGAGTCTTTAAAAATGGTAGTTGCTACTACTGCTTAGCGCTCAGCATATTAGGAGTGTGACCACTGGTTCGCCCGTTGTCAGTATAATATGACCGGGTGGGGTGTGCTGCTGAGTGTCTTCGGCAGTATGCTGCAGTGAGGTAACACAATAAATCGGCAAAAGTTCCGGCCTATCACAAGGAGACTTAACACGAACATACCGCAGCCTCCCAAAACACACATATGCACACGCATGCATGTCGCACGCGCGGAGGGCCGTCCTTGGATGACCTTGGATGTTAATAGGACGTTAAACAAAATAAACCAAACCAAACGTTTTAATTAGATTGTGAATAGCATACCTACAATTTGAATTTAAGAACACGTACGACGATATTCTTATGTTCAGAATTCGGTATGTAATTACATCATTCAATTTTCAACTAAACAAACAAGCAAATTCAGTTTTGGCGATTACGACATAGCATTTACTCGCATTTGTTTACGTTACAAATTCAGGTCAAAGTTGAGGGTCAAGTTGAAAGTAACACCAGCTTGGTCAGATGTGGAACAAATTCACGTGACTCGTATTGAAGTATAAAGCAATCATTGGCGAATAAAGCTAAGCTTACGTTTGTCCGTCAGTTTTTACTTTATCAGTCAGTGTGACAGGTGCAGGATAATATTGGTTGTAAATTGAATGTAAATATGCTTTATCCAATTCCAGGAATGACATTCTTTTCCTGGCTTAAAAATCAATAAATCTGTGGAGCTTATTATTGCTTCCCGTTAAAAATTAATTACCAAGTAGTAATCCGTATGCTTCAATGAGTTATCTGGTTGATTTTTCAACATGAATTATTTAATAAAGAATGAAGTGTAGTAAGAGACGATAACTCGTTATCGTTCTTTACGGAACGTAATGATAGTATGAGCTAATTCGCCTATTTTGCCGGCTATTGTAGCGATTTGGGAGCGGAAAAAATGGCACATACAATTTTGATGGTCTTTTGAACCATTGTAATACTCGGCTCGATCTAGGTCTGGATGTATTTGGTATCCCTGTGGAAATTCGTATTTATGAGATATTTTGGGTCAAACATGCCAAAATCGTCACTTTGACCGGTAGCTTCTGTTTAACCGGTCCTTAAAAATCAGCGTTTCAATCCAAAAATCTGAAACTCCAAACATAACAAGAAGAGATAGTTCTGAAGAAAAGCGTATCTTTAGTTTTTCTATATCTTTCATAGAACGGCCACAATAGGGTTTTGAAAATGGGTCGTATTTTATCGAGAGGTGGCGGATGTTACGTCACCAGTCACCTAAATATCCAATCAGTAGGCCCGGATTCATTCACCTTCCTATTAATTCTTCTGCCCAAACGGGAAAAACCCACAATCTATTTTTTGATTTGGTGCTGTGGTCCCTAGAAGCCCTGATTTTGACATCATAATGATATACATGACATTTGTTTTTATCTTTGATCGTATATGTAATTATTCATCGATTAGAATACCGCGAGTACATCTGTTACTAAGATGAACTTAGGGTTGATTGTTTGGTTGTTTTATCACCACGTGTATATATATTGCAATCAGGATCGTTTTGAGGCTGGGTCTCCTTATAGTAGTGGGTGACTACCTCACTGAACAACAACACACGAGAGACCCTAACGTATGCTTGCATAGATGCCAATTGATGTCTCATAATCAATTAATGTGTCATATTCCAGAAAACTGAAGAATTATGAAAATTATTACAGTGGTAACCCTCAAACCTTCAATTTCCTCGCGCCAGTATTAATATTTAAACGTATTTGAAAGTTTTAAATGTCGCGCGAATAAATTAAGTGCAAGTGAGAAAATTAAGTGAAAGTGAGGAAATTAAGAGCTAGTGAAGGTATTTATGCTAAAGGAAAGGAAATAAAGGTTTTTGGGGTTACCAGTGTTATAAGATAACCAATAATCTATTTAGTGCCCAACTTAAAAAAAAATTGACACAAATGTTCTTCAATGTCATGGGGTTTGCAACTAATATTTTATTTTCCGATCGGTCAGCCAAGATGGCCGCCACAGACTTATTTGCCTCTGACTGGTGAAAATTTAGATATTGTTTGATTTCGATTACCATTGGTATATGGTATATATTGGTATCAGGGGACTGCGAATTCCATTGCATGGGTATCATTGCCATATCAAGGCTTCTGATTTGTCGAAGTTTAGACAATGGATTTGGATGCAAAATGGTACATTTTTGTAAATAGGGGAATTCGAATTCAGCCACATGGGATTCATTGCCATAGCAACCATATTGAGGAATTCAATCGGTCAAATTTTAGATGCAAATTCAACCTCACGGATTTTCTTGCCATATAACCACGCTGATGCTTCTTATTGGTCGAAATATTGACATTGAACGATTTGATGTAAACCAGGACTCGTGCATGGAACCTCTGAACTCAAGACGGACATTTCTGTATCACCCTCAGCATTTATTTTTTTCTGTCTTTCGTGCTCATCCAGAGTTATCTTCCCTAACTACACTTCATTCTTTCTGTGACACTCCTTTAGGTGTCACCCCACTAGTAAATATAACAAGAGGCCCATGGGGCCTGTATCGCTCACCTGGTTGGATTAGACCAAATGTCAAAATAATGTTCATATTCAATTTGTTTTATTTGTAAATCTCTAACAATGCTATATATGGTTATAGTGTGGGAATCCGAACTGCTTTAAAGATTAATGAAGTCCAGACTCTCTTAGGTCTCAAAGACCTCAAGAATTGTTTTTAGAACATGCATGCATTCATCACTTTATGACTAGTAGCAATTTAAAGGAATTACCTCTATTTCCCATATTAGGCCCCGCTCCTTTGGCCCCTCGAGGGTCAGAGTCACCAATTATGCAAAATCTGTTCGCCTTACCCCAAGGATGTTTCTGACCAAATTGGGTTCAAATCCATTCATAACTTTATGACTAGTAGTGATTTAAAGGAATTACCTCTATTTCCCCTATTAGGCCCCGCTCCTTTGGCCCCTCGAGGGTCAGAGTCACCATTTATGCAAAATCTGTTCCCCTTCCCCCAAGGACATTTCTGACTAAATTTGGTTCAAATCCATTCATAACTTTATGACTAGTAGCGACTCAAAGGAATTACCTCTATTTCCCCTATTGGGCCCCGCCCCTTTGCTCCCTCGGGGGTCAGAGTCACCATTTATGCAAAATCTGTTCCCCTTCCCCAAAGGAAGTTTCTGACCAAATTGGGTTCAAATCCATTCATAACTTAATAACTAGTAGCGATTTAAATGAATTACCTCCATTTTCCATATTGGGCCCCGCCCCTTTGGCCCCTCGGGGGTCAGAGCCACCAATTATGCAAAATCTTTTCCCCTTCCCCCAAGGATGTTTCTGACCAAATTGGGTTCAAATCCATTCATAACTTTATGACTAGTAGCGATTTAAAGGAATTACCTCTATTTCCCCTATTGGGCCCCGCCCCTTTGGCCCCTCGAGGGTCAGAGTCACCATTTATGCAAAATCTGTTCCCCTTCCCCCCCAAGGACATTTCTGACTAAATTTGGTTCAAATCCATTCATAACTTTATGACTAGTAGCGATTTAAAGGAATTACCTCTATTTCCCCTATTGGGCCCAGCCCCTTTGGCCCCTCGGGGGTCAGAGTCACCATTTATGCAAAATCTGTTCCACTTCCCCCAAGGATGTTTCTGACCAAATTGGGTTCAAATCCATTCATAACTTTATGACTAGTAGCGATTTAAAGGAATTACCTCTATTTCCCCTATTGGGCCCCGCTCCTTTGGCCCCTCGAGGGTCAGAGTCACCATTTATGCAAAATCTGTTCCCCTTCCCCCAAGGATGTTTCAGACAAAATTAGGTTCAAATCCATTCATAACTTTATGACTAGTAGCGATTTAAAGGAATTACCTCTATTTCCCATATTGGGCCCCGCTCCTTTGGCCCCTCGGGGGTCAGAGTCACCATTTATGCAAAATCTGTTCCCCTTACCCCAAGGACATTTCTGACTAAATTTGGTTCAAATCCATTCATAACTTTATGACTAGTAGCGATTCAAAGGAATTACCTCTATTTCCCCTATTGGGTCCCGCCCCTTTGGCCCCTCGGGGGTCAGAGTCACCATTTATGCAAAATCTGTTCCCCTTCCCCCAAGGATGTTTCAGACCAAATTGGGTTCAAATCCATTCATAACTTTATGACTAGTAGTGATTTAAAGGAATTACCTCTATTTCCCCTATTGGGCCCCGCCCCTTTGGCCCCTCGGGGGTCAGAGTCACCATTTATGCAAAATATGTTTCCCTTCTCCCAAGGATGTTTCTGACTAAATTGGGTTCAAATCCATTCATAACTTTATGACTAGTAGCGATTTAAAGGAATTACCTCTATTTCCTGTATTGGGCCCCGCCCCTTTGGCCCCTTGGGGGTCAGAGTCACCATTTATACAAAATCTGTTCCCCTTCCCCCAAGGATGTTTCTGACTAAATTGGGTTCAAATCCATTCATAACTTTACGACTAGTAGCGATTTAAAGGAATTACCTCTATTTCCTGTATTGGGCCCCGCCCCTTTGGCCCCTTGGGGGTCAGAGTCACCATTAATGCAAAATCTGTTCCCCTTCTGCCAAGGATGTTTCTGGCCAAATTTGGTCAAAATCCAATAAGAACTTTTTGACTAGTAGCGATTTGAAGCAAATGTTGACGGACGACGGACGGACGGACGGACGACGGACGCTGCGCCATGACATAAGCTCACCGGACCTTCGGTCCAGGTGAGCTAAAAACCGCATTCTGCAAGCTCTGTAAATTTATTGATTTCCCTTCCTTCCAGGAATAATTTACCGGAATCGGGCTTCTGTTTTTTCATTCAGTTTTAATAAGGTAATGAAAATATCGATTTGGTGTTCACACCTTCTGAAGGCCTGCAGGTAAGGCACGAGAACTGTATCTGGTGTCAACTATTCGAAAGAGGCGACTAAATTTGAGATATTATCTTTTCTTTCTTTACAACTTTCTTCTTCCTAATGTTTTCCTTAATAATGCCACACTTTTATCATTTAGTTGAGCGATCGCCTTTGCGAGGAAGGCTTTGAGTTCTGAAGTTGGTAGTTTGTACTGTTGCATAGCCTTAGCTTGGACTTTAAAGTACTCGAGTATGTCTAGGCAATCAACAGGTCAACGAGTATAAATGGTGATCGAGGTTTGATTTCAACAACTAAAGTCGTTTAATGACGGTCTTCCCTGAGTGTGTGTGTTCTAGAAGACCTGCTTATTTGTGTATACTGCAGAAGAAATCCAGGAGGACACCCAACCCCGTCATATTATGCTCACAACGGGCTGACCAGTTTTCCCAATCCAGTCCAAAGTTGCCGAGCTTCTAGGCAATTGTTGCAACCACCATTTTTATAGACTCTGGTCTGCCCTGCAGGTAGGGCGTAAGAATTGTACCTGCTGCCCCCATTGCATGATCGTAAGAGGCGACTAAATTTGGGATCTTATCTTTTCTCTTCTTTCTGAACAACTTTCTTCTTCCTAATGTCTCCCTTGACAATGCCTCACTTTTGGCCTTTAGTTGAGCGTTCGCCCCTGTGAGGAAGGCTTTTGGCCCTGTCTCCTAGCCGAGACATACCAGAGTCTTTAAAAATGGTAGTTGCTGCTCCTTGCTTAGCGCTCAGCATATTAGGAGTGAGACGACTGGTTCGCCCGTTGTCAGTATAATGTGACCGGGTGGGGTGTGCTGCTGGGTAGCACTTTAAATCGGCAAAAGTTCCGGCCTATCCGAAGGAGACTTTACATGAACATACTGCAGCCTCCCAAAACACACATACGCACTCATCACACGCATGCATGTCGCACGCACAGGAGGCCGTCCTTAAATGACCTTAGCTGTTAATAGGACGTTAAACAAAATAAACCAAACCAAACCAAATATTTAGGTCAATCCGTCGAAATGACGATCGAGTCGGCTGATCGGGTTAAGTGCGCACTTCAAAATATTAATACGCTACATAATATAGTTCTACATTTTAAAATATTTCAAAAATAATCAACGACACAAATAAACTGAATAAGGAATTGACCAAAGCTTTAGGGTTGGCACATCCAAGAACACCTTTTTCATATATTTGATTTAGCTCGACATCTGTGATGTCATCTGCTGCAAAAAGTTTTTTTCCTTTTCCCATACCCTTCAACTGTTTTTGTTTTAATTTAATAATTTCCCTGCACAGTCTGAACTGAATATCTGTCGTAACAGAAACTGGAAAGTTTTTGTTTTTAAGTGTCTCTCAATGCTTGAAAGATATGCCCTCAGGGAAACAGACTCATATTCTGTACCATCTAATTTTCTCATGGACGGAAGGAAGCAATAAGTTTGTTCAGCTCGTTTTAAGGAATAATCTCTGCCAACCGCATTTCACCCCTTTGCCTCAGACACTATGAAAACGTTCATGTCATTTGCTGTTTTGAGAACGGTGTTCTTATTTTGTTGTTTCCAAAAACATGTTGATAGCCTCCCCAGTCACTTTATTGAATTTCCTCTTTTCACTTACTTGATTAGGCCTATGATGATCAGCTGTCTGGTTGTTATAATGTGATGTTAGCTATTCATGCACAGATTCTGCGATAACAGCAGAAAACGCTTACATTGCGCTGATCACTCCTTTAAAAATGTCGCCGTCATTTCGCACTCGTAAAAATATCTAATATTCTGTCATACGAGTGAAATCTGTATATAGAGGATATTGAATGGTTTCCCGTTAAATATAACATATATTTCACTCGTATGACAGAATATTTCGATATTTTTCGCACGAGTGAAAAATATCGAAATATTCTGTCATACGAGTGAAATATATGTTATATTTAACGGGAAACCATTCAATATCCTCTATATATTTCACTGGCAAAAATGTAATAAATGTATATATATACATACCAACGTTATGGTATGGGTTTATATCTTGATACCTAGATAGTGAAACACAAACACATGTTTCACTTGAAAAGGCACAACTAGGGCACCAACCTTATATAAACAGAATGT
This sequence comes from Pecten maximus, assembly GCF_902652985.1. Taxonomy (NCBI): domain Eukaryota; kingdom Metazoa; phylum Mollusca; class Bivalvia; order Pectinida; family Pectinidae; genus Pecten; species Pecten maximus. Next base: position 20,452,281 of record NC_047027.1, read on the forward strand.
TTTTTTGGAGTTGAGTGGAACAATTTTGAGTTTAGTCTAGAATGGAAAGTAAACAGTATTCTTACTATGTTTACATGGTAACAGAGAAATATAGAAATACAGTGGAACTTCGTTAACTCGAACTCGGATAACTCGAATACCCCGCTTAACTCGAAGTACCTCGCCGGTCCCGGCCGAATTCTCTCTTTATTTTAGTAAAAAAAACTCGGATAATTCGAATTCGGATAACTCGAAAAACTCGGATAATACGAAGTAAAAATTTGGTCCCAACAATAAAAATCCTACTTGAAATGTTCGAATAACTCGCAGTATAATTTTCGTCGATCGGTGGCAAACGCCGACATTTTTTAAGAACTAAATTCCGTTTGTAATACTGAACATATCGGCACTACTAACCTACATGCTATTATAAGTGTTTCATAAATTCATAAAAGAAATTGTCGGTTGAATCTTATAACAACAAGTCTTGGTGATAAAAAGTACTGCTTTACTTACATCAGGTAATTTTCCAAGACGGTCGCCGATATCAGTACACACGATAGTCAACAACTCATCTACCCGTTCGCTCAAGCGGAACTAATCTCTGACACACCGGTAGATCTACCCGGCTGATGTTTTTACAGGTGTAGAAATGACACAGTCACCGGCGCCTATTAAATCTTTAAACTGCTGAAACAATAGCGTAATTACTGCCGAGGTGTTCAGAGTACAACTGTAACGGTCAGTGCTGTCTATTAAATCGGATAAAACGCCAACTCAGTTACAGTAACATTTTATACGCACATGCGCAGCCCAACTTCCGGTGCTAATACACATGGAAATGGCGTGGTTATCAATAAAAAGTAAGTAGGCCGATCAAACAGTATTTTATATATGTCCAATAAAAGGTAATGGTTCTGTTACGTTTTGTATGCAATCTGTGTTAAACTTAAACGGTTATTTGTTTTGACATTAATAACTTGTTATTTTGTCGAATTCCGTTTTATCGTTTACCTTTTGCAAACATGACTTGCACATCAGATCGTTATTGAAGTGACTAAGTGAAAGAAACTTTATCGTGACTGTATATCGGCAAAACTACACCAAATTACAAGTGACATAACGAAACATTACATATATATTTAAATGTATTGACCAGTCTTTACACTGATCTGGTGAGCGACGGAGCGAAGATATTATGATTATATAATGTTGACAAATATTGACCAAACTTTTCACCAAAAACAATAACTCGCTTAATTCGAACACTCGGATAACTCGAAGTTTTTTCGTGGTCCCGTCGACTTCGAGTTAACGAAGTTCCACTGTAATCATAAAAGAATGATATCAATAGGAATAGGCACAACAAGGGCACTTACCTAATAGATACAGAATGTTCTGTGGAGTTGACTGGAACAGTTTTGAAGTGTAGCCTGGAACACAATCTTATTAAAATCAAGATGGTCATTTTTACTCCGTTACATGAACTGTCTATGTAACGTAGTGAGAATGACCATCTAGATTTTAATTAGATTGCCCGAAACAGGTCTTTGGACAGACAGAGCGAGCCTAAATTAAAATTGACCTCAAACGAGTTTCGTGGGAGATAATAACTACATCAAAATGTAGGCACTGAATCAGTCGGGGATAAGAATTGTATCTGCTGTGTCCACTGTATGATCGTAAGAGGCGTGTAAAGGTGGGTTTCCAGACCTGTTATTTTCATCTTAGGGGTCGGTCTAAAGATCTCCTCCTTGGAGACCAATCACCGATACATTGCTTTGTGCAATCGAAGCTGGGTCTTCGGCTATACATTTAATCCGAATTTATAGCCTACTTAACTAGTTACGTAACTAAATTAAGAACGCAGATTGAAATAAAAACGATAAAAATAATTTAAATGATTTAAACTAAATAGTAGAGTTTGTCCCTTACATGTATAATTAAACAGTGAGTGTACCACCGATATTTATTAAGCATTTCGTGAGAAAAAAAACCTGTCAAGTTTTTTGTAAACAAATGACGTTTTGAATGTCTTCCATATTCAATCTAAAATTGATAAATTAGTAAAAACCTATGTACATGATTTGAAATATTATATTAAGGATCACCTATATAGGAGAATAATGTTGAGTTTCAAACATAAATATCTACATATTTGCACAAAAATAGTCATGTATACGAAAAAGTGTTTGTTTGGACAAGCTACAACCACCATTGGTTTGCTGTAGATGCTAAGAGTATTTTTCCATAGATATACTTTGTGGTAAAATGTGAAGCATGGAACTGGAATTGTCGTCCAGAGGGCCAACTCATACCCCCGCCCCTCTGGGGAAGATTTTTCCAATAAAAAACTGTTTTTAGTGAACGGGTTACCACGGCAACCTACATTTGTTGGGAAAAACCCTGCATGCACATGTACACATTACGAGTCCCTAACATTCATGTTTATTTCAAATGAAATCGGTTAATAGCTATATAGGAGTTGTCCGAGTTGTCTTTACAGGAATATGGGTATTGAAACATGGTAACCATGGAAACCTAAAATTCTGTAGAGAAATATCACGCATGCACATTTACACATGGTCCCTATCACTCCTATGTAGTTGGACTTGAAGCAGTTCACAGATTTATGAGGAGTTGACTGGACAAAATTCCCCGTCACCTAAAACACGAAGTATAGTGACCTGGTTACCATGGTTTTGTTTTGTTTAACGTACTATTAACAGCTAAGGTAATTTAAGGACGGCCTCCCGTGCGTGCGACATGCATGCCTGTGGTGAGTGCGTATGTGTGTTTTGGGAGGCTGCGGTATGTTCGTGTACCATGGTAACCATAAAATAACAACATGATATAGATTACGCACATCTACAACGTATAAGGGTTATTGCCATAAAGTTTCGTTAAGTAGTTTATAAGGAGTAGCCGGTACATGGTTGTGTCTACAGACGGACGGACAACCTGATTCCAGTATACCCTTAACTTCGTTGCGGGGGTATAATAAGTCAAAAATAAGTGTCAAGAAGACACGTAAAGAGGGAAACAAAGCACAAAAAGGCAGAGCTGAAAGAATATATTTGCTATCCATAGTGTCGTAATGCGGAGAGAAGATAAATTTTGGTATCTTTAATGCCCCCTAAAAAGAAGACACCGACGAAAAACCACCGACTTTTCGGTAGGGGGGGGGCCTCTCTTAGTGGCAAAAGTTTGCATTGTTTAACGTCCTATCAACAGCTACAACTATAGTTGTAACCCAACATATCATTTATACCCCCGTGGGCGTAAAACAAAAGTCGGGATGTACAACTACATGTTGTACTGATTATACAGGCAAATTTTTGTTGAAATCGGAACAGTATTTTAGTAGGAGTAGAAGATTATTGGACGACAGACGGACGGACAGTCCGATTTAAAAACTTCGTTACGGGGGGGGGGGGGGGGGGGGGGGTAACTGAAGACGGCATCACATGTGCGGCTGCAGCATGTTCGTCTTTGTCTCCCTGTGATAGTGTGATAGTTCTATCTCAATGAAGCATGCTGCCGAAGACATCCAGCAGCAAACCTATGCGGTTGTATTATACTGACAGCAGGTGAACCGGAGAGGATCACATTATAATACCTAACGCGCATTTAAGCATATCAAGTACCAATCAGTGTTTTAAATATTAATGATGAATACGGACATTAACTTAAAATATTCTGTGATGGGACGAGACATTTATTTTGATGAAAAGCTGAAATAACGGCGGCATACATGGTTTCTAAAGGACACAATGAAGGCGGCAATGTCGCTTACCTTGTTGTCTGCTTTGATCACTGGTAAGTACATTTCAATTTTTTAAGTAGAAAGTTGAAAATGTAATTAATTTTACTTTAAATTGTTTAACGTCCTTCCTATCAACAGCTAATTTAATTAAGGAAGGCCTCAAGTGAGTGTGACATGCACGCGTGTGGCGAGTCGGAAGCGGATCCAGGATTTTCGAAAGGGGTGGGGGGGGGGGGGTCAAGTAATTCAGTGATATAGTGATAATGCCAGCCGAGCCAAGGCCCCCAGCGGGTCCAGGGCAGCGCCCTGGTATGGGAATTCCAGGGGGGCGAAGCCCCCCCCCCCCGGCGGAAAATGAATATAGCAAATTTGTAATCAATCGTGACTCTTTTCCAGAGAGTAAGTTGAACGAATTCGTCGATGCAATCAAAGTTATATCTGACGTAGCACAGCGGATAGTAGAAAAACACTGCACTTTGTGATAAAAGCACCAAATTTGGCATCAACATTTCTTCAAATGCATTTAGCAATTTTAGATATGGAGGCGATCACAAAAATCATCACTTCCGGTTTTTTCCAAGATGGCCGCCAGACGCCATTTTGGCGATACAAAACATGGATTGGTAGTGTATTTATATTCGAAAAAAGACTTTAGAAATGCTTGAATGATTATCTAAATTGTATAAAACATTGTTATTCATTTGCATTTTAATAAATTTGCGCATTTGTTATTTTCAAAATATCAAATACCCACCACTTCCGGTTTGAATTTCAATATGGCTGCCATTTCCTGGGTAGCTGTTTGTAAAGTTTTTTGAAATGCGTTCTCAAACAATGAACATAGCGTCATTAACAAAATACAGTTTCTTTGGGATGTTTCAATTAGGATTTTTTTTCACTTCTTATCTAATTTTTCTTTTCAAATTGACTCACTACTTTGTAATTTGTAGGATTTGTACCTTCAATTTTCTTCGCTGTTGCAGTTTCCTTCACATGCGCACAATGCTGTGCATTCCAATGAGAATTTTAGGCACTTACAAGCCTTTTTGCAGCCCATTTTACAACCAATCTTGATTAGTTCCTGTGCTGATGTGGTGACATCAGAAAGTGTTGTCCACAAAGGGTTCCATCCACTTGTTTCCTTTTTCCATCCCCAGTTAGACGGTGAGGGTAGTTCTTGAATTGGCTCAAGACATTGTCCCCTTACATAACCTCCTTGGAAAACTGCACGTTTCGCATGCTGCAGCAGTGAAGCTTGGGTTGGTGGTAAAGTTTCCATGGTACGGTTCTTCTGGGTAAAAAGTGGTTTCCTTGCATCATTGACATAAGTGAGTTTGCTACTTCTGCAATACAGCATGACTACAAACCGTGCCAATATCCTCATGTCCTCCTCGGTGATGCTCGCAGGACAGTTGCTTAAATGACCCAGTGTTGTGAAAAGCATTCCATGTATCCCAAGCAGATTTCTTGCCTCTTCCGTTAAATGATGAAACAGTATCACCCCGTGAAAGCGTGGAACAGCGGCAGTGTATTTGCCTGATCATTTCCTTAAGTGTTCACCATGTCATGTATAGGGAGAACACTGAAATGCTTCCCTACGCCAAATGCTATCCATAGCTTGTCAATATTAATCTCGCTGTAGTTAGACAATGCTAACACGACCACATATGTGTCCACTGTACGGAGATTCACATTTTGGTATTTGTTTGCAATATCTGCAGTATGAAGCAGCATTCGAGTGTCGGCCTCTTCATGATTACAAACAGATAGTAAAGTAATCCCTCCCAACTCACTTCGATTGGATTTCACATTTTCATCATATGTAAGGTCAATAGGACTCTCTGTTGCAGAAATTGTCTCAGCTAGGAAGTGAAAGAGTTCTGTTTTGTTGTTGTCATTGCGAAGGAAATCAGACCAACCGCTAGGAAGTGGAGTAGAACCACAAACACGCCTTCTTGTTCCTGATCCTTTGTGAACCCGAATGGCAGCTTTCAAGCTTTCTCTTCTCTATAGACATCAAAAACAACATCTACACGCTTGGCGCTTTTGCTCTGGTTTAAAATATATGGTATGAATACTTTGTCAGCATACTCGTCAAAGGTTTTTGCTGTCCCAGGTTGCTTGTAGTTAACAACAGCCGCGCCATCAAATACCACAGCTTGCACCTCGTGATCAGGATGATCTTCTCTTTGTGGAAGTACTTCAAGGCACTCCATCAGGTCTGATTTGGTTGTGTGGCGAATTTGTCCATTCACTGAAAGAAAAGGTGGACAGCTTTGGTTTTCATGTTTGAAAAATTCATCGAGGTTACCGTTTCTTGTTTGACAGGCAATGCATAGCTTTGCAAATAACGAACAGTTGCTCTGTATAATTCGCAGTTTTTGTGAATCTCTTTACACAATGACTTCTTTGGGACTTGAGAATAGTGCCAGTTTGTTTCTCTTGATGGTAGAAAATACAGATGTTGTTCTTTTTACAAGTCTCTCTTCAATGAATTGTTGAAACTGGTCTCTTCCAAGCTTTTGTATTTCATGCCCAGTTTTCACCATGCTTTGAAGTGGCAATTTCTTTTGAATCCAGCATAAGTAAGTCATCACTTTGGTCCAAAAATGGATTGCCTAAATCCTCAAAGACAATGACCAATGACTCCACATCATCAAAAACTTTGTTTGGTAGCTCGACTGTTGTTCGTGATGTCTGAACTGGATTTTCATCAGAGTTATCAATACTTTCTTCAAACTCTTCTACAAGTCGTGCAATCTCAGGTCCTGCAACCATCCATCTTCTTAAAGCACCAGGGTTTTCAGTCAGTCCAACAGCACCTCCATCAGACTTCACAGTGGCATTGTTCTGTTCATGTGCATGGTCGATTGCTATGGCTGAAAATTTTCTATTTGTCTTTTTCACAACAAAGAGGCCATTCTGGAACTCTTCAAACACCAAGGGATGAATTTTCGCTAAGTTTTCCATGTCACGTAGATGCACTGGCAACCATCTTGCATAGTTTACATGGTTTAAGGCAAAGAACCACGGGATCATCTTTTTCAGGGCATCAATGTACAAAGAAAAATTGCGTTCTCTGATAGATCTGACAAAGACAAGAACTGTCAGTTCCATATCAAGTACCATATTCCAATACTTAAACTGAGGTGACAATCCTGATCTCGTCGTCTCTTTCCAATCTTTGAAATCAGGAGGAGGACCATCAATCATGTTGTTTTAAAAAAAATCAACATGAGCCTTTTCTTGAAGTATGTGCAAACATGCTGCAGTAACTTGGTGTGCATATCTTGTTCTTCCAATATGGGTTGCTTTCAGAAATGAATCGGCCATCCCAGACGTTGCGATTTGTGCTTCAGTGAGTGCAGAAACCCAGCCACTGCCATTTAATCAGTCACCGATAGTTTTCAAAGCTGCCATTTCGATATGTAGTCCTCCGAACATAATCACAAATCGATGCTCACCATATGATTTTGGCCAATTCCACTGCACCAGTTTTGCCAACGCACACAATGGCTGATCAAATGCAATGACAGGAACCTGACCTGGATTTAGTGTGTCAGTAGCTTTCTTAATGATATCCATACCATGTTTAATCATTGCAGTACTCTTGGCATTTTCGTGGAACAGGGGCAGTAGTGCAGAAATGGCCAAATGTAATTGGATATCTTCCATGTTGTTGGAATGAAATGATGGCCATGTTATATTCCCTCTGTCATTGTCGTGGCCATCAATGCAGTCCTTGATTCTACCCTACCACCTGAAACAATTGATAATAAGAAATTATTACAAGTTGGCATTGAGGGAAATTACAAATAATAGAACCATTTTACGCGATTTTTTATGAATTCTTTTTATGTTTTCCAGCACAAAAGATGTGTTATATCATATTAACCCTTTCTTAATGAATATATAACCAAGAAGAACTGAAAACGGTAGCCGCTGCATCATTCAAAGATCACCAAGTGAAATTTATAAACCATCTACTACTTTTGAAAAAAATCTGAAAATATCACTGAAAACAGTATTCCATGCTTTATGACAGATTTATTATTAATGTTTTATTAAAAACTGTGAATTTTATTATTTAGAAACACAGGGTTTTCTTACCTAATTCCTTTGTGTCCTTGTTGACCTTTTCCATGTTGTCCAAAATGTGTCATGCAATAAAAGTGCCCCATTTAAAAGTTCCTTATAAATTTGCTAGGAACAAAGTTTACAAAATTTCTTATCTAGTTGTTATTTTTTGTGCTTTGTTATCACTATTTCGCAAGATAGTTAAATCTTTAGCCATAATATGTATGTTATGTCATTTGTTTTTAAATAATTGCTTATGTGCAATCCATGCTTGTTCCTGGGGCCATCTTAAATTTCATCGGAATTAAGAATTTTCAGCATTTACACCTTCATATGAACACAGTAGATAAATAAGTAATATTTTTTAACTAATAAACAAATTATATTGCATTTAACAATGCACAATGCAATATTAGCCAAAATAATTAATTTAAAGGCGGATTTCATCAATTTTCCATGTTGATGGCGGCCATCTTGGATTTTACCGGAAGTAGATTTTTTTCAGGATGCATCCATATCTTAAAAATATCTTTACATACCAAAGGCCTTATGTACCAAATTTCATACTTTTATCACAAAGTGCAGTATTTCTTTGTATTTGGCTCTTATCCGCTGCACTAACGTGACTTTCATGTGGGAGAATAATATCGAAAGTTTGTAACTTGCTCGTGTAGAGAAAATTATTGACTTTTCGTTAATACACCATTTTTATAAAGTCAACATGGACTAAATAATGGGCATTGGTTTAAATGAAAATTTGTACCTACCATCATGTTCTTCATATCGGGGCACAAGGTCGGAGACCCCCATGACCCCTCCCTTCCAGGATCCGCTAGTGGGAGTGCGTATGTGTGTTTTGACTGGCTGCAGTATGATGTTAGTGTTAAGTCTCCTTGTCGATTTATAGTGCTACCTAACGAAAGCGAGCCCTGTAGGTAGGGCGTAAGAATTGTATCTCCTGTCCCCATTAAATAACCTAAAGAGGCGACTAACTTTGGGATCTTGTTCCGGCCTATTACAAGGAGACTTTACAGGAACAAACCGCAGCCTCCAAAAAACACGCATTAGCACTCACTACACGCATGCATGTCGCACGCATGGGAGGCCGTCCTTAAATGACCTTAGCTGTTAATAGGACGTTAAACAAATAAACCAAACGATACCAAGCTCTTCGTTCTTACCCACTTCTTCCTAATGTCTCCCTTGGCCTTTAGTGGCAGTTTAAAAACGCAACACAAATATTACGGTTTATAATCTAATGTATGATAAAGGAAATTGTGAGAGGGTAGGCATAAAATGCCTAGATTTGTGGTCTCTGATGACAGAGGATGATTTTATCTTTTTGTCATCCCACAAATGTCTATGTAAATTAAGTCCTAGAGTTGTGTACCTGAAGTTTGAAATTGGAATTTTTTTTTATCATAAACATCAAGATATACACTTACAAGGACATAGTCTTCATAATCCCCCACCCATGCAAATAGTTTATTACATGCATAAAATCATGAAACACATGACAAGGCATTTAAAAGCATTACATGTATTTGTGTTCAATCATCAAGTTCCTATCGAGTTTAATCCAAATCCGATCATTCCTTTAAAATATATCGTGCGGAAAAACAGATCAAAGCAGTCTCATTAAATATGCGTGTGCATATGTTGATAATTGAACTTGAGTGAGGGGTTTAGGTTATAAGTCTACCAAGAAAGCTTTATCAAAATCTGAGCATGCCTTCAAAAGATATTGTACAGAAAGCAATCAGCTTATCAGATCACAGCAGCCTCATTAAATATGTGCGGAATATGTCGATAATTGAACTTGAGTGAGGGGTTTAGGTTATAAGTCTATAAAGCAAGTTTCATCAAAATCCGATCATCCTTCAAAGATATCGTGCGGAAAGCAAATCCAGACGGACGGACGGAATCCATTTGTGTATCCCACGCCAACTTCGTTGAGCGGGGAATAATATATTTTTGATTTGAACAGCATTACAGAGCTATTTTGAGTCGCATGCTAATAGTATACCAACGTCAAAATTTCAAATGAAAATCATACTCAAAATAATGAAGTGCATTTTGTATAGGAAATAGGCTCACATATATAGATAGCAAAGCAGATCATTTCATTTCAAATTTTATTGACATTTGATGGTTTTAGTCAAAAGGATTAAATAATAGGCCAAGCCTATATAAATTCACTCACATCATTACGAATTATGTAGACAAAACAGACCTCTGCAGAAGCAATAAGATTTTGAACATTTGTATGGGTTTATTTGTAATGAATTTCGTATTAAGGTGCATCTCTTTGTAGTCATATATCAAGCAGAATTATCCCAGGCCAATCCTCCCCTAGAATTTTTTAAAATGGGCTTTACTAGTAAAATTGAGGTTGATCCAGACCATTACAAGTAAGGCCAATTTGTAACATGATTGCGCAATCATGGTTTTCCTGAACAACACCTATTTCAAACTTCTCAAGATCCACCACTGCGATTCAGCACTAACCTGAAATGAACCCGGAGATGATCCTGATCAAGTGTTGTTATTTTTCGGATCAGTCTTAAATCCTAGCTGGCCGCCATAGCAGCCATCTTGAAAAACACATTTTAAACTCCCCAGTTCCACTGGTGCCATGGAACTGGAACTTTGTGAGGATGGTAAGGAAGGGGAGCCAACAAAGTTATTATTTTGCAGCCTCGTAAAATCTTTGACATGGCAGTCACTGCGGCCATTTTGTAACATAATTTCCCAAATTATGGTTTTCCTGAACAATATCTATTTCAAACTTCTTCTCAAGTTCCAGTAGTGGGATTCAGCACTTACTTATCTGATACAACCCTGCGGCTGCCCTGCAGGTAGGGCGTAAGAATTGTACCTGCTGCCCCCATTGCATGATCGTTTGGTTTGGTTTAGTTTATTTTGTTTAATGTCCTATTAACATCGAAGGTCATTTAAGGACGGCCTACCGTGCGTGCGACATGTATGAGTGTGGTGAGTGCGTATGTGGTTTGGGAGGCTGCGGTATGTTCGTGTTAAGTCTCCTTGTGATAGGCCGGAACTTTTGCCGATTTAAAGTGCTATCTCACTGAAGCATACTGCCGAAGACACCCAGCAGTACACCCCACCCGGTCACATTATACTGACAACGGGCCAACCAGTCGTCACACTCCAAATATACTGAGCGCTAAGCAGGAGTAGCAACTACCATTTTTAAAGACTTTGGTATGTCTCGGCTAGGGGACAGAACCCAAAACCTTCCTCGCAGCGGCGAACGCTCAACTAAAGGCCAAAAGTGAGGCATTGTCAAGGGAGACATTAGGAAGAATTAAGTTATCAAGAAAGAAGAGAAAAGATAAGATCCCAAGTTTACCTGCGGTTGTCCTGGCCAAGTATTTCTTTTTTTCGGGTCGGTTTGAAATCCAAGATGACCGCCATGGCCAACTGTGCCGCTATACTTGTTGCTGAGTGTATACTACATTTTAGAGTCAGATGACCGTTAAGGCCCTTTGGACTCTTGTTATCGTGCTTTGTATTTATTCATTTCTAATGTTTAAAGTGCAAAGATGACCATAACAACGTCGTACTGGATTGATCGATTTTAGCAAATGGTTGTCTAGATTCGACACTTGTCGTCATTAGAACAAATTCAAAATACAAACATTCAAGCATAAAGTATGAAATACTGTGCCTTGCCTAGTGGCTATCACAAGCTTTTATCCATGTGTTCCTGTATCGCGTTCATACCAGTCGTACCAAACAAACGAATTCCATCGCGGCCATCGCTCGCTTCAATAAAAAAAAACCCGATTGTTTTCCTTTTTCAAACGTAACGGATGTAAAAATAATACTCGAACAGTTCCGTCAAACATTGGCTTATACAATTTCATTGCAAATGGAGACGCCTAGTTTTTTAGCAAAAGGTAATTCTGCATGACAAATAAAGAATCAGTTTCGCCATCTTGGATCCAACTGTTACGTTTGAAATAAAAACGGTACGACTCGTCCGCACCCGATAAAGAAACACGTTGTATAAATGGCGTACTCTGTCAAATGACGTCATCAATAACAGCGAGACCTGCTAGCGGGTAATACTTTTAAAATGTTCCGTATGTACTGCAGTCTATATTCCATGTACAATGCTCTGAAATACACTAAACAATATCTTGTTTAGCATGTATTTGCAAAATTATTTACAGAGATAAAAATGTACGATGTTTAAGATGAAGTACGATATATATGTTCGGAGATAGGAGGAGCAAACATCCTGCTAAATAACGATTGTTTGCTTTTGTAGTGTTGACCTGTAAAATCCAGATTAATACATTCGTCATATCCGGGGAATCTCTTACGATGGAGATGGACGATATGCAAGTGATTAGATTGTGCAGCCATCTGTGACCAGTACTCATGGTGTATCGCCATTAGTTGGCTCGAGATGAAGAAGACGTGTCAGGGGTTCACAAGGACTCTCACTCCGGAAGCCACGCCGGCCTTTGATCATTACAAAGGTAGGCATATATATCTCAAGGCCTAACGAGGTATTTAAAATGGCTTGGTATATTTTTGTTTAAAGTCCTATCTAATTTATACATTCTTAACTACCAATCAGCCTGGCAATGCCTCACTTTTGGCCTTAAGTTGAGCGTTCGCCCCTGTGAGGAAGGCTTTGGGTTCTGTCCCCTGGCCGAGACATACACCAGAGTCTTTAACAATGGTAGTTGCTACTCCTGCTTAGCGCTCAGCAAATTAGGAATGGTTTTGTTTGGTTTGGTTTATTTTGTTGAACGTCCTATTAACAGCTAAGGTCATTTAAGGACGGCCTCTCGTGGCTGCCCTGCAGGTAGGGCATGAGAATTGTACCTGCTGCCCCCATTGCATGATCGTAAGAGGCGACTAAACTTGGGATCTTATCTTTTCTCTTCTTTGCTAACAACTTTCTTCTTCCTAATGTCTCCCTTGGCGGTGCCTCACTTTTGGCCTTTAGTTGAGCGTTCGCCCCTGTGAGGAAGGTTTTGGGTTCTTTCCCCTGGCCGAGACATACCAGAGTCTTTAAAAATGGTAGTTGCTGCTCCTGCTTAGCGCTCAGCAAATTAGGAGTGGGACGACTGGTTCGCCCGTTGTTAGTATAATGTGACCGGGTGGGGTGTGCTGCTGGGTGTCTTCGGCAGTATGCTTCAGTGAGGTAGCACTCTAAATCGGCAAAAGTCCGGGCTATCACAAGGAGACTTAACACAAACATACCGCAGCCTCCCAAAACACGCATACACTCATCACACGCATACATGTCGCACGCACGGGAGGCCGTCCTTAAATGACCTTAGCTGTTAATAGGACGTTAAACAAAATAAACCAAACCAAACCAAGCCTATCGTGGGTGCGATGTGCATGTTTGTGGTGAGTGCGTATGTGTTTTGGGAGGCTGCGGTGGACGACTGGTTCGCCCGTTGTAAGTATAATGTGACCGGGTGGGTAATCCTGCTGGGTGTCTTCGAAAGTATGCTTCAGTGATGTAGCACTATAAATCGGCAAAAGTTCCGGCATATCACAAGAATACATGACGCAAACATACCACAGCCTCTCAAAACACGCGTACGCACTCACCACACGCTTGCGTATCGCACGCATAGGAGGCCGTCCTTAAATGACCTTAGCTGTTAATAGGACGTTAATCAAACAAAACCAAGCCAAAGTCATTAACTTTTAACGGGACATTAATGCCAATAAATTACAAATGAGTAAAAACACATATTTCAAAAAGTCATATCTTGTGTTTAAGACCAACGGCATTCAGATCATTCATACTTGTGTTTATGTTAAGTTTTAAATAGAAATTTGCAACATGTTATACTGTTATAGAAACTTTATCTTCCTTTCTAATAAGACGGGGTTTTTTCACGGTTAAGGGTTCATGTCATGAGATACACTGAGGTTGGTCCGCACTTTTCAATAAGTAAGAACGCGTTAAATATATATGACCTAATGAGACCATTCACCAATAGTTGTTTTAATCGAGTGTGTTATCTACATATTGATTCAATTCAGTTTGAGGCAGTGTTTAAATGTGCATTGCTGTTGATAGAACGTTAAATACTAAAACGTTAAATACTAAAAAAATAAAATAATAATAAAACCGAATGTTTTATAGTTTTGTACCTGATCACTAAATGAACTATAGCCTGTTATACAGTAGCCCAATGATTTTATGTTTTAGCGTCGTTTGTAGGACAGGGCTACAAGTTCACAGCTGGAATGAGGGTGAAGTTCTTCAGTAACCCCAGTTTGTCTTGGCATATGGCTCAGGATTATTGCGTCAACGACGGTGGAAGACTGGCTGTTTTAGATACACTGGAAAAGTATAATGCCGTCATATCCGATCCCGTAGTACAAGGTATTGTATCTTAATGCTAAAACGCAGCGAAACTGTAAAATAACATTGTTTACAGGGTAATGTATAAGAGCTATTTTAGATCTGTATCGGTAAGGCGTAAGAATGGTATAGCGGATGCTCCCACTGCATGACCGTATGAGGCGACTTAATTTTGAAATGATCTTTTTCTTAAGAACACCCCTCCCTGTTCTTCTCCCTTGAGCCTTAACATTGCGTCAGTTTGTATTTAGTAGGCTATTGGCCCTGTGAGGATGGTTCTTTTGAGTGGAATGGTTGGTTCGGCCATTGTCAGTATATGATAGGGTTGGTGTCCTACCTGTTGTGCTTCGTCTGTGAGGTAGCTATAGACTATAAAGTGTGCAGTGGGCGCTGTCGTAGGGAGAAAAACACAAGTAGAGCAAGGGTACGTAGTGTCGCACAGTACGTAAAATCGCACACCTGACGATTTTTTGATTTTTTCCTCCAATGACTCGAGGACTGCTTTTTTGTTTATATGTTGACTAATGCCAAACTTTAGTGGAACTTTTTCAATTTCAAATACCTCTTTTCAGATTAAGTTCGTTTTGAAAACATAATTTAACTGATACGACTCTCTTCCGATAAAATGATACCGGATGATTAAATATTTTATTTAAAATAATCCCAGTTGTTGGTTAGGATGTGAATTTGCAAATATTTAGGGGAAATGTCATTTGATCAAATTTTAATAAAACTAAATTCAAACCCAATAAAGTAAAACTAATAAAATAATTGACCTGCAGACCCCCGTCATTTTCGCCTCCTTGCTTACATTACCTCCGTAGGGAGCAGTCATTATTCAAAGAAAAAATGGCAGTAAAAAGACACTTTCGAATTTTACATTAGTTTGTTTTTTAAGATTATTTTAATCATAGGGTTTGGCTTAATCTTAGTTAAGGATGTTTGTCTACAAAATGGCTGAAAACTGTTTTTACCGACAAAATTAAAGAAGTTAGATGGGTGTGCGAAATTACGTTCCCGATCGTCTTCAAACCCAACAATGAACACAAGTTAACAACAGCTCCCATGCGCAGTGATACGCTTGCGCATATCGGGTTACACATGTAACGAAGCATTTGTACATCTAACAATGTGAGGTTTTCTTTCTCGATTTGAAATTAATTTGATGGAAATGTATTTAGATACATACCGAAAGTGTGCGAAATTACGTACCCTTACACTATACCGCATCCTCCCCAAACAAACCCGCCATTCGCATATATTTTACACACAGGGATATGGTATGGTTAAGTATGTTTAACGTCATATCAACGATATGTTCATTAAATGACCATAGCTGTTGATAGGACGTCAAGTAATGCAAAACCAAACCAACACATCGCTTTCATTGCGAATTATAAAGTAGCTTCTACACAAGGATGACCGTTCGAATAGATGGCAACATTAAGTCAGTTTCAATAGCACCATCTAGGATATGACGACCATGCTGAATGCGTATCATAAACCTAATGGACGGGATTTAACTTTCTCTCAACAACCGAGGTCATATTCGCATAATTGTCGATGTGGCCAGAGTAGAAGGGGAAAGATAATGGCAAGTGTTAAAGTTGCTCGTTTAGCCACACACAAAAAAGCTCCTTTCCGGAACAATCCAATTAAAAGCTTGATGGTCATTCTCAATCCGTTTCGTTACATGATTGTTTCTGCAAGGGCTTCAAATCTTAGTCGCCTCCTGCGTTGCGCAAAGGGCAACAGCGGGCCATGAGTTTCAGCTTTGTATTGTTTTACAGCCATTCGACTGGTAAAGTCACAAGTGTTTTAGTGACCCGAAGTCAACCAGACTAAGATGACAGCGCCTTTCGCAAGCCCCTTCACGACCATAACGATGCACTAATTGGACAGTGTGTGTAGTTTTTCTCCTGTGTCACTACTTATTAGCACATTTATTTTTTGTCCAACAGCCTGACTATACTAGTGTGCTGACACGTTAATAAATGGCCTGACGAGATATTGTACCGGCTGCATACATTTCTTTTCATGAGAGGCGACTAATTTTTGGATCTCGCTGTCTTTCTTCTTTTGAAGCAACTTTCCTGATAATGTCTCCCTGGACACTGCCTTACTTTTCGCCTTTAGTTGAGCGCTCGCCCCTGTGAGGAATACTTTGTGTTCTGTCACCTGGCCGAGCCATACCACAGTCTTACCGTTGCTACACCTGCTTAGGGCCGTCTTATGGGAGTGGGCCGACAGTGAGGCAGCACTATGAAGTCGGCATCAGTTCCGCGCTATCACAAGGAGACCAACTCCAACAAACATATACACCTCACACATACATCACGCACTCATGGGAGACCGTCCTGAAATTACCTTGCCTGTTTGTTGATAGGCCGTTAAACAATACTTACTCAAAACCCAAGTATGCCTCTAAGCTTGAGCTTAATCAGAGAATAATATTGCCATATACACTACAAAACCAAATATATAGTTCACATCAATCTATTTCTAGCAAGTGTGAGTTTTTACCTCCAGGCATGAAAAGTTATCCCATGCAGGTACTTTCTTCGTGTCACCACTCGATAAGTTTTCGGTGCAATCGACCAAACAGTACTGCAGTTTTTTGTTCAGAAACAAAATAAGTGAAGAGACGGACAAATCTGATCACTTAAGGCCCCAGAACAAGGATTTAACGCACTCGCAACGGCTACGGTCATATGCGGACGAATGTCAAAGATACATTTTCACAAATTCCATTTAATGTTGCATTAGAGGCATAGGATATGTTTTGGTCTCTTCAATGCCCCCTACAAAGAAGACACTGAAAAAACTCCCGGATTCTGCAGATAGCTCACTGTCAGTCCCCTTCTACGATCAACATGTAGAAGGATTTGGTTTAGTTTGGTTTGGTTTATTTTGTTTAACGTCCTATTAACAGCTAAGGTCATTTAAGGACGGCCTCCCGTGCGTGCGACATACATGCGTGTGGTGAGTGCGTATGTGTGTTTTTGGAGACTGCGGTATGTTCGTGTTAAGTCTCCTTGTAATTGGCCGGAACTTTTGCCGATTTATGGTGCTACTTCACTGAAGCATACTGCCGAAAACATCCAGCAGCACACCCCACCCGGTCCCATACTGACAACGGGCGAACCAGTCGTTGCATTCCAAATACGCTGAGCGCTAAGCAGGAGTAGCAACTACCATTTTAAAAGACTGGTATGTCTCGGCCAGGGGACAGAACCCAAAGCCTTCCTCACAGGGGCGAACGCTCAACTAAAGGCCAAAAGTGAGGCATTGTCAAGGGAGACATTAGGAAGAAGAAAGTTGTTAAGAAAGAAGAGAAAAGATAAGTTTAGTCGCCTCTTACGATCATGCAATGGGGGCAGCAGGTACAATTCTTACGCCCTACCTGCAGGGCAGATGTAGAAGGATACAGCGGCCTTATTCTTTGGGCCTCCAATGACTAAGAAACTCAAAAGATGCATTCTTAGTTCCGTTAGTTTTTCTAATCCTAATGAACCCACACATTTAATATAATATGAAGATTATTCTTTTGATGATTACGGTTTTTGAACTAAGACTTTTTTAATAGGATTGTCAAACTGGTGGATAGGAACAACCAAAGTAAACGGAGTCTGGACAATGACAACCGGAAGCGAGATTGACGCCCAAATACCTGTTAAGGAAGATTCGGGTGACGCAAACTGCCTGGGAATTTTTGCATCTACTCTCTCGGATAGTGATTGTAATTGGAATACAGGTTTCCTTTGTGAAAAGTGATTGGAGCTGGATTCACTGATACTCGTGGAAGAGGAAAAATAAAGTTATGTTCAAAAACTAATTCTCACATTCCCCAATCAAAATAATAATCATGTGTAAGGATATCCAAACAATTGGCGAATGAATTTTAGCTTCAGCGCATCGTAAGCAGTGAACCATTTATCGTTAAACAAGTTTCAAGATGATCTACAACAAACATGATTTAGATTTTACCACAGTCAAAACATTCCTTTCAGAATTGTAAGCTGATACAAAATTTTGAATTATCTTAAAGCTGCTGGTCTGTATCACAGGATTTGAGTACCCAAAGTTTTTTTTCTTTTAAACTATACGTTAGTGTACCAATACAAGTTTTACTATTTGTATGGATTGGTTGATGTTGTTTCGTTTTGCCCATTTTAATGCAAATTATTTTGCCGTAGTCTCCAAAACACGTACTCAACACACGTATGCATATCGCACAGGGGGGAAATAATCTGAACAATGATGACTCTTGACACCCCTGGGGACAGAGGTATGGGACCCAATAGGGGAATTCCTTTAAATCGCTACTTGTCACAAAGTACAGACCGGTTTATAATCATTTGGTCAGAAACATCCATGGGGAAAGGGGAAAGATTTTGTATGGATGGTGACTCTGACCTCATTAGACAAGAGGGGCGGAGCCGAATAGGTGAGATACAAGCAAATTTTTAAATCGCTACTTGTCACAAAGTACTGAATGGATTTCAACCAAATTTGGTCAAAATCATTCTTAGGGGAAGTGGGGGATTTTGCATTAATAATGACTCTGACCCTTGGGCAGGAGAGGAGCGGAGCCCAGGAAAAGGGGTACAGACCGGTTTATAATCATTTGGTCAGAAACATCCATGGGGAAAGGGGAAAGATTTTGTATGGATGGTGACTCTGACCTCATTAGACAAGAGGGGCGGAGCCGAATAGGTGAGATACAAGCAAATTTTTAAATCGCTACTTGTCACAAAGTACTGAATGGATTTCAACCAAATTTGGTCAAAATCATTCTTAGGGGAAGTGGGGGATTTTGCATTAATAATGACTCTGACCCTTGGGCAGGAGAGGAGCGGAGCCCAGGAAAAGGGGTAAGTCCTTTAAATCGCAAATAGTATTTTTGAAAAACTATTGTGATCATCACTCTATAACATATATGGCATTACTGGGCATCAAGAGTTAAACACAATACTGTTACAAAAATGGATTCCAGGGACTTTGCCGACTCCTTTGGACCAATCTAATTGAAATCTAGATGGTCATTCTCACTACGTTACATGAACATCCCATAAGGAGTCACTATTAATGATAATAATAATAGTAAGGAATAATCGCAACATGTTAAAAGTGTTATCGATAAGAGGATAATTTTTATTGTCCTCCCTGCCTCGCGGTCTTAATCAGAACAAATTTTCTGAGACTGTTCACCTGAAGTAATTTGGGAGTGGGACGACTGGTTTGTCAGTATAATGTGGCTAGTTAGGTGTCATGTTGGTGTTGTCATCTGCCGTGACAGTGGGGAGAAACACGTGACCTGTAACAGATACGGGGACACTAAAATGACGGACGAATGTGCCGGTTCGCGGTAAGTTTGATGCTTTTAAACTCAATTACTGTATCGATATCAACAATTTGATAAGTGCACGGGACCCGTAATACTTATAGATAATGGATATACACAAAATACATCAATATATGCTGTAGTTATTGCAAACACTTATACACCATTTCTCACAACACGCAAGATATGGAGAATACATCGTCCATGAACATTACAAACATCATTCAAATAGTAATATTTAGCTGGTTAATTGCAGCCTAGGTTCTCTAGTTTAATCAAAATGGTAAAATAATATGATATGATGTTGACTCTGCTATCAAGACGCTGTATTTGCAGGTTTTCCTTGAAATTCTATAGAAATGATACGGAGAACACACCTTGTTATAACAGATATGGGAACATTTTTTTCTGTACGAGCGCTGACACATAGGCTAAGAATTAAATAAGTCGGGGTCAAACGTAATCGTAATTAACTGGACGCCATTTCACTGCTGCTATCATTAGAAACATCCGAGGTTCAAAATGTTGATTTTAATTATCGTGTAAGATTCGGTCAATTCAGCTCTATACTAAACTCGGTATTTAAACAAATATAGATATATATCTTCATGTGGATTTCAATAGTAAAAACATAGAAAGGAGAACTAAAAGAAAAAAATTATGATTCCTGCAAAATTTCCCGTGAAGATATTTCCCCTGTGTTACCTTGTGTTGTTTCGTTGGCCTTAGCTGTTCCGTGTTCGTGTTGTTCTGATGTACTCTTTTATGAAGTGTTAATATATTTCAGACGAAAGTTTCTATGCAAGCATTGTGGAAAAACCTATGAAAATAAAAGTAGTTTAAAACATCATAAAAGGAGGCACTCTGGCGACGCAAAATACAAATGCAATGAATGTGGGAAAATGTTTTTTTTTTCCAAAGTAACATTCACACGTCACCTAAATATACATTCTGGGGACCGTCCCTATGTTTGTACTGTATGTGGCAAGAGTTACATATCCAAAGCCGCAGCGAAGCGAAGAAGGCACACTTCAGCTCCAGTGTGAAATTTGTCACAAAAAAATCGAGCGGAAAGAACAAATGCAAGATCATCTGACAAAACACTCAGACGAAAAGAAGAGGCAGTGTACAATATGCGCAAAACATGTGAGGTACGCAAGTAACCTGTATCGTGATATGAAGATACACAGACAAAAAAACCAGCTTGTGATGTATGTGGGATGTCTTTCAAGTCAGCATCGTACATGGATGACCATAGAAAATATGTCCATTCGGATAAAGTTTTCCCCTGTGAAACCTGCGGAAAAGTCTTCAAGCACAGAAATATTTCACACTCCATGAGAGGAGAAGGCATTAATTCCAATCAATAATGTTTTTACAAAGTTCATTTTGAGTTCACGTTTAAGGAATAAACAACAGATTTTTTTTTGTAGCCAAACCTAATTATAACGTTTAAAATACGAACGCTAAGTAGTAAACTGCTACCAGGTTTAGTGTTATTAAAAATAAGGTACATTTTTAGGTCATCTGACCCGAAGGATCAGGATGACCTAAATAGTCAGCATGTTTTGTCCGTCGTCGTGCGCCGCGCGCTGTCCGCCGCCGTGCGTGAACTTTTCACATTTTAAACTACTTCTCAAATTCCAATAGTGGGATTCAGCTTTAACTTACCAGAAATGATCCTGAGATGGTCCTGCCCAAGTGTTGTTATTTATCGGGTCGGTCAGAAATCCAAGATGGCAGCCATCTTGAAAAACACTTTTTAAACTTCCTCCCCAGTTCAACTAGTGCAATTGAGCTGGAATTTGGTTTTAGTTTAAACATATTTTATTGTATCAAATATATACAATAGGATTGGGCACAAGTTTTCCAACTTATATCAAGCCCTTTCCATACAATATTATATAACACATACAAAATATACAAGATGACATTAACAATAAAATAATTATTTAGTGTGAAAGTGTGGATAAGGGAAGGGTAAGGATGGGGTGTAAGAAGGTGCAAGTATGTGAAAAGAATGTGACAATCTCCTTCATTTTAATTCTTTTATGAAATAATTTAGACATTTCCACTAGTAATTGAAACATCTTTTTTTTTTAAGACTGCGTGAATGATTTTTCTCGACCCACATGGCACAAGTACACAGTCCACTACTCGTAACTTTCGGCTTATCAATGTTCATCATATCCCCTGCCACGGTTTTCTTTCGCTTTGGTCTTTCCTTTCCTTCTGATATTTCCGTTTCCCAAGTGCCATATGAGTCGAGAAAGATAAAAGACGCAGACTTTGATAGAGTTAAAGGGGTTAAACAATTTACATATATATATATGTTTTTTTCTTTTTCTTTTCTTTTCAAAAACACAATATATCAAATATATTAAGTACTGAAGAGAGATATGTTGGGGAAAAAAAAAAAAAAAAAAAAAGAGGTAGGTGGTAGAGAAAGTACAAATGTAAAATCAAAATCTATTTGTATCGTGAATATATTGCTGAGTGTGCAGAAATATTTTTTCGTTGTCTGCTTTGGATAATTCATGACTGCCATGTAGAATAAGCTCTTGGTCCAGTGGGATGAAATCATTTAACTCACGGTACCACTTTATTCTCTGATCTATGTACTTGTTGCAAATAAAAAAGAAGTGAAATGCATTTTCAATAGAATGTCCACAATGACAAATTTGAAAATCAATTAAGTTAGCATGAAATAAGTCGTCGTTTAGAGTACTTGAATTAGTTCTTAATCTAGCATGCAAAATATTAGATTTTCTGTCACCAAACAAATAATAAGAGGGGATATTTATGTCATTAAGCTTACGAAGAGAGTTTTTAAAAGCTGGGGCTGACCTACTCTGTCTTATGCCAGGGTGAGGAATTTGGTAAGGATTTTTAGGAAGGAGAGCCAACAAATTCTAAGATGGCCACCATGGCAAACAGTACCACTATACTCGCTACAGAGAATGCATACTACAATAGTATAAGGGTTTTTAATTTAGAGTCAGAAAACCGTTACGGCCCTTGGGCCTCTTGTCGTGTAAGCAGTTATAAGACACTTCTAAGATGACCACAGCAGTACATTATAGGACTGACTACAGAAATATGTCCTTTGATATATAATATAAAACACGGACACAAACAATCCGTCATGGGGGGTACCTATTCCTTCATAATATCGATGCCTATGGAAATAGTCGTTTAATAATGTTTACAATATTACTTCCAACAATGTTCTTGATATTTAAATCAGATTTGTTCGACCTTTCTAAACAATAGTAATTCAGAGCTATCATATCAAGGGGCAACTGTCTAGGGTGTCAATATGACGAAGAAGCAACTAACTCATCAGTAGGCCTATTATACAAATAGTGTTGAACACAAAATCAGAATATGGATGAAGAAATCTTTGAATCATTATGTAGTTATAATCATAACTTCACGCTACCATGTCATGTTTTCAAAGTTAGTTACGATTTATTAAGATATTAAAAAATGAAAATCCGTGTTGTGTGTTTCGTTATAAAAAAAAAAAAAAAAACATTCCAAAAGTAATACGATCCTCAAATATGTCCGGGAGGTAATAGGACTAGTGATCAGTTAGGCGTGTCCTCATCTCTTAGTCCCATTTCCCCCGTTAAAAGCATCTTCCCCTCATTCACGCGCGCTTTCTCCCACCTAGCTCCCAATGTTCCTTTCTGCAGTGAATTCCTATCCATGGAAACAGTGCCGAACTTGTCTTTTCTTTGCTGTTCCTGTCGTAAGTCAAAGAAGTGATCCCTTCAAAAAACAATGTAAATGGATAGTTGCTAAAAGTGTAACAGAAGGTCATGAGTTCGATTCCTGAAAAGTGACACTGAAGTTTGAAATAAGAAAATGTCGTTGAAGGATAGAAAGTTGGGTGAAAATGGCTTACTGTCCATGCAACAGCTAAGGCCATGTGCGGAAACATCTGCCTGTCGAGTAAAGGGGGGCAAAGGATGAAAGATAGGCCCAGCCATAATGGATTCAGTGTCAATGTAGTGTTACTGAACACGATATATGTCCTACATGTAGCTTCAGCATGATATCCCGGTGTACTCGTTGGTTGAAGATAACTAGGTGTTTTCGCGACGTGCGGACAATTTCACGTGATTGTCCGCAAGATTGTCCGCAAGTCATTTAGTTATAGTTATTGCACAGACATTCAGTCCTTGCCTCTCATCACGACTAATTCTACGCATAGACGGTTATTCATGGACGGGGACAAATTCGATAATAGAGGTAACCTTTGTGTCCAACGCAATCTACACATCAGTCAGTATTTGGCACATCCAAAAACTCACATACGCACTCAGAACACACATGCACGCCAAACGCACGAGAGACCTCCTTAAATGACATGATCTGTTGTTAGGACGTTAAACAATAATAAAACAAATCAAACCAAATCGGCGCATGCCACAATCGGATAAAACGGACACGCGTAATGATGGCAGTTAGGTGTTACACAATGCAGAAACAATGGAAATGTACTCCCGTACATTTGGCAAGTTCTTGTTAGGAATCACCATTTCAAGGTATCTTCATGTCTTTATTCGCCCATTAATTGTTTAAATTATCCGTCTTAAAATTTTGACAAGACGGTACCTTTTTCCCTCTGCCGTAGACATTTGCTTTACTTCCTAATATAAAAAAGAGGGTGGGTATGTGTCAATGTCATTGGGCAACACATCGCTAAACCCTCTCTCCAATAGCAGGATATCGTTCTGTTTCATCCATGAAGAAATGCTATCGGCATTTGTCTGAAACATATGTCTTGTTATCAAAGAATCATTATTTCTGCTATCGGTAGCTCGGTCCAACAATTCTAATGATATATATATTGGTGGATACTATCATCATGGGCTTTATGAGATGGTACTTGTGCATTGAAAAACACTTTCTTCGTAACTTGTGTATTTTGAATGTTTGGTTTGGTTTGGTTTATTTTGTTTAACGTCCTATTAGCATCTAAGGTCATTTAAGGACGGCCTCTCGTGTGTGCGACATGCTTTCGTGTGGTGAGTGCGTATGTGTGTTTTGGGAGGCTGCGGTATGTTCGTGTTAAGTCTCCTTGTGATAGGCCGGAACTTTTGCCGATTTATAGTGCTACAGACATGTGTAATCCACTATCAATATCACGGAGTCGGATATAAAGTTAGAAAACAGTTGCACAGACAAATCTGTTCTGTGTTTTTTCAAGGAATTCCTCCCGCAATATGTGCCTAAATCACAAAGTGAAACAAACTCCACGGACAATGCGCGTTTAGCGGCAATGATGGTGCGAGAAACTTGTTGCCGATTGTTTATCCCACAGTGGTCCAATGACTCTGGACTATTTAAAAAAAAAACCACTAAATTACCACAATTTGTTGAAAGTCTCTAGAGAGGTAACAGCGTCCACAAAGGACAGCTACTTATTATGGCCGACTTCGGCTCACCGTCACATTGGCGCCCGGCCAAGCAAATAGCGACAGTGCGCCATGTGAACAGCGACAAAAGTACCCCGCAAATACGACAGAGCGACACAATTTTCATGTCGCAAAGTCACATAATTTTGTCGCACTGGTAAGC
The DNA here is from genome assembly GCF_902652985.1 of Pecten maximus. Lineage (NCBI taxonomy): Eukaryota > Metazoa > Mollusca > Bivalvia > Pectinida > Pectinidae > Pecten > Pecten maximus. The sequence continues at coordinate 20,477,406 of NC_047027.1, forward strand.
TCATTTTTCGCTCGGCGCATGCCGCAGTGTCGCTGGGGGTCAGTGAGACAATGGCCGAAATCAGTCGCCATATTTTGAGAGGCCGTCCTTAAACGACCTTAGCTGTTGATAGGACGTTAAACAAATAAAACCAAACCAAACCAAATCTAAGGCAAATAAGCTATGATGTAATGCTAACATGTATAGGTGAATGCATGTAGTCTTAAGAAGTAAATATTGACCCACAGTTAATGTAACATCTTCAAATTAACAAAATATTTTGCGAAAAAAGTTCAGCTTGTTGACAATAAAAAGAAAGAGAAAGATACCATGCCATCAGCACGCCAGACCTACTCTCAAACGTGACAGTATACCAGATATACAGTCTGTGACTGTTTTTAACTGTCAATGAACTAATTGTGGACAAACGAATTTATTTCTGCAACACATCGAAAAATGTTCATTTAGTTTTTGCTGAATATAACGTGTCACTTTCAAAACACATTCCTCTGCATCAGTCATGTTTTCAATATTCACATGCTCCTCGTCCTCCTCGTCACTATCAGCGACACTGTTGTCCGTAATAGATGCCTCAAAATGTCACCGTCCGACAGCGCTGTTGTTGTTACAACATTGATATCAACTGACACGTAATCCCAAACGTTATGCCGGTATTTTCCTAGCTCTGAATTATCCTGGGTTCGGCTAACGATACAATTGTAACAGGGTCTAATTTTATTAGTTTTTATCATTTTATATATTAAATGTGATATTTGTGTTCAGATGTCTGTTTAAATGTGCCCAGATTGTATTGTGTATGTGTTTGTCGTTTATTGGCGTTACATGTTACAGGGTGTGATGTTTTGTGTTCTCTGTGTTATGTCTTGCTGTATTTTGTGTTACAGTTTACACCCTGTGATCTAAGTCCAAAGTCTATGTCATTTTCTTGTGTTTTATTGGTCACTATTTTTATTTCCTTTGTTGGTCAGTTTTGGCGGGAATGCTATTGTTAGGGTAGTTAGACTCCTGTCGGTCAAGCTGATCACAAGTATATTTTCCTGGTTCAAGATTTTAGACAGGTTAAAGTAAGTTTCTATTATTTCTATTATTTCTTTGATTTTTATAAGCATAGCTAATTTAGATTACCTAGTGATAATTTTGAAGTATTTGGTAAAATTAGTTATTTTCTTATTTCTATAATTTCAGTCATAGAGCTAGAGGTAAATGTGTAAAGTTGATGCTTTTGAAAATGGTTATTTTGCTTCTTGAAATATATTCATCCATTTGTAATCAGAGTACATGTAGTAAATAGTTATTTATATTATTTTAGAATTTATTGAAACTGTGCAGAGAACGTGGAAGTATTGTGCAAGATGGCTCTGTGCCACACACAGGTATTTAATATATTTTATTTATAAATGGTTAATGTTATGTAACATTTATGTAACTTAAATATTCCTAAATGAGATATATATATATATACTGAAACGAAAAAGAAACGCAACTTCAAATTGTAGGTTTAATAAAATAATACTTGTGAGCATTATGTTTAAATTTCATATGTAATAGTTAATATTGAATATTGATGTAACATCCTTTAAATGTTTAGAGATTTTTAAGAACAGGTCACTTTGCTAGAAGGTCATGATTGGTAGTACCCTACGTGAATCCAAGTTGAAATGGCAGCAGTTTTGAAACCGTGCCCTAATATCGTGTGTGTCCTCCTCGAACAGTTATCACATCTCTAATTCTTTGTTGCATTGAGTTCATCAGGGCATTGACTTTCCGTATTGGAATGTTATTCCATTCTTGGACGAGTGCATTTGCTAACTGAGGGAGGGTATTTGGGGGGTTACGGCGATTTCGAATTCTTCTGTCTAATTCATCCCACAAATGCTCGATTGGGGACAGGTCGGGGCTATATGGAGGCCAATCTATAGGAACAATGTTCTGTGTCGCAAGAAAGTCTCTACAGACTCTTGCAACGTGTGGTCTCGCGTTATCTTGCTGAAAGGTTAGATGATGCTGCCTAACAAACGGCACAACATGGGGCCTAAGGATCTCATCCCGATAGCGTACGGCCGTTAAATTCCCATTGACTACCACCAAAGGCGTCTTCAATATATATGATAGGCTGTAGATCATTTATATAGCTGTAATTCTTATTAATTTAACTGTAATGTTATAATACTTCGAAAGAAGTTATTATTAATATTATGTAATTGAAGTCAATGAATTTGTAAATCTTTAATATCATAAAGGTTATATCTATTGTGATACTTTAGTAATTCTATCTAAAATGGAATTATTTATGTAAATTATAATAGCGAGTTATCTCCCTTAGTTATGTATGCGTGTGCAAGTTCTACTGTTCATCATACTCAGTGTCTAGTATATTTTTATATATTTATTTCAGAGTGTTTCCATTCCATTCCTTTCCTTTACGTATTCGTTCTTGTTCCCGTTCTGTACAACATGTGCTGTGTATAATACCTGCTCGAACGCTTCAGAATAAAGAACTCATCATCTTATATACCGGCTTTATCTTGTATAAAAAGCAACACGGTTACACAATCATCAACACATCCCGTATACTATATATAGTGAGTCGATTCCGTACGAATTAAGTTAAAATTGGCCAATTAAACCGAAATTTCACACATTTAACTTCAAACGGAAACTGAGTAAATCGTTGATTGCACTTTTTTATACCAATGAAAATGGTCTATCTCAACATTTTTTTAAAAAATTTCTAACTAATATTAATATATTATGATATGTTAATTAATGGATGCAGGCAATATGCCTCAACATAATGTATATCCATATCTGAATTATTAGTTTGAAAAGTTAGTTTCTCTTCTGGATATTGTGTTATAATTATCACTTGCCAAATGATGATATTTTAGTTCAAGGTCCTTCCAGTGGTTATCAATGTTGATTTCAAAGTCTTTTATCGTTGGTGAAACAACAACACGTTCGGCTCCTCAGGGGTATCTCGAAGCTCTGTGCTCCGGGATTTCCTGAGTAGAAATGTAAATGTGTATAGAACTTTGTAGTGTTGTGGACATTGCTAAGAAGAAAGATGGGTTTCAGTTTTGTTTTTTTAGTGTCTTAATTAAATAAAATTCATTTGCATAAACATCTAGTAAGTATTATATGATATTAAGGAAATTATATATTTGTGCTGAATTATGTCCTTCTTTCATCTCTTCTTTGTTTATTGTATGTAAATATCTACGTTTATATTTAATATTATTTTCAGAGTGAAAAGTGTATATACCGGTAGAACTGTGAAATAATTGTTAAAAAAAGTGTTTAAAGTATTCTATATTGATATCAGCAGGGACATACGTCCCTGATATCAGTCTAACTATAAAAGTATAAATACAGTTAAGAAATGTATCATATTCACCAAAATAAAGTCAGAATTGTATATGCTTTATTACATTGTTGTAAATACACTGTATATATATATGCTTTAGTACATTGTAAATTTGTGAAGAGAAAAAAGTTGAAAGTTGTCAATATGATTACATACTATATGTATCAACAATTAAGTGAGGCATAAATAAATAATATATATCCCATCTACTGAATTTTCTTGTCTTTTCTTTTCTGTAGTTTTCGTTGTTATACACAGGGACGTTTTATAATAATAATAATACGAGGCATAGGTTGATATCACGGATCCAATCACATCACCGCGAAAACAACACGATATATTGTTAGCTTCGATTAAACACGCTACATTGTATACAACAATGACGGAGACAAAATTGTATATTCCGATTAAGGGGCGACAACCTGTACTGAATAAAATTGTAAAATTATTATATGTTTACATAAATATATATATATATATATTACATATATATGTATGTAACACCAGAAAAGATTAAAAACACAACATGGGGGGTCGAAACGACTAAGGGGCCGGAACGACTAGGGACGGACCGGTTAGGGGCCGGAACGACTAGGGGCCGGACTGGTAGAGGCCGGAACGACTTGTACCGTTGTCAAGGGAGACATTAGGAAGAAGAAAATTGTTAAGAAAGAAGAGAAAAGATAAGATCCCAAATTTAGTCGCCTCTTACGATCATACAATGCATGGGGGCAGCAGGTACAATTCTTACCACTCAGCACATGGTCAGAATAAACTGTATAATCGGACACCGCGTGATACCAGAGACATATATACATAAAAAAAAATATCGTGGAAAAGACAAGCATCGAAATATACAAGGATCTGACTGCTTACTCAAGACACCACACTTGATACTATCAAGAGACCGAATTACACATCATAATGTCGCACAGGATACCGAAATATACACGGGTGTGTGATAGGACGCCGACACAGGGGCTCGGTTTCGGAATTTCGATAACCAAAATAATCTATACAGTAAGGATCAAGAATGTATATGAGTACCCAATTTATAGTGTTGTGGTTGTTAACTGATGTCATGATATGTTACTCAAAATCCCGAAACTGAGCCCCTGTAGACGTCGAGACACATAAAAGACTTCAAAACATGATCCGGAAATAAAGTCTAATGTATGTTTCTAAATTAGTATAGCCGGAAATGCAACTTACGCATGCTCGGTTGTCAACTTTCAATGGCGGTGTGAAACCACGAGGACATCACATAGGCATGATCTAGTTGCGATTTTCAAGAAAAGTACATTACGAATATCATTGAAATTTTACCACCATAGAAAATGGGTAACGTTTATGCTGCTGCGCCCCCTCCCGCACCCAATATGTCGCTTTCTCCCCCAGTACTGGCTCCGCCATCAACGACCAGTGCACCCGGGGAAACCGCTCCACAGCCCCCGTCAAATGCAGACGATAACAATCCCGGCACCTACGAAGACCTACATAAAAAGTGCAAAGGTAGAGTATAATGGATTTGTTATTGACCAGTAACTGTGGTACGGTAATTAAGTATTTTCTCAATCTAAAGTAAGTGTTTCTGTTGTGTTGTTATTCGTGTCAAGGGCAAATGTAGGCCAGTTCTCGTAATATGTCATCATTCTTAAATTTCAAGATTTTACAGACAGATTGAAATTTGTTATGAACCATTTTCAATTTCCTGTAAAACCCATTTTGTCATTCCATCTGGTTCAATCAGTCAATAACCTACAACTCATACGAAATAAACTTGACATCTGAATTGATCTTGAGTAAATTGACAAGAGCTGTCTCATATTGATACATGTACATGCATACATTTTAGCCCCCCCCCCCCCCCCCATTGACAAGAGCTGTCTCATATTGATACATGTACATGCATACATTTTAGCCCCCCCCCCCCCAAGAAGGTATAAAAACTGCGTCCTTTAGTTTGTTAGTGTTGCATTCTGTCAACTGTGTCAGACTTTTCTATGTGTCTGCATATTCTGTGACATTATATCACTTCCTCCTTCCGTACGCGTGTAAACATTGATGCACATGCTATAAGTGCTGTTTTCGTTGATAAGGTTATAACAGACACATGGGAAATGTAAAACTATTCAATGTAAAACACAACGTCAGATTGTTAAGGGAACTGTATGGCACTGTTAATTTGAAACAGACTATTATATAGTTACATACAATGACAGCACAACATTGTGACCTTTTCCAACCAAAAAATCCTAATTTGCATCACAGGTGCCTGACTCGTTTCATAAAATAATAACATATAAGAGTACAATATACATATAACTTTATATGTACTCTTATATGTTATTATACCCAGGGCCCCTGCAACGAAGTTAGGGGGGGGATACTGGAATCAGGTTGTCCGTCCGTCTGTAGACACAACGATGTACCGGCTACTCCTCCTAAACTACTGATCCGATTTCAACGAAACTTCATGACAATAATCCTTATACATTGTAGATGTGCGTAATCTATATCACGTCGTAAATTTTTGAATAAATCCCATTCACACTTTACCTTTCTCATAACCTTTTTAATTTTTTCTTTGTTATAAATTGATCAATTGAAAAGATTTTCTCATGTGAAACATTTCATAATGTCATGTACAACAATTTATTCATAATATAGATCAAAAAAGAATTAGGGTAACCAAGACCGATTTCAACGAAACTTCATGACAATAATCCTTATACATTGTAGATGTTTGTAATCTATCTCACATCGTAATTTTTTGGTTACCATGGTAACCAGGACACAAAACTTAGTTTTTTGGGCGAGTTTGTAGATGCAACGATGTACCGGCTACTCCTCCTAAACTACTTATCCGATTTCAACGAAACTTCATGACAATAACCCTTATACATTGTAGATGTGCGTAATCTATATAACATTGTAATTTTTTGGTTACCATGGTAACCAGGGCACAAAACTTAGTTTTTTGGTCTACTCCTCTTATGGTTACCATGGTAACCAGGGCACAAAACTTAATTTTTTCATGACAATAATCCCTATAAATTGTAGGTGTGCGTGATCTATATCACGTCGTAAATTTTTGAATAAATCCCATTCACACTTTACCTTTCTCATAACCTTTTTAATTTTTTCTTTGTTATAAATTGATCAATTGAAAAGATTTTCTCAGGTAGCAGTGTACAGTAAAAATGCCAAATTCTGAAAAATATGGCACATGCTTTAGATATGTAAACATTGCCAGTTAACCTTACATATAACCTCTAATAAAGTATATATATTTGAAATCTGTACAACATTTGCAATTTTAATAGAGCTCTGAAGGATAAGTAAACTGATATTTTCTGTGATTTTTAGAGCTGTGAATACCATGGTAACAGCTTAAAAAATTCTCAAAAATTGCAAAATATTATGATATTTGACCCAAAATGGCACAATTCTCTACACAATTTTTTTTCTGAAACCTATTTAAAATTAAATATCTCTATCCCAAAGACAGAATTAATCTTGTTTGGACATATGTTGTAAATTAAGTTTTTACGCTATCTTACCTTTTCTGTGGGCTTCCATTTTGCGCTGTAGGCCAAACTAAATTTCCTGTGTAAACACACGTTCGGAAAATCCGGATATTTAAAATCCGGAACCAATTTATTGATTTTTGTTTTGATAAATGTGAAGCCTGTATGTACTACTTCATACTGGATATACCAATTATAGTGTACATTTATTTTTTCATTTTTTATACATATCATAATACAGGAGTTATTTGCTTAACAAAAAAATTGCCCATGGCCAGGCTGTCTTACTGTGGTGTGCTACCTCATGTGAAACATTTCATAATGTCATGTACAACAATTTATTCATAATATAGATCAAAAAAGAATTAGGGTAACCAAGACCGATTTCAACGAAACTTCATGACAATAATCCTTATACATTGTAGATGTTTGTAATCTATCTCACATCGTAATTTTTTGGTTACCATGGTAACCAGGACACAAAACTTAGTTTTTTGGGTGAGTTTGTAGATGCAACGATATCGATGTACCGGCTACTCCTCCTAAACTACTTATCCGATTTCAACGAAACTTCATGACAATAACCCTTATACATTGTAGATGTGCGTAATCTATATAACATCGTAATTTTTTGGTTACCATGGTAACCAGGGCACAAAACTTAGTTTTTTGTTCTACTCCTCTTATGGTTACCATGGTAACCAGGGCACAAAACTTAGTTTTTTCATGACAATAATCCCTATAAATTGTAGGTGTGCGTGACCATGGTAACCAGGGCACAAAACTTAGTTTTTTGGGCGAGTTTGACGCAACAATGTACCGGCTTCTTTTCCTAAATTACTTACCTGATTTCAACGAAACTTCATGACAATAATCCTTATACATTGTAGATGTGCGTAATCTATATCACGTCGTAAATTTTTGAATAAATCCCATTCACACTTTACCTTTCTCATAACCTTTTTAATTTTTTCTTTGTTATAAATTGATCAATTGAAAAGATTTTCTCATGTGAAACATTTCATAATGTCATGTACAACAATTTATTCATAATATAGATCAAAAAAGAATTAAGGTAACCAAGAAAACTGAATATGACTAAGTGAGATTTAACTGTATATCTCGTTTATTGTATAAATGAACACATGAGTATGAGTTGGCCCTCTGGACGACAGTTCTAGTTATTTTATAAAACGAGTCAGGCACCTGTGTTTGCATACACCAGGTTGAGGCTTAAGAGCATGTAAACTGGAAAGCGCCAAGTAAGCTAACATTGTTGTCATTCAGGTAATGACTGGTTGCATTAATAATTTTCTTATTTATACGAATGAGTGATAAAAAAAATCAAATAATCTTACAGTCCAATAATATGTTCACTCTAAAAAGTGGTAGATAAATAATTCTTGTTGGATATTTAGAATAGGCATTGTACCTAAAATACTATCAATGTCATGATCAAAGACAACATATGCTCTTCCCATGGGCCACTGCTTGTAGGTAATAACCCTATTTTGTGCAGTATAATACATGTGTAATTGGAGAGGAAAAATGCACAGCCAAACCCGGGTTGGAAACCGGGGACCTCTAAACACTAGCCGGATGCTCTACCAATTGAGCTACCTGGTTGCCAACGTTCATCCCAGTCCAGTTCCGCTACATAACATTCCTTCCTCCTTCAAATGTCTTCGACACCGAAGACACACGTGATACCCTATACCACCTCTGGGTATTTAGTTGGGGCACCAAATGTAATAGAAGAAAAATGCATGGCCAGACCGGGGTGATCCTGTATGACAGCAAGTCAAATTTCTTCAGGGATCAAATGATCAAATTCCTTCCAACGCTTGACTTTATGAGTGTGTGTTTAAAAGTTATATATATATCCTGTCCATCATATCAAGGGTCCAAGTATCCACATAATTCCTTATCTTCCATGTTAAGAATAGAAAATAACATCCAAATAATTACATATGACACAAAAAGCAATTTTTAATGATAGTTTAACGGTTGATTTTCCTGTGATGTAGCAGTGATTTACTTTAGTTCTTATCTACTAATATGTGCACCTTTGTGTTCAAATCACTATTAATGTACCTTTAATAACAGGAATTTGAAAGGCAAATGATGCAGTTGCAACAAAAATACAAATAGTTTTTTTTTTTACTTTCAAAGTTTTAACTGCATGTACTACTGTAAATCACTTATATTTCGCGAGTACTTAATTTCACGAACTCACCTAATTTGACTTATTCGCGAATACATAATTTCGCGAATTCCGATCTCAAAATGACTTTAAATTCGCGAATAACGTTAACAGATCGGAGATATGTCCATGTTGGTAGCCATTTTGTTTATGAGAATCATGTGACGGTACAAGAAAAGTCATGTGATTCAATCATGTGATATCGGTGTCTGGTCTGAGTGGTCATACTGAATTGTATTTACCGTACCTGTATATGCCTCTCGGCTATATACAAGTGGATTAAACAAAAGAAATGTGGTGTTCAACGTGCGTTTATATTTGGAGGGTGAAATGAGTTGTTTTCAAAATAAATAAAGCTTTCACGCCCGTTCATATGTAGTTAGTCTGGATTATTTCACCGACATGACCACGCTTACAAAGGCGGTGTCAGACATTAAACAAAACCTACGGCTCATTAAGAATGCCTGGAAGATGACGGGACTACAATAGGTTGTGAGTAATTAACGTACATTGTAATTAACGTACGTGTGTATACAGTGATACCGATGAACAGTTCTCGGGACAGTCTATTTCGAATAATATATACTCCAGGCGATTATTTGTATTAATTACTATCTGATGGAGCTCTATCATGACCAACATACTTTTTATTCTTTCAGGTTTATCCGGTCATTATAGGGGATGTGGATGCTAGTGGAAACCTTAATGCCAATGTCATTCATGCATTTTCTGAACGAATAAGAACAAAATTTGTTTCACAGGTAAATAATGATAATTGAGAGTTAGTTTTGATGTGATAGCATTTTTACAAATTTCTCCTTGTTAGTTTGGAAAATTGTCCTTCCCTCCCCTTTCAGAATTCATGATGAAGCTGATGTGCTGTCTTATAACAAGCAGATTTTCTTCTTCTTTCTCTTCTTTTATTTACTTTGACGCTCATTCTACTTAGTGTAATAGTAAGGAGTCAATACCCTGCCCGCGCTGGGGCTCAAACTTGCAACCTTTCACTCAAGGTACACATCCTACCACTAGACTAAAGGGATATCCTTGCTAGCTGTACTAGTAAGGTGACCTATACTCTCCACTTAAACAATTCAATCTGAGATGTTGCAGTGAGACAAGACCTTGATGGATGGGTATTTGTACAAACGCTTGAATTTGTTTTGACGGGTCGGTATTTGTACTCAAACTTTTGAAATATAAGGGGGGAATTCTATTTTGACTAGCCTATTAGGGTAAATGTTTTTTTCTCGATTACTGTTTAAAAGAAACATATACACTAATAATTCAAATATTGTAGGGATAACTTGACACCAACATCTTTGTGCATGAAATTTCACTGCAATTGATGGTGACGGCACTCATTCCGTATGTTGTTCAGCAAGGAACACTCACACCCTCACTCCTCCCTCTCAAAATAACAATGAATCCAGCTTGCATGCAAACACCCATACAAAAAAAAAGAAACTTTGACACAAAAACTTACTTTTATTGTTTTATGTACCAGGGACCAGTCTAGGCATTTTCGCTTCCCGTCAAGATATTGTTCCATTTTTCCCCTCAGACTTCTATTAAATTCACTGAAATATTCTATTTCCTTTCATTTTATGGCAATGATATCCCCAAATCCTCCAGATTTGTTTTCCTAATTTAAAAAATCGTTTGCTGTTTTCACTTGCAAAATGTGTTTCTAAAGTAAAAAAATGAGGCTTAATGATTTTTCAAATTTCCCTTTTTTCAGAACTGATTTCCCCCTTTTTTCAAAAAAGGGCAGCTTCCCTTAAATTCTAGATAAATCCCTGTATTCATTATTATGTACATTAGCCATAAATACACTTCTGAAAAATAACAATCCTTTCTATTTATATCTAAAAGTTTCAAGACAGTAAATGTGCAGCTGCTCAAGGAACATTGGACTACAAAGGTGACGACTACACCGCATCACTTACAGCTGGAAATCTAGACGTTATAAATAACTCGGGTAAGAGCTTTCATACTGATTTTAATCTTGGAGTTTTGGAAGGACATTGGTCATGGGTCATAAAACAGCAAAAATTCAAAATGGCCCCTACCATGTATCACATTTTCATTGGTAATCTTGCTCAGGAAAATCTTTAAATACATACATATGATCTTTATGTACATGTGCTATGGCCATTTTAGGATGGAGTCACTTTGCCTGTTAATTTATAGGCCAGACTTGCAAACCCATGATTTGATGATGATTAATGGGCTAGTGTTAAAGGTGCTTTTGACCACTTTAAAAATTATAGAGCTTGTGTAGTACTCGAAAAATCATGAACCCCTGGACAGATTAATTGATAATGGAGGCAGGTTATTTCTATGTGAGGTGCACTTTGATTGCTTTTTAATCCCAAGGGCTAGTTGCCTGTTTTTCACTGCCATGAAGCAGTTAGCCCTGACCTGAATTTGAAAACCACTAGACCTGGGAGTCGGCTAGTGGAATTGTGTACCCCTGTTGTGCTATTTACCATTCATTTAAGTACTGTATGATTTCTGTTGAAAATTATTATTTTGCTTTTTCTGTATCTATACGCAGGCAAGCTTAATTTCTTCAGAAACCTGATTTCTTTTTCAAATCTGGGTTTTTGCAAGGTATTTTACTTAGGAATAGTAAAGTAACCTGTCTGTTAATTCTGAAAATTACAGGCCATTTTTCTGGCAATTGGGAATAAGTTATTTTTTTGTTTGTTGTAGGTATATTTGTTTCACAGTATCTACAGAGAGTAACCTCACGGCTAGCACTAGGAGCAGAATTAGTGTATCAGTTTGGTCCACAGATCCCCGGTAAACAATTCACAGTCGTATCATTAGCCGGACGCATTACAGGTACAGTTATGAATTGCTTTGATTTCAATAATTACCTTATCTCCACAAATAAGCAACTGCTCACAAATATGCAATTTCTTCATTTTTGCTGAATTTCAAAATAGTAATATAAATTGATATTAATATAAAAGGTGGTTACAATTAAGCCTTTCTCAAATTTTTTAATACTGAACTTCACTCTAGGAGAGAGGGTTTGAAATATTTGAGAAGTACTTCAAAGGGCAGTCCAGAAAATCTGGAAAATTCCTATTTTGCCAAGCAACTGGCATTAGTGCTAAAGTGCTACCAAAAGTATAGTTTTGATCACTTCAGGTCTAATAATAGAGCTTAGGGCTGTTCCAAAATAATCCCCGTGGGAGGAGCGAGAGGTATTAAATATTAAAAACACATTAAGTTTAAAAAATACTATAAAAAAATGCACATTTAAAAAAAAAAAAAAAACCATCCATTAAATTTTAAATGTACTGTTCCAAAATTATCCGTAGGGGAGGTGTGACAGGTATTTTTTCAGAGACCCCACCACTCATTCATTATTAGCTCACCTGGTCCAAAGGACCAAGGTGAGCTTATGCCATACCGTGGCGTCCGTCGTCCGTCGTCCGTCCGTCCGTCAACAATTGACTTCTTCTTCATAACCACTGATCAGAATTTGACCAAATTTGGTCAGAAGCATCCCTATGGGTAGGGGACTCAAAATTGTACAAATGATGGGGCTGACCCCCCAGGGGCCTGAAGGGCGGGGCCAAAAGGGGTCAATTTGGCTATATGATATAAACAACTTCTTCTCTGAAACCGAGCAAAGGATATTGCTCCTATTTGCCTGGAAGCATCACTATGAGGTGGGGATTCAAAATTGTACAAATGGTGGTGCTGACCCCCTAGGGGCCTGAGGGGCGGGGCCAAAATGGGTCAATATAGCTATATTGATATTAACGACTTCTTCTCTGGAACCGAGCAATGGATATCACTCATATTTGCCTGGTAGCATCACTTTGGGGTGGGGATTCAAAATTGTACAAATGATGGGACTGACTCCCTAGGGGCCTGAGGGGCCGGGCCAAAAAAGGGTCAATATAGCTATATTGATAATACCGACTTCTTCTCTGAAACCGAGCAATGGATATCGCTCATATTTGCCTTGTAGCATTACTTTGGGGTTGGGATTCAAAATTGTACAAATGATGGGGCTGACCCCCAGGGGCCTGAAGGGCGGGGCCAAAAGTGTTCAATTGGGCTATATTGATATAAACAACTTCTTCTCTGAAACCGAGCAAAGGATATTGCTCCTATTTTCCTGGTAGCATCACTTTGGGGTGGGGATTCAAAATTGTACAAATGATAGGACTGACCCCCTAGGGGCCTGAGGGGCGGGGCCAAAATGGGTCAATATAGCTATATTGATAATACCGGCTTCTTCTCTGAAACCGAGCAATGGATATCGCTCATATTTGCCTTGTAGCATTATTTTGGGGTGGGGATTCAAAATTGTACAAATGATGGGGCTGACCCCCAGGGGCCTGAAGGGCGGGGCCAAATGTGTTCAATTGGGCTATATTGATATAAACAACTTCTTCTCTGAAACCGAGCAAAGGATATTGCTCCTATTTGCCTGGTAGCATCACTTTGGGGTGGGGATTCAAAATTGTGCAAATGATAGGACTGACCCCCTAGGGGCCTGAGGGGCGGGGCCAAAATGGGTCAATATAGCTATATTGATAATACCGACTTCTTCTCTGAAACCGAGCAATGGATATCACTCATATTTGCCTGGTAGCATTATTTTGGGGTGGGGATTCAAAATTGTACAAATGATGGGGCTGGCCCCCAGGGGCCTGAAGGGCGGGGCCAAATGTATTCAATTGGGCTATATTGATATAAACAACTTCTTCTCTGAAACCGAGCAAAGGATATTACTCCTATTTGCCTGGAAGCATCACTATGAGGTGGGGATTCAAAATTGTACAAATGGTGGTGCTGACCCCCTAGGGGCCTGAGGGGTGGGGCCAAAATGGGTCAATATAGCTATATTGATATTAACAACTTCTTCTCTGGAACTGAGCAATGGATATCACTCATATTTGCCTGGTAGCATCACTTTGGGGTGGGGATTCAAAATTGTACAAATGATGGGACTGACCCCTTAGGGGCCTGAGGGGCGGGGCCAAATGTGTTCAATTGGGCTATATTGATTTAAACAACTTCTTCTCTGAAACTGAGCAAAGGATATTGCTCATATTTTCCTGGTAGCAACAATATGGGGTGGGGATTCAAAATTGTACAAATGGTGTGACTGACCCCTGGGGGCCTGAGGGGCGGGGCCAAGAGGGGTCAATTTGGCTAAATTGATATGAACAACTTCTCTGAAACTAAGCAATATATATTGCTCAATTTTGACTGTGAGAATCGCTTTGGGGTAGGGATTCAAAATTGTACAAATGACAGGGCTGATCCCAGGGGACCTAAGAGGCGGGGCCAAAAGGGGTTATTTTGGCAGAATTGATATAAACAACTTTTTCTCTGAAACTAAGCAATGGATATCTTTAATATGTGACTGGTAGCATTCCCTTGGGTTAAGGATGCAAAATTGTATAAATGATGGGGCCGACCCCTTGGAGGCTGAGGGGCTGGGCCAAAAGGGGTCAATTTTGCTAAATTGATATGAACAACTTCTCTGAAACAGCTCATATTTGACTATTAGCATCCTATTGGGGTAGGGATTCAAAATTGTATAAAGGAAGGAGCTGACCCCCCAGGGGGCAGAGGGCAGGGTCAAAAGTGGTCAATTGGTCTAAACAAGATCTTTTCTGAAACTAAGCAATGGATCGACGGATATCACTCACATTTGTGTGGTAGCATCCCTATGGGGTCGCGCCAAAAGACAATTTCATTTCATGGATTAATGCACCTTTTGGTATTTTTAGTATTAAAATAAAACCAATGTACATGTACCCATATAAAATGCTTATGATATATATTGACATAGCAATACCAGCGACAAATATACTTAAGCATCATTCTTGTTTCATATCTCATGAAACCAGGTGAGCGTTCGGCCCGGGGGCCTCTGTTGTAATACCCAAGTAAAAAAAATGCGGGAAAAATGGGAATTTAACCCCCCACTGACAAATTCTTGGGGGAGTGTCTCCCCCCCTCCAAAAAATTTTCTGAGTAAGACTTTGAAATCTTTACCAAAATTTTTGGCATGTGTGATTACAAAATTTCCCTTTTTTTTTTTGGACCTATCTAGGGATACCTGATTATCATTTGTACAAATTCATGTTTTCGTCAACGCAGGCTATTTCTTCAGAAATGATTTTAATAGTTTGAAAGTATTACTTAGGATAGTAAAACCTGTCTAATTCTGAAAATTACAGGCCATTTTTCTGGCAATTGGAATAAGTTATTTTTTTGTTTGTTGTAGGTATATTTGTTTCACAGTATCTACAGAGAGTTACCTCACGGCTAGCACTAGGAGCAGAATTAGTCTATCAGTTTGGTCCACAGATCCCCGGTAAACAATTCACAGTCGTATCATTAGCCGGACGCATTACAGGTACAGTTATGAATTGCTTTGATTTCAATAATTACCTTATCTCCACAAATAAGCAACTGCTCACAAATATGCAATTTCTTCATTTTTGCTGAATTTCAAAATAGTAATATAAATTGATATTAATATAAAAGGTGGTTACAATTAAGCCTTTCTCAAATTTTTTAATACTGAACTTCACTCTAGGAGAGAGGGTTTGAAATATTTGAGAAGTACTTCAAAGGGTAGTCCAGAAAATCTGGAAAACTCCTATTTTGCCAAGCAACTGGCATTAGTGCTAAAGTGATACCAAAAGTGTAGTTTTGATCACTTCAGGTCTAATAGAGCTTAAGGCTGTTCCAAAATAATCCCCGTGGGATTAAAAACACATTAAGTTTAAAAAATACTATAAAAAAATGCACATTTAAAAAAAAAAAAACACCATCCATTAAATTTTAAATGTGCTGTTCCAAAATTATCCGTAGGGGAGGTGTGACAGGTATTTTTTTAGAGACCCCACCACTCATTAATTATTGTAATACACCAAGTATAAAAAATGCTGGGGGAAAATGGGAATTTAATCCCACCACTGATCAAATTCTATGTGTGAGTGTCTCCCGCCCCTCCCAAAAAAATAATTCTAGAGTAAGACTTTGTAATCTTTACCTAAATGTTGGCATGTGTGATTAGCTAAGATTCCTTTTATTTTGCAGGACAGCGGTGGCAGTTGACTGGAAACATCTGTCCGACAGGTGGGGCAGCTCATGCCTGTTACCACCACAAAATTAGTGAACAACTTCAAGTAGCCGCCGAAGTGGAAACAAGTCTGGCCAGCAGGGAGAGCGTTGGCACATTAGGTTACCAGCTAGAAATACCATCAACTAATGTTACATTTAAAGGTAAGAGTCCAGGCATAAAAATAGTCTCGGCTAAATATCTTACTTTAGACTTTTTCTGTATGTTTGCGTTCATAAAAATGTTATTTCAGTCTTGTCTCTCAAAGAGATGGGGAGCTTACTATGTTGCTATGTTGGTGTCTGCGTTGGTTTCTGAATATTCCAGTTGATAGGGACCCCATCCCTAACGATTTGTTTTGGTTTGTTTGGTTGAACGTCCTATTAACAGCCAGGGTCATTTAAGGAACTGCCAGGTTTTGGAGGTGGAGGAAAGCCGGAGTACCTGGAGAAAAACCACTGGCTTACAGTCAGTACCTGGCAACTGCCCCACGTAGGTTTCGAACTCGCAACCCAGAGGTGGAGGGCTAGTGATAAAGTGTCTGGACACCTTAACCACACGGCCACCACAGCCCCTCCCCTAATGCTAGTGTGAGGTATTGTGACAAAAGTGTGCGGCAAGCTTTTGTACTGATGACGGTACCCTTGTTCACTTTGAGTTAATCTCGTCCCTGAAGTTGACACCTGTTAAAGATTTTGATTATGGTAATGTTATTTGCCAATAATATAATATCGCTTGTTTTTATGTTTCAGGTCAAGTAGACACCAATTGGTCTGTAGGTGCCACAATGGAGAAAAAGTTGATGCCGCTTCCTTTCACCTTTGCACTTAGTGGCATGGCTAATTATGCGAGCACACAGAAACCTCAGTACCGCTTTGGTATAGGACTAATAGTGGGATGAATACCCCTGTGATTAGCCAGTGTGATATACATTTATATGGATGCATTACAAGTTCAGACTGTTAATGGTCTCACCGACTGTGTGGGCACGAGTTGTGACAAGTGTATCATCAGTGTGTATGCACACTGCTTTTGTGTTATTTTTACACTGCGAATGGTGTGAAAAATGACTGGAATTGTTCAAAATGCATGCATGCTGAAATTTCATTTGTGGCACGAAAGGGGGGAAATCAGATCAAATAGGTATACGGCCTGTTCCAAAATTATCAATATGGGAGGGGTGGAAGGCATCTTTTCAGTGACCCTGCTACCAGTCTAAAACATATTTAGTATAGGGAAAACATGTGCTGGGGAAAATGGGGCTTTACAACAACCGCCCATCAAATTTTTAACTTAAGTGCCTTCCACCTCTCCTGCACAGATAATTCTGGAATAGCCCTAAATGATTTTAGGAAACCTGATAGAGATATATATATTTCTAATGAACATTGGTACCTTTGAGATAGAATTTTAAAATGTGATGAAATCAGGAAAATGAATTTGATCAGGCATGAGCAGTTAAAGAATATTGCAGTTTGGTTTTAATTAAGATGAGTAAAAGGAATCTCTAGGTTCAGATTAGAATTTCTTTCCCACACAACCTGATTTTAATTAACATAGAGTATGGAAATTTCTTTGTTTTCTGACACTAATTTCGAAGTCACTCTAGTTTTAAACTACTGACTATAAAATTCCAGCATAAATCTTCATGAAGTATGCAAAAGTTCGAAAGACAGAACTGTTAGGACTCCATCTTCTGTATGAGAGTTGCCTTTCTTCAATATTTCACGGGTACATCACCGTTTTTACCTGGGGGGGGGGGGGGGGGGGGGGGATTTTAACATGACTCTTCTTCATTTACTAACCTAAAGGCAAGAGAACTTGCATTCTGACACTTATCATTTTGAAAACAATATCTCCTACAGTGACATCTACATCTTCCACTTTCCTGTCCATCAATGTATCGTTATACAGTGTTAAAACCAGTATTGTGTCATGAAGTTTTTCACATATTTCATGTGCAACTGAAAAGTATGGTGTATTCAGTGTCACACTGAAAAGCATATTTTTTTACTGTTGGAAAATGTTGGTGAAAAATGAACAACAATCCTGAACTTCTGTTTGTTGCAGACAGAGAAGTGTGTACTTCAGATTTAATATAGTTTGACCAACCAGAGCCTCCTTCTATACCTGAACAATTTAACACTTGGGTCGATATTTCTCTTATCTATATTGCACAGCAGAGATGAATTTTTGGGTTCTGTTAATCCTGTTTCATGATGCTTGTATACATGTAACCTGTGCCTGTGAGAAGAAAAGCTGATGCTCACAGTTGTTTGAGGTCTATAGATGTTTTTTGTGTAGAACCTAGGTAGTATGAGCGTAATTTGTATGTCAAGTCTGGGCACAATTGAATATTTTTAGTTTTGAGTAAAAAGAGGCTACATAAAATACTGGTTGATGTTGATGGTATTACTTTCGGTCAAGATAGCTTCAAAAGTTCCAAAAAGCACGAGCATAAACAAGTGTTTTTTGTAATTTAAAAAAAACATACTAACAGGAGTGAAAGTTTGGGATTTCTGTTTCTATCAAAAGTTGTCAAAACGCATTAACGGTTTATACTGTGTGTGTTATAAACTGTACATTATACAGCAGTTGTAATGATTAATTGACGCCTTGGGAGTTGAACGACCTATTGTGGTAAAAACAGAATCTTTAGTATGTAGCAAACACAGATGTTTTCAGTGCTTCATTAGTTTTGGGAGTTACATCAGTTTAGGGTGTACAAGTACAAAAAATATGTGGAATATGGACGCCAGTATGGATGTTGAAATTTCCTTGATAGATAAATTGCAAACATGGGATGAAAACTACGATGTAAGGTTGTATTAGATTCTGTAACAACCAACATAACCTCAAAGTCTGCATACTTCGCACAAAGGAAAAGTACTACAATCTCAGGCAGCATTAGAACATGATCACTCTTAATATAACCCACACTGTAGGACTGTAGGCCAAGGTTTCACATAAAATGTATTTGTCACTGCTGCAGAAGTTTGGGTGTCATTTTCCCTCAATTTTTCCATTTTGATACTGAATAATTTATTGTTGAAAGTGTAATGCGTGTATTTAGGAAATCATATATATAGGTATTGAAAGCGTATCATATCTGGGTGAAATGTCAAACTTGTTCATGAATGATTCCACATGATTTGAGGATGTGTACATATATATTCACACAGAACGTATGTATACAAACAATGTACATTTATAAATAAAACGGAGGCCCTTTTGAAAACCATCATTTTAAAATTTATGATAATACCTTTTAATTACAGCCCTTAACATTGTGGGTATTATACAATGTCTTGAAGAATTAATTTTGTATCAAGCAGTATAGATACTACTGTTAACGTGGTAATTTACGCGAGATGGAAATTTTAAGTAAAACGTGAAGGCCATTCAACAGCAAAATTTCTATCGCGCATATTATTTTGCGATATACCTGGCATTTATGGAACAGTTGAATAAGAAAAATTTGGGTAATTATCCCCACATGTATAATTTACTGATCAAAATTGCAGAATAAACCCCCGCGATATAACCACGTTGACCGTATCTATAAGATTCCTGGTTAATGATTAATGGTTGATGACCGTACACAACCTGATGATATGTGTATACTAGTTAGATTGTTGCAACTTGGCTTTATTTCTCTGTACATATTGAAAGTGTATATGTGTGTGAGTGATTGTGAGAAGCAGAATAAAAGCAAAATCTTTGATTTGGATTTTATTGTCTGTACGTATATACATTCGCCTGTTAATTAGGGCCCTTCCAGTACAATATGATTATATCCAATGGGAGGATTGACTCCCCAAGTTATAACCTACCAATGTGATCTAATTTTAATAGTACCATATATGTAATAAGATATATTTGTTCTCTTGTGCTCACCATGTATAGTTTGAATTACTGGAGTTCTCTTGTAAGACATTAGATTTTACAGGAATAGCCCAGAAGTTATTTGTCAGATATAATTGAAAAACCTTTTAGTTATCAAAACTCTGCACAAGACGAATTGCCACTTTTGTTTGCAAATATGATGAATATAATTTGAAGTTCTTCTGTATCGCAGCAATATATTATCTCGAAAGCGGTTTAACAAATTAATAACCATGGTTATTGGGCCTTTTGCAACCAGCCAATATCTTTCTCAACTCTCTGGGAAATATACAGCCAGATCTGCCATTTTTGGTGCTAACAAGTTAAACACAACATTTTTTGCACTGGTAGTGACTACCTCTAACGCATACTGATTTAGAGGGCTGATCAGTTGTGAGCCTGGTATTGAAGGATTTGAATTTTGCCGGACATATTGTATTATTTTTCAACATAATCCCCTTCAGCATCCATACACTTTTTCCAGCGGTGTTTAAGGGCCCCAATGCCACTTTTATAGAACTCCTTTTCTTGGCTGTTCAGAAAGTCATCCACTGCATGTTGGGGTTAGGGTGCCTGAATTAGCTGTTTTCAGTTTTGGAAAAAGATGCAAGTCTGATGGAGTGATCGGGTGAATAAGGTGGATGCTCAGTCAATTTAAGCCACAATCGTGAATGGCAGCCATGGCAATGACAGACTCTTTCACTCTAACCCTAACCAATTTTGTCCATTTTGCAAAAGCTGCTTGTCTTGTTTACTTTAGAGAGCTACCTTGTCGATATAACTAACAAAATGAGACCAGTCCTTGGGTACACAGCCCTATATAGTCAGAGAACAGTAGGTACTTAAAAAGAACATCGATCCTTGAGAACCTCCTTCAATATGAGGCTCACAACTTATCAATCAGCCCTCATTCAACTGAGTTGCCTTGAACAACAAATTAAAGTTTCTTGTTCAACGATAAAACACAATGATTGTGCTAAGACTCGAACTAGTGACCTTTGGTCAGCACCCAACCACTTAACCACCATGACACCATATATAAACAATTCAACTTCTGTGTCAAAATTTGAATGTTTTCGAAGATCCGTTGGATCCAAGTTGTGTAGCATCAAATCCATTGGAGCAAACATTCACAAGAATGGACTGGGAACAGGTCAAGCTGAATTGGTAATGACCTCACAATGTAGGGGGAAAAAGTCCTCACATATCTTGGAGATATTCAACCGAAATGTTAGCTTTATATACTGTATTTGACCTGATAAGTGCACTGCACTTACAGAAACACAAAAGGGGTATGCTTAATAAAATCATGTACATGACAAACATTTCCATAGGTATTCTGGGTGAAAATAATAGCTATTTTTTTCATTTACATACATTAATCTATATAGTGAAAACAATCTTGAGAGTCTTTGGTTAAAATACTGAAGATTAGTGATGTACATTTTGTAAGGAACTTTTTATGGTTTAATTGGTGCACCAATGTTCTTCCTGGAAAGATGCAGGTGCAATTACGAGGTCAAATCGGTGTTCAAGTTACACCAACACTATTAGTCATTCTTCTTGGCTGAATATATGGAACACACAAGTGGGCCTGACCATGGGAGGAAACTGCAGAAAATCTACATGGTCTGGTAACCCAAAACCTCTTCACATCAAAATGGGGAAATTGAACTCCGGCTGCCTAGGTGAAAGGTGATTGTGTTACCACTGTGTCACCTGACTGTTCAACAGAAAAATAAGACTTTCGACTGTAAATGAATGTGGTCCTCTCGGAAAATAAACACAGAAAATATTGAAATTCAATTTAGCAATTTTATTTAATCACCTCATAATATATATATATATATGTTTAATTCTACACTCAATAACAATAAATACACGTTCCATATTGGACAACATTTCTATATAATTTCATTTTTGTAAGAAATATTTTACATCCTTCTCTCTTAAGTAATGACACTTTATTGGATTCTATAAAAGGTGGAGAGTCTTCATAAGATTATCATCGAAAAGGACATGAGAAATAAAATTTACCCCTATACTCAAGACAAACAATCGGATATACAGTGGAATTTTGAAATATTGAAATAACTAATACAAATCCCTCCTCAAAGACAGCCATACCAAGACGGCTATGTCGCATAATAGCCAGGGATGACATCAAGATCACCTAACATTTCTGAAAGATTGTTGTTATTAGATGTTGAATGAAATAATATAATTACAGCGTATGTGTAGTTTAACCCAAATTATTTTTGTTTTTCAGTTTTGATTATTTTCTTTAAAATTAAAATACCACACAAAATCATATTGCTATTTTGTTTGTTTCCTGTAATTCTTCAGTTAGGATTCAAAATCAATAAAGTATGGTTTAAAAAATTAATTTACAAATGTAAAAATAAAAAAAAATACTCTGGAAGCAGAAAAAAAGCCCATCTAAAGCTGTATATTTTTTGCTCTAAATTCATACATGTTTTTAATGATTTTTGAAAGTACCGGTACAGATCATCCCATAATTATCCCATCAAAAAACCTGAATTACAAAATGATAAAACCATGATGTTTCCCTACACAAAGACATTTGACACTACAACACACTAGTGACATTACACACTCGTTATACTGGGAAGAATACTTTGTTCCTGTGACACCTTCAAAAACTTTTAAATAAAACAATACTAGTATAAGATTTTTTCCCCTTAATTCTCCAGTACTGGCTGTTTTTCATGTACAAAATGTATCTATTTTTGGGGTGTGAATCATGTCAGACATTTCCAAACCTGCATCTAATATTTCCAAATTGCTAGAATATAAAGTATGGTAATTGAAAATTTTATTTTTTATTTTTATGTACATGTCCATAGTTTCTAATACTGAATGAAATTGACATCAATTTTCACACATAATTAATTATAAATGTATCTGTTTAGAACAGTTAAAATTCAGGAAATCTTGTTTATAATTTAAATTCCTCTGGAACAAAACTAAAACAAAATACTGATAATTTAATTCACAAAATAAAACATCATACAGTATATTTGTAATATAACAGCTGAAGCTCTGTTTGTAAAAATTAATTACATTTTTGAATGTGCTTTCATGAGATCCGTTATATATTTCGATAATTAGGTAAAGAAGCACCGATACCATTTGATCATGAGTGTAACTAAAGTTACGAATATTGTTTAAAAAAAGGAACATAAATATAACAGTATCACAATGGAAAATAAACAATATCAGTATCATCAATACATTTATTAACCAACTAAGGCAAAACAAGAAACAAAACCAAATATAAAAAGGTACAAAAGGCCTGTATAGCTCATGTTACTATAACTGTACTACAAGGGGCATAATTCAAGCAGGAATTTTTCAATCTAAACCTTGTCTAATTTTTGATAACCAACTGTTCATTTATAAGACAAATACAATAACTTTGGGACTCTTGGTTGCTACCAACACATTATCTGAAGATTCTGCTGCATAACTGACCAAAGTTAGAAGTTTCATTTTTGACTCGAGTGACCATGAAAAAAAGAAAGTCTTGATTATGTATGACCCTCAAAAAACAGCCTAAGATAGTGTTAAAAAAATAATACAGTATATTTAAATGACGTCACACTGTAACGAAAAATATGATCGATAATAATTCATAATTTGGCTTTGTAAGACACTAGCAAAGGAAGCTAAGGCTACTTCAGGAATGAGCAAAATAGTAAAATGTGGCATTAATATATTCTCAGTACAAAGGTTTCTAACAGAAACTTTCAATATAGAACTTCACTTGTTGGAAATAACAAATTTGATCAATTAGAAGTTATTAAAACAATTTACCGGTACATGTGATCCGATAAAACAAATATTGACATTCAGGAATGAAGTAGTGCCACAGTGATAAATATACCATTAATACATACACTTCCTTGACACGTAACTTATACAATATTACTTTTTGACTGTTCCCTATATTACTTACTAATTGGTTTCAGGTAAAATATACGTCTGATAGTAATTTTTAGAACTAATAATATTTTAGTCTTGAATTGTGTATTTGGTATTTTTATAGCAATATACCAGGGTAGTTACTTTAAATGTTATTTTCTCTGGGGGTTAATTTCGCAATTTTTATACTGTAAAAACTCGTGTAATTTCCACAGTTTTTTTGTACTGAAATAAAGTTGATAATAAAGTTGGGGGTGTACAAATTATACAGGTAGAGAGGTTTTCAAGTTTTTTTAATAGTACGGGCCACCACCAAAGCAAATATTTGACATTGGCTGATTTTCAACATCGGCTTATTTTAATGATTTTAAGTTATATAACAGAAACATTTGGCAGTAGTGAGTAGTAGATACTGGCTCTATATAGTTTATATATCCATTGTCGATGTTTAAGTTTATTAACATGCAATATGATTAAAAACTTCAAGATGAGATATTAGTACATTAATAACATTGTCCTATAAACACTGAATTTGAATCATATATAAAATGTGTGTGAAAAGATACAACAGAAATGTTTTGATATTTGTTCTGGTACAAAGAAGTATATATGTAACCCTGGTAAATACTAGACACAATATATACTCGGCTAGAGAGAATTCTCTTTCTCCCTAAGTTAAATGCAAGTCTAGTATGCCAGAGGTCCTGGGTTCGATCCCTAGCAGAGGCAATTTGATCATGGCCTCTAGCTGTAACATATATATATATTCCAGGTTAACATTTGTGCTGAAATCATTTCACTCACAGTGGAGAAAACTAGGACTAAACCATAATACATATACATGTACAAAAACAGTACAATTCAACATTGTTCTTAAAATTTTAAATGCTAACACAACAGTAATACCATATATATAACGTGAGCAAATGTAGAAATAAAATCTATTCGATTATAAAAGTCTGGCTAAGCGCACTTCACATAAACATCAACATGTAACATCATTATAAATATTTACTAACACAGTTAATACCAGATAAAAAAAAAGTTTTTTTTTAAACACAAAGCTGGGTAAATGAAGTCTATATAGAATTGTCAAATTTATATTATTGCACAGCGTTTTGTGTTACTGACTTTACAAGTTTAGAAATGATATTTTGGCATCATTTCCATATGCATATAAATGTGTAAGATTTTGTTCTAAATTTTGTTCCATATTTTTTGTCTGCACTTGATCCTCTTTAGTCCAGCGTTCATTAATTAGAATCTGGTAGTCCCACTATCAACAAAATACTAACAACGGAAAGACAACATTTAGTAATAAATGAAGTTATGTAGGCACTAAACCAGTAACTATCAAACCAACATCTCAGTCTGAACTAGGTCGCGGGTATTGGATATTGTGTAGCACCCCCTTGTAAACTGTCTTCAGTAAACACTTCTAAACATTTGTGTTATGTATTTGATGATCGTCAATACATAGCAAAATTAATCTATAATTAATCTATATTACCAACTACCAAGTGTATCTTATAGGGAAAAATGATTTAATGATGGACATCTTATCTGTGAAGATTAATTTGTAAGTTATCAAATATTTCCATACATCCAAGGAATATATGTTTAACATGTTTACAAAAAAACAAGATACCTGGTATATTAAAATGCAAAATACCTACATTACAAAAACAAACAAACATACAAACCAACAATTTTCACCACATTACACATACGACTAACATATTTCAAAATGAGACATTTTATACCGGTATGTAAAAATACATATACCGTATTTATCTGCAAATAAGCCCCCTTTCTTATTTGTGCAGAACCATCAATTTTAAAATTGTAAGCTAAAGCTATTAACACTGGTTCACACTTCGGATCTCCCCAAATTTTGATACTGACACTTTTACTGAAGGGGAGCGGCGTATTTGAGGATAAATACAGGATATTTATTTAGAGGCAGGTTGCCGCCAAAGTTTGATAAAATTTCTTGGTCTGAAATGTTGCTAAGATTTCTCTGTTTATATAATCTACAGGTCTTTGCTAAGATCTCTCTGTTTATATAATCTACAGGTCTTTGCTAAGATCTCTCTGTTTATATAATCTACAGGTCTTTGCTAAGATTTCTCTGTTTATATAATCTACAGGTCTTTGCTAAGATCTCTCTGTTTATATAATCTACAGGTCTTTGCTAAGATTTCTCTGTTTATATAATCTACAGGTCTTTGCTAAGATTTCTCTGTTTATATAATCTACAGGTCTTTGCTAAGATCTCTCTGTTTATATAATCTACAGTCGTTAATACTATCTTTTTAAAACATAATTTTAAAGCTTTCCCGGATTGTCACCAGGCTCACACCTACGTTTTCTGATACACAATGTTGAAGAGTTATCATTTTTGACATTCTGTTGCTAAAAATAGCATTACACTATACATGGTACATGATGTACCTCACTCGAATGTTAATCGCATCACCTCGTAATATTATAACAACTAACTTTACGACAATAACAACATCTGTTTAATCCGATTTCAAAGATGATTATTTTTGCAGGATTTCTATTAATCAATAAAATTTCATGACAATTTCCTAAATATTCAATCAATTTCAAATATCAAAATGACATATGACATCAATCGTCAACTCTTTGAACTTTTGTTGCTGAATTTGTGACGTGTAATAGGGTTTGGTAAAGGTCAATCACTATAGGCAAAGCAAAACCAGTCGACTGATAAATGGTTTCGTCAAGGACATGCCCTGAGGAAGCCCAATCACGGACGAAATTGTTTGACTAATTAATAGATGAACCATAAAGGTCTTCTTTGCCTGTTGTGATTATCCCGTACTTGTTTCTATAGTCTCCTTCTTCAATCACCCTGCATACCTTCAGGTATCCAGGCGAGGGACCCGGGGACCCAGGGACCCAGAGACCCAGAGACCCAGGACCCACCAAATTATAACTGAACCAGTGTTGCTCTATCCCCACTTACTAAACAAGTTGTAATGACGAATCTCCACAATGAAATGGATCATGTTTTTTTTTTCATACAAACAACTATAGCTTCATAACTCATGGATAAAATTCTTAAAAGTGATCAAACAAATCCTAAATATTTCAATTAAACAAAACTTCATTGATTAGTAATTAACACAAAAATATGATTAAACAGATTCAATCTCCAACTTTTCTCTTCAAAGTGTAACATGTAAGCATGGATGTAAAGCTAATGCTGAAGAAGCCGTCAATTTTAACCACGCCACATTTTAGACTGAAGATATGAACATAATTATTTGGGTACTTCCTGCTTAATTTGGTTTGAAAAACTATTAAGAATCAGTGCTCAATTTTCATGCAAAAAACAAAATTGGAACTGGAAAAAAACCCTCTATCAAAAACTGTCCAAAAATTGTCCAAAAATATCTTTCTTTAAAGACCAACAGGTAGGTACAGTTTTAGTTTTCTTTGCTGAGGGACTCGTCATACGACATGGCTCCTTTCCAGATGCATTCAAGCTCTCCAATAAGTGTCTCGTAACGATATGCCATGCGAATGTCTGCTACGTTTGTACGGCTTACGTCATTTCCTGCCACGCCTTCTTTTGTGTAGTTCAAGCCCAACCAGTGTTTCTTTACCTGTTGATTTATAGACAAGAGCGAAATTAACTACATGTGTGTCAATCATTAATGTCTATTTCTCGTAGAATGGAAATTCCCTGTTACTAAATATAGCATCACACAACTTATTACCCGGGGACACAAAGAGGTTGATAATGCATTTGTAAGCCATGATGGCTATGATTGTATTGGGAGACGTCACACAGTGGATTCAAAAAGAATTCTTGACCAAAGAATACGTTTGTTATAGATAATACACACTGTATTCTATTACATAAATGAACACATTTTGTAAACTATTTTGTATTAATTTTAACAATCAAATTTATCCAGTTTAGAGATTAAAACTTAAAACACACAGTCTAGATCTGCCACCTGTTGAAGTTCTGTACAGTATCTACTTCGAGTAGAATTTTCAAAACAACAATAAACAGTATTTATCAACACCAAGTGTAGTATGGAAGTTTGGGGATGGTTTATTTGTGATCCACTTTAGCTGATTATTTTCAAAGTTGACTTTAGGGTTATTTACATTAAAATGGCTACCCAATGGGGGGATGTTTCTGGCCTAATAAGTGACAATTTAAGGACTTGCCCCTATTTCCCCTCATTGGCCCCACCCTCTGGCCCGTGGGGGTCAGAGTAGCAATTTAAGCAAAATCATTTCCCCTTCTGCCAAGGATGTTTCTGACCAAATTTGGTTAAAATTTATTCAGTACTTTATGACAAGTAGCCATTTAAAGGAAATGTTGATAGACGACAGACAGACGATGGACGATAGATGCCACGCTATGGCATACATATGGCATAAGCTGACCGGCCCTTCGGGAATCATGACTCTTGCTTTCGTTTACATGACAATCAAAAAGGCCTGTAAAAGATTCTTTCTGACCTGTTGACCTATGACACCGTTGACCAATTTAATTTCCATTGGCTTCTGTGTCTAGATCAAAGGTCATGCTAAGAGGACCTCCCATGAGGAGTATGTTGTACTGCAGTGTATCATAAGAGGATTGTACAGGGGAAATTAAAGTCTAATTTTATTTATCAAAACCTACATCATGTCCAAATCCACTCATCTGGACACTGTTTTTAGCCATCTCGCACATGTCGCAGGAACTCAGTTTCCACACTTGGGCAGCGATACTATACTCCTCCATCAAGGCTTCCTGAAGTGTTAATGATTTATATTAGTTACAGTACAAGAGGCCCAAAGGGCCTGTATTGCTAATCAAGATATTCATACCATATTTTTGCTGTACTTAACAGAAAGCCTTTGGTGTCATAATTGTTGTTTTAAGCATATTATTTAGGTGAACGACAATGACTAATTAATGATATAATTTATTATATCAATAAATAATAGTTGAAACAGCTTAAGCACTTGTCTATGAATGACGTAAACTAAAAACACTCATGCATTTTACAAATTGTTTGAGTTGTTGCGAGAATAGGGAACATGTATAATTATATTTCTCGATTTTGATTCCAGTCTATCTTTAACAAGGGAGATAACAAACTTTCCTTTATAAAATACATTTGATTTCCCGATACCAGAGATGATTTATAGCTAGTTCTCTATTGTCCAATCAACATGTAACAAACCCAATCTTCTGCTCTGTGTTACCTTTGTGAAGTGGAACTGCAGTGGGTCATCAGTGGAGAGGGAGACATGGAGTCCACGAGCAAAATACTCCGGTAACGGATTACGATGGTAGTTCAGGAAGAGAGAGTTGTTACTGAGGGGTGACATGGCAATACCGATCTGGGCCAGATAGTACAGGTACTGTAGAACAGGTACCTGTCAATAGAGATCAGTGATATGTCAATATTACAGGTACTGTAGAACAGGTACCTGTCAATAGAGATCAGTGATATGTGTCAATAGTACAGGTACTGTAGAACGGGTACCTGTCAATAGAGATCAGTGATATGTCAATAGTACAGGTACTGTAGAACGGGTACCTGTCAATAGAGATCAGTGATATGTGTCAATAGTACAGGTACTGTAGAACAGGTACCTGTCAATAGAGATCAGTGATATGTCAATAGTACAAGTACTGTAGAACGGGTACCTGTCAATAGAGATCAGTGATATGTCAATAGTACAGGTACTGTAGAACGGGTACCTGTCAATAGAGATCAGTGATATGTCAATAGTACAGGTACTGTAGAACAGGTACTTATCAATGGAGATCAGTGATATGTCAATAGTACAGGTACTGTAGAACAGGTACTTGTCAATGGAGATCAGTGATATGTCAATAGTACAGGTACTGTAGAACAGGTACTTGTCAATAGAGATCAGTGATATGTCAATAGTACAGGTACTGTAGAACAGGTACCTGTCAATAGAGATCAGTGATATGTCAATATTACAGGTACTGTAGAACGGGTACTTGTCAATACAGATCATTGATATGTCAATATTACAGGTACTGTAGAACAGGTACCTGTCAATAGAGATCAGTGATCAGTGATATGTCAAAAGTACAGGCACCTGTCAATAGAGATCAGTGATATGTCAATAGTACAGGTACTGTAGAACAGGTGCCTGCCAATAAATATCACTGATATGTCAATATTACAGGTACTGTAGAACGGGTACTTGTCAATAGAGATTTGTGATATATGTCAATAGTACAGGTACACCAGCATGGGTACCTGTCAATAGAGATAAGTGATATGTCAATAGTACAGGTACCTGTCAATACAGATCAGTGATATGTCAATAGTACAGGTACTGTAGAACGGGTACCTGTCAATAGAGATCAGTGATATGTCAATAGTACAGGTACCTGTCAATAGAGATCAGTGATATGTCAATAGTACAGGTACCTGTCAATAGAGATCACTGATATGTCAATAGTACAGGTACTATAACAGGGGTACCTGTCAATACAGATAATTGATATGTCAATAGTACAGGTACTATAACAGGGGTACCTGTCAATACAGATAATTGATATGTCAATAGTACAGGTACTATAACAGGGGTACCTGTCAATACAGATAATTGATATGTCAATAGAACACATTGTACTGTAGCATGGGTACCTGTCAATAGAAATCATTAATATGTCAAAATACATTTACAAATAGTCATGGTGTCAAACGGACAACACAGATATGATTTTCTTTCATCATTACGATATAAACATTATGTTTAGGTGTACCTTTCTCAGCATGAGGCCATGTGATATGTTCTCCGCAACCATAAAGCCGGCTACGAGATGTGTGATATTGCCAGCCTCACCACAGTGAGGTCTCAGGTGGAACATTCCCATTCCGCGTGATCTACAACCAAAAGACATGTACAATATATAATATATCTATCACATAATTAGCCTGTTATCAAGTGGATTCAACTTTTATCTTTTATTATTTTTTCATATGTAACCAGTGTGATATACCATGGAATGGTTTTTCATGGCTGCGTCAGTCACAAATCCAATTGTGATGTCAGGATATGGATAATGACATTATGTCATTAATTGTGAACGGCACAACAAAATGGCTACACATGTCTCCATTACTATATGTCCTTTATTTTAAGAATTATAAGATTTTATCAAACTCATCTTCATGACTTCTAAGTCTTGTTTCATAAAATCTCATTTGAAATGAAACTCAATTAAGATTCTTTGTATATATATACTGTAAACGTGGTTATTTTTGCGCGGGGGAGGGGGGTTAATTTCGCAATTTCGATATGTGAACTATACATGTGGGGTTATTTTCGAGATCGATTCACCTTAGTTTGTATGTTCAAGATTATGCGAATTCATATCAAAATAATACGTGTGGGGAATTTTGCGTAAATTTCCCAGTTTACAGTATATATACCCTGGGGTGTTTTTCATTCCCTGAGTCAGTCACAAAACCATTATGATGTCAGGATATGGATAATGACATTCTGTCCTGTGAGACAGAATGGACAACAGACATTATACCATGACATAACTTAAGCTTATCATAAAATAAATACATATAAATTTTGCAAAGAACTAAGAAGTTGACGACTGTGGTTATACCTGCGGAACTGATTTAGGACGGTGACATTGGCATACATGAAGAACAGGTAGTAATTATACGGAGGGTTTTCCTTCTGAGTCCAGTCTTCAGGCAGTGGTGTGTCCCTATCAAACTTTATATGTTCCGCCTTCGACTCGTCATCTACGGAGTCAAAACCTGACACCTGGGTAATGAAAAAGAAAATGGTTTTGTGCTATTAAAAATCATGAAATCATTCACTAAAGACACTGAACAGAACATTGAGCATGTAAAGTTACAATAAAAAATATCACACAAGAAAGATCAACACCTTTAGAATGACAATATCATATTAATGAATCGCCGCATTCTGTTAATCTGCTTCATACGACCTCAATGCTGATGTTTCTCCTTACCGTATTTTACCACAAATAGGTCCTCAATCCACTTTTGCTTGCCAATCTGCTCCCCCTCCTCCTCCCCTCCTCTCACACACACTTGTTTTAAGTGGTACACATAAATTTTTACATTAATTCTCTTTTTGTAGAAGGTGAAAAGTCACCAGAGACAAGGAAGGACTCATAAATAAGCCCGCTGCCTATTTTTCGCTAACCGTTTTGTATTTGGTAGGGGGAGGGGCTTATTAGTGGTAAAATAAAGTAATCTCCCGGCGATACGGACACTTACATGCTGGAGGAAGGCGTAAAGCTCTGGATGTGATGCTGGATCATTTGTCACCTCAAACAGCGGCATGAAGATGTTATTGAGGATGTCTTGGAAGCTCTGTACTAGATTGTTACTTCTGTATACATCACTGTTAACAGACATCATCATCAATGGGTAAATTATCACATACACACTTATTTTTGGTTTGATTTAATTTGTTCAACGTCCTATTAACAGTCGGGGTCATTTAAGGACATTTAATGACTGGTTTTGGAGGTGGATGAAAGCCTGAGTACCCTGAGAAAAACCACCAACCAATGGTCAGTACCTGGCAACTGCTCCACGTGGGTATCGAACTCGCAACCCAGAGGTGGAGGACTAGTGATGAAGTGTTGGGACACCTTAACCACTCGGCCACCGCGGCCCCTACACTTATTTAATATCTTAACTTATGAAAGCGGGTCATGTATATATATATTAATTAATTTATCACATAACTGGCCGTTTCTGCCATGTCATACGGCCATGTCATTAACATCATAAGACACATGTGTAATATAGCTATTGTGACGTCATGATCAATATGTCTGTGTAGACAGAAACATTTTAACCGAGCCGGATTTCACCTGTCTTATATATACATGAAAATTGAATGTTAAGTTTTTTGCTTTCATTCTCATAAATAGCAGATAAATAGAATCTTACATTTGTGGCTATGTCATATGATATACAATGTAGGCTCATGGCATATCAAACTATTGAACGAGTTTTAAAAAATTTGATATAACATAGCCACTCATGTAAGATCCTCTATATACATTCATCAATTCTTCGTAGTTTCCAATACAATTTTCTCCTCGCTAATCCCATGACTTTGTAGATTATAATACTGTAAACATACTTATTTTAGCGCAATCAAATTTTAGCGCATTTGCAGATTTTAGCCAGTTAGCGCAATGATGAATTAGCGCATCCACAGAACTTTCTATAGAAATAGAACGTACAAAAAGTAATTAGCGCAATCATGATTTAGCGCAAGGCTTCCAGCGCGAAAAGCGCTAAAATAAAATTACCGCTAAAATATGTACGTTTACAGTAATGAAGACTTCTCTCCTACTAAATCCTTGACTTGACTGATGTAGTAAATATGTCAATCACCACTTTGTGTAACATGGCCTTTTGTAATAGTCAATCTGTGGTATCATAAAAAGATAATGAAACTTCAGTTGACACAGTAGACAATACATGCATTATGACATCAGTACACAAGTTGGACACATTGATTTTCCTACTGTATAACCCTAAATATTTTGTACAATCATATGACGTCCATGCACAAAAGACTGATCATCTTCCATGCATGCATACCAATATTTAAAGATATCTCTGAGCCCTGCATTCAATTATATATCACTGTCATGTTATTGAAGTGAAATTTGCTTTCTTCTATTTCCATTTTATAAATCTGTAAAACTCTCTGCAGAAAATAGTCACAGATCTGAAATTTACATTTGGTGTAAGACTATAGCAAGACTTGGATATTCTAATTTATAGATTCTTAATAAAATTCAGGCAATCTTCTCCTGTTATCACTAAATATGAGAGATTTATTTTCTGCAGTACTCACTACAGTCGTGGGACCTGGATGAGCCATCTGACATTGTCTGAGTACACCTTGTGCTCCACAGCCCACTTTGCTAACTTATCCCACTCATCTCTGGAACGCCCATATATGGACAGTCTGTACTCGGCATTCTGGTATTTGCTTTCTTCCAGATCCTCCATAACCTCCTGTAAATAGATGATCAATGAAATACAATAAAAGGTCAAAGGCCAAAGGTTAAGGGTTAATAATACAAATCATGTACATGGATGAGGTACGCTGAAATCTAATATAAATGTGGTGTTCAATTACCTGGCGTATATATCACATTATTTTTTTTATTACCTGTTGGATCACTACTACTGTGTTTTAAAACTGATTTTACTGAATGAATCATTTTAATTAAAGATGCATGGCTTCCCACAAATTTTCATTAAATTTTTGTTCCCAATAAATAAATCTTTTTTTTTTGCACTTTTCAAATCTTACAACTTAGGCAATTCAGGAAAAAAATATTACTTATTTTCATGGAATCAAAAATTGAGTGTAAATGTATGGGTCCTGGGAAACCATCTTTAATAATATACATGTACATGAAGGAAACAGAGCCTTTGTTTGTGGATGTAAGTGGTGACCTTTAACCTTTGCGAAATACCTATGCAGAGATCTGTGGGGTGATTAAGTTGTAGAGTAAATCAGGTAAGGGTTATCAATCAGAATAGGTTTCCTTATTAGGTTTTGTCAAATGATAACCTCATCATGTGATTTATAACTTTACCTAAATAATACAATCTTGCATATTCATTAAATTAAATAATATCAAAGTGTAATGAATCTGAAGGTGAAATCTCGAGACAATGTCCAACAAAGTGGCGGACATACAGATTGACAGACAAACAGATTGACAGACATACCTACAGACATACAGATTGACAGACAAACAGATTGACAGACACACTTACAGACACACAGATTGACAGACAAACAGATTGACAGACATACCTACAGACATACAGATTGACAGACATACCTACAGACAAACAGATTGACAGTCATACCTACAGACAAACAGATTGACACACATACCTACAGACAAACAGATTGACAGACATGTGCACACTTACAGACAAACAGATTGACAGACATACCTACAGACAAACAGATTGACAGACATACCTACAGATAAACACATTGACAGACATACCTACAGACATACAGATTGACAGACACACAGATTGACAGACACACTTACAGACACACAGATTGACAGACATACCTACTGACAAACAGATTGACAGTCATACCTACTGACAATCAGATTGACAGTCATACCTACAGACAAACAGATTGACAGACATACCTACAGACATACAGATTGACAGACATACATACAGATTGATACACCAGTAAATCTACATATTTACCTTGAGGACGTGAGCGAAGTATTTGCCGTTAATATAGTTATCGGTCTTGATGAAGATTTCACGAAGACGGCTCTGACCAATTGGGTTGTACTTGGCATTGAATTTGTCAAATCTGTGGAAAGTGTTCCTGTCCTAAAATGAAGAAGAAAATATAGAGTGTTTTGATCTTTACAAAAAAGTCAATAGCTACCTATGCTACTCAAGTATTACATATTGTATAGAGTAATGTATTATTTCTATCAAATTGTTCAAATATGACTGACAAACATACTTCCTTTCCTTCAAAACATGACAATTTTTTTCATTCTTACAATTTATAGAATTATTTTTCACAATTTCTCAAATTTTATCAAATATTGATACTTTTTAAAAAAAAATTCAAAGTTGCTACACATCTCCAACAAAGAGCAATTATGATGAATCAAAAACAAGAACAGACTATCGTATATTTCATACAATACCAACAAGTTACATAATTTAAGCCATTACCAAAAGTTTGAGCTTCTCTTTTAGGTTTTTAATTTAAAAGTGTTTCCATTCATCAGTTGATTGCATTTTCAATTTCAACAAATTTTATTTCATTTCATAAAAGGATTGAAAAACAGGCATAGCTTTGATCACATTTTATGCATTTTTTGTGACAATTTTTGCGACAATAATTGACAACTTTTGTAGCAATAACTCCATAAGCTTTTGGTGGTGTAGCATCTTTAAGTGAAATCTTTGGTAATTATGAAAATTATGTAAATAATTATTAAAACTTAGAAGTGTATACGTTTATTATCTGATATGTAACTTTGATCACTAGTGTGTAGTATTTTGTGACAATGTTAAGCATATGTGTGTAGCCATTGTGTAACTAATCCGTGCCTGTAAATATAATTTAACATACCAAAAAATATTTGCAACTTTTCAAAACAACCATGCATGTTACGATAAAAAAAATGTACAATAAGCTTACATTGTTTGTCTGCAGCAACAAAATAATGAAAAGAAAAGAAAATATTTCAGGACAAAATAATAGATTTTTACTAACCAAGAATTCCTTATAAAAGACTTTATGTTCAATGTGACTGTCTTCCTTAGATATGAGGATGTCCTGGTGGCAGAGTGATTACCATGGCCACTGGCCTTTTACCTACACCACTTAGTATGATTTCCCACAGAAAGGGTATGGGGTCACCTGCCCAACCATGGGGGTTTTCACTGGGTACTGTGGTTTTCTCCCGCACTAAGACTTCCTGCATGCTTATATCCAAGCAAATAACTGTGATTAGTAAGTTGAAATAACTTCCTTCAATTACTGTTACCTAATTATTTACCAATGATACTTGAGGTAATTATCTCCCCTGATTACTCCTGAAGAAATTGTCTCCTTGATGTTAAAATACAGCACATTGTCTCCACTGATTACTCCAATTGAGATTGTCTCCCCTGATTACAGCACAAGAGATTGTCTCCCCTGATTACACCACAAGCGATTGTCTCCCCTGATTACAGCACAAGCTATTGTCTCCCCTGATTACAGCACAAGAGATTGTCTCCCCTGATTACTGCACAAGAGATTGTCTCCCCTGATTACAGCACAAGAGATTGTCTCCCCTGATTACAGCACAAGAGATTGTCTCCCCTGATTACTGCACAAGAGATTGTCTCCCCTGATTACAGCACAAGAGATTGTCTCCCCTGATTACAGCACAAGAAATTGTCTCCCCTGATTACAGCACAAGAAATTGTCTCCCCTGATAACTGCACAAGGAATTGTCTCCCTGTATTACTAATGTTATCATCTCCTCTAATCATTGATTGGTTCCTCTAATTTCTCCATA
Organism: Pecten maximus; assembly: GCF_902652985.1. Taxonomy (NCBI): domain Eukaryota; kingdom Metazoa; phylum Mollusca; class Bivalvia; order Pectinida; family Pectinidae; genus Pecten; species Pecten maximus. The sequence continues at coordinate 20,514,582 of NC_047027.1, forward strand.
CTTTATCTCCTCCTACAAACCCCTTGGTACTCACTGCATGCACATCCAGCTTGTCTACACTCAAATCATACGGCTCCAGATCAAGGCTCTCAAAAACCTGAAATTGTCAAATTATGGATACCAGAAATTGATGTCTGAAAATTGGAGTTATCTCCCCTCAAGGCGAGGCTCAAAATTTCATCTTGTGTGCCTGCAAACAGCCAGACAAATGTAAACCAGCAACTGCAGATAAGATTATTTAATAAAATTTTGATTAAGATAATAAAATATATATTAGGTGAGATAAAAAGCTAAATTAGGAGTGTGGGCATGTTACGAGTGCAGCCAAGTACCTTGACATCTGAAATGTTTATTCCTCTTCAGGGGATAAGAGTGTAGTAGGAGTGGAAAAATGCACGGCCAGACTCTACCGATTGAGCTACCTGGTCGCCGATGATCGACCCGGTCCAGTTCCGCTACAAGAGTACCAACCAGGTTCCCTCAATAGCTAACATGCTGAGAGATAGTTCATTAACCAGTTTAAGCCTCGGTGGACCCAGGACAATATAGTCTTTCCATTACTCTCATTAATCCTTACACTGACTTAACCTGGATCTGTGTGACTTATTTCCCTGATGAACACCTTGTCTTATTCTTTTTGCAGTCTTTCAATTTCTGTTCATATTCTGCCCTTGAATGATTGATTTTGAGTAAGAATTGTTTTCTCTATTGTTTTTTTACCATTTTCCTTACCTTTTTGATGGTATTTAATCAGTTTTTGACTTCTACGATGAGTAATAATAATTTTGATAAGTTAAAAATTATAAAGTTAACTCTTTTCTGTTTTTTTGTTTTTTTTCTAAGGTTTAACTCTGTATTTATTTTGTTCATTTCCTTTTTTTTCTAGAGTTTCATTTAAAATCAGATTATAATATTGCTTTCAATTCATTCCAAATAGAATGGTTAAAATAAATTATATACATCAAATCCTGCTACTAATAATGTCAATAATTCTGCATTTCGAAATTCTTTAACCAGCAAAATTCTCTACTTAATTTTTTTAACTGAAAGGTTGGCAAGTTAAGAGATCTGGAACGCAAATGATTTTCTTGTTGTGATCAGCATTAGGGATTGAAATAAAAACAACATGTACATGCATACAAAAACGGCCATATTGTAAGTATACAGTGGAATCTTGTCAGACTTGAGGACGTGAAACAAGTTTTCAAAATGCAACTACAGTGTATTTGGTTTGACTGAAATTTAAGCTAACAATACTGTATAGGTAGTTTTAGAATTTCATGGGACTCTTATTTATATACATGTATATATACATTTTAGATTTTTATATATTTATATATATATTTTCATTTTAGAAGTTTATTGTACCCTATATTTTGTATGTGACTTTCACTTTTGTAGGCAATCAATGCCATGACACTTTTGTTATTTGTTCATTTGTTAATAGTGTTAATTAGATATATTTCTATACTATGAATACCATTTGATACAAGAATAAGCAGTTTACATGCTGTCAGCAGTGTAGCATCTTTAGATGAATCTCAATACTGGTCATTGCATTACAATTTATCATCCCTGAAAATCAGTTCTGAAGTGTAACGAAAGATTCCACTGTGATACTGTACATAAGTGTGGTAGTCCATCAACTCTGTATTACAATACAATAGATTTCTGTTGTTTTTCTTTTATTAAAACAAGCTTATTCCTTATCTACAATGTTGTCATTTTTAAATATTTATGAAATATTTCCCAAAACGTTTTACTTTTAATTCTGGATTTGTAATGTCAACTTCTAAAATAATAAATAGTAAATTAAAAAAAAAAAATTAAAAAATTCTTTTGAAATATTTTCTATGTGTAGTTTTTATAGAGTTGACCTTGTAAACATTAGTCTAAACATGCAACTAAACATAATTAATTAAATAATAAAAGACATTTTTTGGCTCGTTCAGGACTTACTGCATGGACATCCAGCTTGTCAACACTTAAATCATAGGTAGTCAACTTCAAACTATCACACACCTGTGGAAACAAGACTTAGGGATCAACAGACATTAATTCAAAGCAAGACCCGTACATGTTTGGCAACTTTAGAATCTTCCTCCTCGGGTTGAGATGCCATTTTCTCGTCCCCATGGTGGTGAAAGATTCTATTAAACCACTTGTGATAAGTCATAGAGAGGGTATCTATTTTGGTTTTGGACAGCCCTGCAGCATTTTATCATATATATATATATTTTTTTAAGGTTCAATGATTTTATTGTTCAGAGAAAACGAAAAGAAAACACAATATGCTGCCCTCACACAGGAGGGGATCCATTCGACAAACCAAGCACTCATGTCCTAGAGATACATGGAATAGTCTATATATTACTGTATCGTTTAGAATGGAGAGACAGTTGACCTCTCAACTACAGTATAGATTCCAGACAATGTATTGACTGGCGAGGTTGCCTCACCTTATTGCTTTCCTCTTCCTGTAGCGAGAGGTAATGCCAATCTGGGTATCAACAACATAACAATAACACCCTTGCTCAACCGTCTTTCGTTTTTAATCTGTCAACTGTCGTGAAACTTTAATACATTTGTTCACAAGAACGATCCTTTTTATGTGTTCCTATGAACCACCTTGGGTCAATAATGAGGAACTTCCTTCCAATGACTTAATTTTGAATCCGATTGTTGTCAAACCTGTTTACAAACATCACTTTTACTATTTTGCACATCATTAACCATCTGGGATAAAAAAAAAAGGTCACTGCTACTATAAATAGAATTTTGAACATCCTCTTTCTATCGACTTTATTTTCGATCTGATTGTCATGAAATTTCATACTCTTAGTATTTACAATGATTGGCTCTTGAATGAGTTCATATATCCGACACCTGGGGTAAGTGAAAAATTAGGTCATTGTTACTATAAATAGAATATTTGGATCATGCATAAACCAGAATTATTACTTATTAAATAATTTTATTTTTCAACTATTTCTGGAAAAAATTGTGTATGTAAAATATACCATCAAATTGTTCCACCTGAAAACATAATACTTCTTTTTTAATAATGAGCAAAATACATGAACACTTTATTCCACTGTGCAAAAATAAAGTTTTCTGATATCCATCTCAAGCTGAAATGAATTGTTGTCTTGTTATATATACATGATATATATATTCATAATACTGAGATATTTGCAATATATTATATAATAAGCTATATAAAAACAATACATGGCTATAATGTTATTATATTACATGTGTATGCGACACTAAATAAAGCTTCTTTACTCCAATTGAAATATGATACAAATTTAACAGAAATCTTTAATATTGTTGTGAATGGATGTGACAAGTTGACCTCCCTTGGTAAGATCTCCTAACCCATAAGATAGGAAAATACTATGTAATACGTGCACATCCAAAACTTTGATTTGTAAAAATTTGAATCTTACATAGGTTCGTTAGTAGCGTTATATAGTGAAGAAATTCAGGACCAAGCAAAAAGTTTGATACAGCGTGAAATTCGAATCAACGAAGTTTGAATCATCGAGGTTTGACTGTACATATATAGACTGTACATGTATTACATATTAGTTTCCTATCTTATGTGTCAGGAAATCGAACCTATGGTAAGATTGATACTTGAGATATCAGAAGACAACTCAGAGGTGATGTGCCGTAGAGCGGGACAGCTAACAGTGTAGTCTACACTTGGTCAAGCCCTGTAACGGATATCACGTACCTATACAGACTGATTATAAACTAACTTGGTCAAGCCCTGTAACGGATATCACGTACCTATACAGACTGATTATAAACTAACTTGGTCAAGCCCTGTAACGGATATCATGTACCTATACAGACTGATTATAAACTAACTTGGTCAAGCCCTATAAAGGATATCACGTACCTATACAGACTGACCACAAACTACACTTGGTCAAGCCCTGTAACGGATATCACGTACCTATACAGACTGATTATAAACTAACTTGGTCAAGCCCTGTAACGGATATCACGTACCTATACAGACTGATTATAAACTAACTTGGTCAAGCCCTGTAACGGATATCACGTACCTATACAGACTGATTATAAACTAACTTGGTCAAGCCCTGTAACGGATATCATGTACCTATACAGACTGATTATAAACTACATTTGGTCAAGCCCTGTAACGGATATCATGTACCTATACAGACTGATTATAAACTACATTTGGTCAAGCCCTGTAACGGATATCATGTACCTATACAGACTGATTATAAACTACATTTGGTCAAGCCCTGTAACGGATATCACGTACCTATACAGACTGATTATAAACTAATTTGGTCAAGCCCTGTAACGGATATCACGTACCTATACAGACTGATTATAAACTAACTTGGTCAAGCCCTGTAACGGATATCACGTACCTATACAGACTGATTATAAACTAACTTGGTCAAGCCCTGTAACGGATATCACGTACCTATACAGACTGATTATAAACTACATTTGGTCAAGCCCTGTAACGGATATCATGTACCTATACAGACTGATTATAAACTACATTTGGTCAAGCCCTGTAACGGATATCATGTACCTATACAGACTGATTATAAACTACATTTGGTCAAGCCCTGTAACGGATATCACGTACCTATACAGACTGATTATAAACTAACTTGGTCAAGCCCTGTAACGGATATCACGTACCTATACAGACTGATTATAAACTAACTTGGTCAAGCCCTGTAACGGATATCACGTACCTATACAGACTGATCATAAACTACACTTGCCATTGTCGGCATATTATACCTTTTTGTACATTTTGTATTCGGTCATCATTCACAACTATATGTCTTGAGGATAGAAATACATTTTGGCAGTTTCATCAAAAAGAATCGAATATTTTTTTACCCAGATGAACAGAGACAGGATTCCAATAAGAATATTAAAAGAAAATCTAGAGAAACTAACACTTACGTACCATACAAACCATCATAAATATTTTAAATTTCAGATAAGATAACAACTATCAAATACATTTCATCTTGATAATATCTTTATGAACATTTAAGATAACTAATTTTCACATATTCGTTAAGAAGTGTGATTACCTTCAGATAAAATCATTACATGAGATAATTTTGATACCAACCTGTTTCAAGGTCATCTCTTTCTTGTCTTTATCCACACAGACGACGTCGTCTGAACGTGTACGAATCATTTTCTTGATGAATCGTAGTAAGTGTTTCTGGTTCATACAGGAGGACGCATGGACGTGAGTGTCCACCTAGAACACACAGGAAGCATTAGTGTAGACATAGTTCAGCTAAATTTATCTACCATACAATTATGGCACTTCAGTTTTGATCGATGCGGTGTTATATGGAGCTCAGATAACCAATTTGTACTGAGGCCCTGACCATCATCTTTCGATAGAAAGAAAGTGTCATAACTATTTCATTACATTTCAGTATCAAAACCAGAGTACAGAGCCCCTTTATCTGTCATACTTATTTATACAAACCCCTTAAGGGAACCCCTTAACTAGCCATACTTCATAACATAAACCCCTTAAGGAGCCCCTTTACTTGTAATACTCAATTATACAAACCCCTTAAGGGAGCCCCTTTACTAGCCATACTACATTACATAAACCCCTTAAGGGAGCCCTTTACTTGAAATACTTAATTATACAAACCCCTTAAGGGAGCCCCTTTACTGCCATACTTTACAGTCATAGCATACATAAACTGCCTTACCTTACGGATGTTGTAAAAATCCCTGTGGGGAACCTCTTTTTGGGCAGCTGATTCTTTCAGTTCATTCAACAATATATGCAGCTGGTATTTCGAAGAAAGGTAAGAAAGACGTCGAAATGCAAACGACTTCCTGTTAAAAATATTCATCATTTTTATAATGTATACACTTGATTAACGGCAATAAATATCTAAACATTGAAATGAGTTAGATCATTAACGAAAAAGTTATCTCAAAGTTGTCTGGCTTAATCAGGAGCTGCCCTCTTCTTTTCAATTTGTTTACAACTTCATTTAAGAGGGCCCTTTATACCACTTGGGATCCCTGAGATCCTGAAGCCTAGTAATTATGAACCACAACACATATGAACATGACGTTGGTTCTAGGAGACTTCAACTGGAGATTTTTCTTGTACAGTTTTATCTCAGATGTGTTATAAAGTGACTCCAGAATTATCCCATCTGATGTTTGTTGGCTGTGTTTATCACCCCATGAACAGCCAGGGTCATTTTTAGGAGGGGTCTCCCTGTAGTAGTTGGTGACTTCCTCAATGAACAACATCCAGAGCAATAAGGGTAAAGTGTCTTGGCCAAGGACACAACTACGACAATACAGGCCGACTGAGCTATAGCGGCGCCCCGTCTGATATTAATGATTTATATATAGCTTTGTGTATAACAATGTATTGTTACATTACAGGCTAAATGAGCCTTAATTAACGTTCATTTGACTGTCATCAGTAAGACAACTTAATTCAGCCAAATTTGAGCTGAATCCCACATGTAAAACGTTTTAGGAAAACATTGTTGCACAACTATGTAACAAAACAACCATTATGATTGCCATATGGCGAAGTTTTCACAGAAAAATATAACTTCAATGTGATATTACAGATTTCCTTGAAAAAATATATTGATTGTTTAGAGGAACAAGGACGTATCTCCAACAGGGAGTGCTTAGAAGTAAAGGGCCGTATCTCAAATTTATCAATTTTTTTTATTTTGATAAATTACAATTCTGACTGAGCATTTCTAGAATATGTACTTTATATCATTGGAAATTGTCTAATTCTTTTTAATCACATAGTATTTTAACAGAATTAGACTATTTCAATAATATTGATATAATGTATAAATTCTATAAGAAAATCTCACTCATAGTTGTAATTTATTAAAATCTAAAAATTGATAAATTTGAGATACGGCCCTTTACTTTCAAGCACTCCATGTTGGAGATACGTCCTTGTTCCTATAAACAATCGATATATCCTTTTTGTTTCAATTCTTTTTTTCATTTTTTAATATTATTTTTTTTTTTTTTTTTGGCAAACTTTAAAAAATTTAAATCATTGTACAAAGCAAGCTTTACAGTTGAAGTATTTATAGAGAGATCACTTACAAAGGCCCATCACTGATGAAGGCATACATCATGTTCAGGTCGGCAATGAAACTTTCGACATCTGGATATGGCCACTCAAGGGGTTCCTGTCTCTCCAATGCGTCCTGGTCTTTGTACACATAAGGCACCCCACCTTTCATCTTGATGACACAGCCAACATTTTCTGGTATGACGTCATGGTGGAAAGGATCACCGGACATACGAGGCGGGTTGATCGGATGGTCAGCAGCTGAATCATTGATCAAATGACATCTTTAATCTCAAAATTATTGCATCTAACAAAGATCTAAATATTGCAGATGTTTAAATTCATTATTCATTGTCCAAATAAAAAAAATAACATAAAAATCAGGCATGTGTCAGATATATAAGCATGGAGCACTTGAATTTCATAAGTTTGGTCAATTCTTGTGTCAAGTTTAATACATTTTGTAATGTTTTCATAAAATGGGGCACCATATTTATCCTGTAACAAGCATATACTTGATATTGCTATAGCTATACATGTCCCCTACCGGTCCCCACTAAAAATAGTAACAGTGACCTTGACCTTGACCTTAGCCCAAAAGCACTGAAACTTAAACTTGTCAGAGATATTAGGGTTCTTTATCATTGTGTGAAGTTTGATAAAAATCCAACAAGGAGTGAAGCCGCTAAAGCGCAGACAACTGGTGTACGTACATACGTAAAAGACAGACGGAAAGAAAATCTGCAACCCTCCCGATTTCACCGATAGGGGACTAATATGTTGAGGAATCCAACATATAATTTAAATACCCGGTACTGCTTTAAGGTCACAGGTTAATACAGGACAATGAAATAGTGAGGATGATACCAAACATATATTTTATATTTCAAAGAAGGTTACAAAGCAGTAAGTGTGAAGACATACATTAAAGAAATATTGATATCAGATTTTAGATCTACATTTTCTTAATATATTTATCACAATTAATTTTTTTTTAATCAAATAAGATATTTCCATGAAAAAACTACCTTCCATCTTTTCAATATTATTAATATACAAAGTTACGAGTGATCTTCAAAACCAAATTAGATTTAAACTGTATATCTCTAGAGCAAACAATATCATGGTATCAAAGATTTTGAAAAATATATATTTTATGTACATGTACTGTATACATGAGAAGAAAAATTATTTAAATGATTATAATATTTCAATCAAAATCTAATACATAGCAAGCAAAACTTCTGTATACAACACACACCACTTCAAGCCACAAAACTGCAGAGTTGTGTCCCTTCCCCCTCTCAGTTATATCTGTTTATCTTACACCGGTCCATCAAAGATAACCTTGGAAAAAGAAGTCTTATAACAGTGCACCTACATAGACTGTCACCTGTAGAAAATTCTTGTAAATTTTCAATCAAAGTACAATGTATAAAGATCTTTTGTCATCAAACCATCAGTTAATATCAGTTCCTTGACAAATCTGACAGTCTTCCCCAGTGTTTGACTGAATTTCCCAGTAAAATGTTTAAATGACTTTCCCTTTAAAATGTTTGACTGAATTTCCTAGTAAAATGTTTGACCTTCCCAGTAAAATGTTTTACTAATTTCCCATTAAAATGTTTGATCTTCTCAGTTAAATGTTTGACTGTTAAATTTTCCAGTAAAATGTTTGACTTATTTTTCAGTATAATGCTAGACTGAATTTTTCAGTTGAAAATTAATTAATCTTAAATTGGTCAATGTCTGTTCCCGATCTGGCTATAAATCCTGATCACCTTATACTATCTGGTATATGACTAACTTGTATGATATAATTTACCAGAATTTTTATTGTATAATACACTTATTTTTTCAACACCTCTACAAACAATCTGCATATAAAATGAAATGCACACATACACACATGGGAATCAAAACAAGAGCAATAACTCTGTTTTATAAAGGGGAAAGCAAGGCCATTTCGTTTATCCTGGTTCAACAAATACATGAGTTTGTCTGTGAACTTAGGCAGAGTGATTTTAAATGCAGGCCTTGTTAGAGACTTTCAAGGTCTGTGCTAACATTATACAGCAGCTTAATTTAGAATGATGATTGAAATTTTAAATTTAAATATAAATCAACATTTTTCTCTGTATAAACAAATAGGCCCGAGATAATGATATCAATACGCAACATTATTCATTTCCACTTAAGAGGTTTTAGGCTGAAAGACATGTGAGAATGGGTATTGTATGCATTGCAATATGTTTTTAATTTCATCCAATTAGGACTGTTTAGGAAGGATGGCAATTTGGTTGAGAGGAGAGGAACTTGTTAGCAAGCATTTTCCCCAAAACTCAAAAAAAGTTAGTTATAGTTTAACAAAAACTCGACATAATAATCATAAAGTTTGAAGCAGACCCATTTTATTATTGCACCAGTTGGTTTTCTTGGATATTTACTATTTAATGATCAAGATGAATATTAAACCAACCAATTTGCATAATCATTATTGCTTCTATGTCAGTTTGAATTTTTCTGTACTTTTTTCCTTTTCCCTCTTAATGCTTATCATCAAGTGGTATTTACACAATATGATCATATTTTTTGTTCTTCTGTTCAGAAAAAAATTGAACATGTGAAAAAAAGACAAAGGAGAGCCTACAAACCTATTAAAATCCAAGATTTCAAAATCCAAAATATCATAATATGGCTTATTGTTTTAGGATTCAAGAGAGAAATCAAATTGATTATCGGAAAATGCTTCATAAATGATTATAAACTATCTTAAATTTTGCTGAAGATTCAGAAACACTCAAATGTAGTAGAATCAATGTAGAACTTCTAAATAAAATTATCAAGTTCACCTATAATTGAGTGCTTACTTGTTCAATAAAACCAATTTTCTTTCCACTTTTTTCAACAACTGAAACCTCACTATAGTGATTAACACACTAGAACAAGCATATCAAGAACATTCCCCCTATCAGTTTCTCAACTGAAAAAAGAATCAGGCTAAAACCTTAAGAAAAGACAGTTGACTTTTCTTAAGCCATTGCTTTTAGTGCACTTTCAAAATTAATCACTACAAATCCTTATAGTAAAATGTTTATCACAATGTTAAAAATTCCTAGAAACCATAATGATAGTTAAATGGTGATCATGATTAATTCCGAGAAATCATTTTAAAATGTTATCAAAATTAATTCCTAAAAATTATTAAATCTTAATGTTATAACACCATTAATTACTAGAAATTATTAATAATCATCATACTTTAATGTTATAAATACTTCAAGTTGATAACCACACAGTGAGAGAAAGAAAAAAAAGTGATAACTTCTCTAGATTCTAAAACAAACTTGGATATGCATATTAAGTAGGATAATTATAATGAGTCAGGTGGAAATTACATACCTGAAGAGGACTCTGTTTGAAGTTCAAAATATTGATGTATGTATAGGTACTTAAGGCAGACTTTCATTATTATATCATATATCATTAACAAGAGATCCCAGAGGGATCTTGGCGCCCACCATTGAATGATCTTTATAGGTTCCATGTCAGATTGATCTTTTCTCTATTTTTCTCTTCCTTTTACTAATCTGTGTATATTGAGAAACATCCCTCCAGTAATTTTCAAACAAGGGGAACCTATATATGAAATTTGAGAAAGATCCCTTTAGTACTTTCTAAGAAATAGCGATAACAAACTTCAATTGTCAAAATCCAAGATGGCTGCCTGTCGGCCATGTTGTTTTCCGATTGGACTCAAAATGCAATTTGCATAACTAGGCAGCAAGGGGAACCTACATATATATTTTCAGAAAGATCCCTTCGGTACTTTCTGAGAAATAGCGATAACAAACTTCAATTGTCAAAATCCAAGATGGCTGCCTGTTGGCCATGTTGTTTTCCGATTCCGATTAGTCTCAAAATGCAATATGCATAACTAGGCACCAAGGGGAACCTACATATGAAATTTGAAAAAGATCCCTTTAGCGCTTTCTGAGAAAGAGCGGTAACAAACTCCAATTGTCAAAATCCAAGATGGCTGCCTCACACTCGGCCATGTTGTTTTCCGATTGGACTCAAAATGCAATATGCATAACTAGGCAGCAAGGGGAACCTACATATAAAATTTAAAAAAGATCCCTTCAGTGCTTTTTGAGAAATAGCGATAACAAACTTTAATTGTCAAAATCCAAGATGGCTGCCTGTCGGCCATGTTGTTTTCTGATTGGTCTCAAAATGCAATATGCATAACAAGGCACCAAGGGGAACCTACATATGAAATTTGAGAAAGATCCCTTCAGTGCTTTCTGAGGAATACCGATAACAAACTTCAATTGTCAAAATCCAAGATGGCTACCTGTCGGCCTTGTTGTTTTCCGATTGGTCTCAAAATGCAATATGCATAACTAGGCACCAAGGGTAACCTACATATGAAATTTGAAAAAGATCCCTTTGGTACTTTCTGAGAAATAGCGATAACAAGAATTGTTTACAGAGGGAGGGATGGACGGAGGGACGGACGGACGGACCACGGACGCAGGGCGATTTCAATAGCCCACCATCTGATGATGGTGGGCTAAAAACTTGTCAAGGGAGATAATCAGATTACATCCCCTATTACAAAAAACAATCTTGACATGGAGATAAGATAATTGGGTGATCTCTCCTTTCACAGCAATGCTTATTTTGTCAAGGGAGATAATCTCACGATCTCCAATTTTACAGCAATATTTATCTTGTCAAGGGAGATAATCTGATGATCTCCCCTTTCCCAGGAATGTTTTTCTTGTCAAGGGAGATAATTGGATGATCTCCCCTTTTAAAGTAATGTCTTTTTGTCAGGGGAGATAATTGAATTAATCTCTCATTTCACAATAATAAATTTGTCATGGGAAGTTTTCTGAATATCTTTCCTTTGACAGCAATTTACAGAAAATTTAGAGTTATTCATTTTGTGCGATTTGATCAGATTTAGTCAAAATAGATCAACTTAATTGAAAACAAAACAAAAGTGAGAGCATATCACCTGCATAAGATTTAAGATTTTCCTTTAAATGTGATTTTAAGTTTTTATATCAATATTAATAGTCAGTATTACATAGCAGAAATAGCAATTCCACCTTCAAAAACACACCATTTTCAACCAATGCAAATATTCATCTTAAACTGTTGACAAATGTGTTTAATACTGTTACATGTATGCCGTGGTAAAAACCAAACTAAGGGTAAAATGCAAAGATTTAAAGTCTTGCTCCTACCAGTGCATGGCCACGACACAAATGAGGCCGTGTTCTTGTCTACAACAAAACATGGTCACAGAAAAGCTTGCAACAACATGTTAATATCAACCAGCCGAAAAAATAAGAATTAAGCATGGACAAAAAATACTCAGATATGAAAATTATCCAAAAAAGTTTTGAATTTCTAAATCATAGACAATAATAAATGTTAAATTCACATTTAAGTTTAACATGCATTTTTGAAAAACTATATTTTACATGCATATCATTTTAACCTGTTATAATGTTTAATGATTCTAACAATCAATCAAAAGAAAATAACATCAACTTTCAACCATTATACATTTTTATTATTTTTTCTTCCAAAATGTGAAAAGATTTTGATCCTTTAATTATCCTCTATCCAAAAAAAAGATCATTAGAGTTTCATTATTCAAACATACCTTCTGCAGTTTTGACATTAGTACAGCCGAATCCTTCCTTGATGCCGTGAAAGTCTTCTTTGTCCTCAAGGTTCTGGAGGAACCTGGCTGTGATGTTGGGGAAGCTCTGGTGTGACATTGCCATATACTTCTCACGAATCATCAAAGCTTTCACTAAGCTCTTGGACGCCTGCTCCAAGTCCTTCAGGGGAACCTATAGCAAACAAAGGCTTTGTTCTCATAATGCGACAGAACAAATAATTACTGTATTCTATGTAATAAGTGCACCTGTCCATTTGAGTGCAACACAACACATTTTTAGGAATATAGAGGATGGGTGTACTAACTGAAACATATAAAAAGCTGCCTAAACTTCACTGATCTGCTGATATTATCTCCAATCTTTAAAACCAAAGACTGTGGATTGGTTTCGCTACATAAAGGTATCAAAATAAAACAAGAGATCCCAGAGGGATCTTGGCGCCCACCATTGAATGATCTTTATAGGTTCCATGTCAGATTGATCTTTTCTCTACTTTTCCCTTCCTCTAAGTCTTACTAATCTGTGTAAATTCAGAAACAGCCCTCTAGTACTTTTCAAACAAGGGGAACCTATATATAAAATTAAGATTTAGCGATAATGGCTGTCTGTTGTTTTCGGATTGGTCCCAAAATAAAACACCAGGGACCAAGGGGAACCTACATATGAAATTTGAGAAAGATCCCTTCAGTACCTTCTGTAAAATAGCGATAACAAACTTCAATTGTCAAAATAAAAGATGGCTGCCTGTCGAGCAGGTTGTTTTCTGACTGGTCTCAAAATCCAATATGCATAACTAGGCACAGAGGGCAACCTACAAATGAAATTTCAGAAAGATCCCTTCAGCAATTTCTGATAAATAGCGATAACAAACTTCAATTGTCAAAATCCAAGATGGCTGCCCGTCGGCCATGTTGTTTTCCGATTGGTCTCAAAATGCAATATGCATAACTAGGCACCAAGGGGAGCCTATATATGAAATTTGAGAAAGATCCCTTCAGTACTTTCTCAGAAATAGCGATAACAAACTTCAATTATCAAAATCCAAGATGGCTGCCTGTCGGCCATGTTGTTTTCCGATTGGTCTCAAAATGCAATATGCATAACTAGGCACCAAGGGGAGCCTGTATATGAAATTTGAGAAAGATCCCTTCAGTACTTTCTCAGAAATAGCGATAACTTCATTTATCAAAATCCAAGATGGCTGCCTGTCGGCCATGTTGTTTTCTGATTGGTCTCAAAATGCAATATGCATAACTAGGCACCAAGGGGAGCCTACATATGAAATTTGAGAACGATCCCTTCAGTACTTTTTCAGAAATAGCGATAACAAACTTCAATTGTCAAAATCAAAGATGGCTGCCTGTCGGCCATGTTGTTTTCTGATTGGTCTCAAAATGCAATATGCATAACTAGGCACCAAGGGGAACCCACATATGAAATTTGAGAAAGATCCCTTTAGTGCTTTCTGAGGATTAGCGATAACAAGAATTGTTTACGGACGGACGGAGGGACGGAGGGACAGGCGGACGGACGGACGGACCACGGACCACGGACGCAGGGCGATTTGAATAGCCCACCATCTGATGATGGTGGGCTAAAAAAAATAAATGACAAGAGATCCCAGAGGGATCTTGGCGCCCACCATTGATTGATCTTTATAGGTTCCATGTCAGATTGATCTTTTCTCTACTTTTCCCTTCCTCTAAGTCTTACTAATCAGTGTAAATTCAGAAACAGCCCTCTAGTCCTTTTCAAACAAGGGGAACCTATATATAAAATTTAAGATTTAGCGATAATGGCTGTCTGTCGGCCATGTTGTTTTCGGGTTGGTCCCAATATGCAAAACTAGGCCCTGAGGGGAAGCTACATATGAAATTTGAAAAAGATCCCTTCAGTGCTTTCTGAGAAATAGCAATAACAAATTTCAATTGTCAAAATCCAAGATGGCTGCCTGTCGGCCATGATGTTTTTCGATTGGTCTCACAATGCAATATGCATAACTAGGCACCAAGGGGAACCTACATATGAAATTTGAGAAAGATCCCTTCAGTACTTTCTGAGAAATAGCGATAACAAACTTCAATTGTCAAAATCCAAGATGGCTGCCTGTCAGCCATGTTGTTTTCCGATTGGTCTCAAAATGCAATATGCATAACTAGGCACCAAAGGGAACATACATATGAAATTTGAGAAAGATCCCTTCGGTACTTTCTGAGAAATAGCGATAACAAACTTCAATTGTCAAAATCCAAGATGGCTGCCTGTCGGCCATGTTGTTTTCCGATTGGTCTCAACATACAATATGCATAACTAGGCACCGAGGGGAACCTACATATGAAATTTGAGAAAGATCCCTTCATTAGTTTCTGAGAAATAGCGATAACAAACTTCAATGGTCAAAATCCAAGATGGCTGCCGGTCGGCCATGTTGTTTTCCGATTGGTCTCCAAATGCAATATGCATAACTAAGCACCAAGGGGAACATACATATGAAATTTGAGAAAGATCCCTTCAGTACTTTCTGAGAAATAGCGATAACAAACTTCAATTGTCAAAATCCAAGATGGCTGCCTGTCAGCCATGTTGTTTTCCGATTGGTCTCAAAATGCAATATGCATAACTAGGCACCAAAGGGAACATACATATGAAATTTGAGAAAGATCCCTTCGGTACTTTCTGAGAAATAGCGATAACAAACTTCAATTGTCAAAATCCAAGATGGCTGCCTGTCGGCCATGTTGTTTTCCGATTGGTCTCAACATACAATATGCATAACTAGGCACCGAGGGGAACCTACATATGAAATTTGAGAAAGATCCCTTCATTAGTTTCTGAGAAATAGCGATAACAAACTTCAATGGTCAAAATCCAAGATGGCTGCCGGTCGGCCATGTTGTTTTCCGATTGGTCTCCAAATGCAATATGCATAACTAAGCACCAAGGGGAACCTACATATGAAATTTCAGAAAGATCCCTTCATTAGTTTCTGAGAAATAGCGATAACAAACTTCAATTGTCAAAATCCAAGATGGCTGCCTGTCGGCCATGTTGTTTTCCGATTGGTCTCCAAATGCAATATGCATAACTAGGCACCAAGGGGAACCTACATATGAAATTTGAGAAAGATCCCTTCAGTAATTTCTGAGAAATAGCGATAACAAACTTCAATTGTCAAAATCCAAGATGGCTGCCTGTCGGCCATGTTGTTTTCCGATTGGTCTCAAAATGCAATATGCATAACTAGGCACCAAGGGGAACATACATATGAAATTTGAGAAAGATCCCTTCAGTACTTTCTGAGAAATAGCGATAACAAACTTCAATTGTCAAAATCCAAGATGGCTGCCTGTCGGCCATGTTGTTTTCCGATTGGTGTCAAAATGCAATATGCATAACTAGGCACCAAGGGGAACCTATATATGGAATTTGAGAAAGATCCCTTCAGCACTTTCTGAGGATTAGCGATAACAAGAATTGTTTACGGACGGACGGAGGGACGGACGGACGGACGGAGGGACGGACGGACGGACGGAGGGACGGACGGACGGACGGACGACGGACCACGGACGCAGGGCGATTTGAATAGCCCACCATCTGATGATGGTGGGCTAAAAATGTCCACTCCAATTTTACATGGAAACAATTCCATGTACATATGTGTTAAGCGCACACAGTACCCTTATAAGGTCGAATATGGTTTTAAACATTGAGAAATGAAAAACAATTTTGTAGTTTACGCAGAACATTAACGCAGACCCAGCCTCAAACCAATTAATATCCTTCCGACTTATAATGTTACTCTGAAGTCTGGGAGGGACAGATTGATGGATGAACAGACAGATAGACAGACAACTTACTCCATTAGTGTCCTCCCGGCTGAAAGACAGAGACAGTTGGACAGACAGGCATTAACTTATCCCACTTACTCACACACACACTGTCCTCTGTACTGATAGACAGACAGAGACAGGCATAAAGACAAGGAGACAAGTTACCACTAATGCCCTCTCATCTGAAAGACAGACAGATACAGACAGACAGAAATAAAGACAAGGAGACAAGTTACTACTTATATCCTCCTCGCTGAAAGACAGACACATACAGGCAGACAGACAAAAAGACATAAGGACAGGGAGACAACTTACCACTAATGTCCTCTCTGCTGTAAGACAGACAGATACAGACAGATGGACTCCAAATATACTGATCCTCTGGAAATATGGTGCAGACAGATGGATGGACAGAGATCGGCAGACAGATGGACATATAGAGATGGACAGAGATGGACAGACAGACAGACAACTTACCCCACTAGTATCCTATCTACTGATACTGATCCTCTGGAAATATAATACAGAGGGACAAACGACAGAGACGGATGGATGGACGGACAGAGATTGACAGACAGATGGACAGAGATGGACAGATAGACAGACAACTTACCCCACTAGTATCCTATCTACTGATACTGATCCTCTGGAAATATAGTACAGAGGGACAAACGACAGAGACGGACGGATGGACAAATGGACGGACGGATAGACAGAGATGGACAGACAGAGATGGACAGACAGATGGACAGACAGATAGACAGACAGACAACTTACCCCACTAGTGTCCTCTCCACTGATACTGATCCTCTCGAAATCTGGAGCGAGATCATACTCCTCCTGTACTTCAGGAAACTCCATAAAGACATGTTCAACATCAAAGCTCGGCACACGATTAACTGGAGCATGTCCTCCGTTGTCACGCTCATGGCTTCGGGCAGATCCACTACAATAAGTCCCAGAGTGTTTATACCAGATATGGAAAACATATCAAAACAAAATATGCTTATATCTAAAGAAGTAATACCTCAGTAATCCTGGAACCTCACAGTACAACGTACTGTCGACTGTTGCCAGTATCCATCCACGAATTTCTGATTGACATGAAACTATCAGTCAGTAAAATGCTAAATTAAAAACATCTAACATGAAAATTTATCATCACTTAGGTAATTCATTCAATTCATCACAAAATTAAAATAAATGAAACAGCATCACTGTTATCACTCATAGGGAAATAATCAAAATGAAGGATTAATTAATTGCAATTGCATTGAAGTTTCTTGAAAATTGGTTCTGAGAGAAAAATAATTGACACTATGAACAATCTTCCTTCTGCATACTAACAGACACTTTGGTTCTGACTTTGATGTGGGATTGAAAATTACCGGTAACTGTACAATATTCTATTACCGATTTTAGTTTAATGTATTTCAACCCAATACATGTATTATACTTACAAGTGTTGTTTTTTTCGGCATATAAACAGATTCACATTTAGCATAAATGATATGAAATGATATGTGTAGTATATCAACAGATTTCTAATTGTTGCTTTTTTTTATTACTTACATTTCCATCAAAAGAATTATTGCAACATTTTTTATTTTTTTTTTTTACTTAAGCATTGATGTCATTTTTTTTTTAGTTTCATCGGGGTATAAAACAAATTTTGTTTGCAAACTGTATGAATCCGTGTAGCGGATTCTTACATAAGTTTGCAAACAAAATTTGTTTCATACCCCGATGAAACTAAAAAAAAATTGACATCAACGCTTATAATTAATTTTTGAAAATAATTTTCTAATTTAAAACATGTTTTATGTACAATTTTACTGGTTTTAAATAGGATTCTTTTTCTCAAATCAATACGCAACGTCAATTGTCGTATTGTGACGTCACATTTTTCGCGCCATTCTCGGAATTTCTTTCATAGAAGAATGAAAAGAATTTTTCAACCAATGACATTTGAGTATTTACCATGAAAAAAAAGGAAAATTAATTATTTCATCATACACCACATTGGAAAGATCATAAGCATCACATAGCAAAATAATCAAGCAATATACACTCATGGGAAAACACTTCTGTTATACAAATCTTAAAAGTTTCAAATCGGAGTACATATTTAAAGAGGAAATAATATCCAGTATTTTTATGTTAAGATGAACTCAATGTTCCGATGCCAGTTCAGCAAGTAATTGTAAAAGTATCAGATACAGATGCATAATTTAATATAGATAATCATAGTCATTTTTCTGAGAATTCAGCATTTCAATGCACTTTTACATGTTCCTTGACAGAATCATAAAGTTTACTATCATAATGTATAATATTCATATCCCCCATGCATTTTACAGACATCGTCTCCAACATGCAGAATTCAAAACCCAATACATGTACCTCATCATCATTGTACTACACCAAATACACAAGTGAAAAGCATCAACACAAACAACTAGGCCAAAGTAACATAAGCAATTCAATATTTACTTCATGCCTTATACATATGATATACATACAAACATTGTGATGATCACAAACATTACAGAACATTTGGGAAGACAATAGCTAAAAGCTTCAATTGTCAATTTACTGTTTATAAAACTTACATTCACTTAAAAAAATAAATGTCCAGTTTTTACGGAAACCACTTTCAAGTCAAATCAATGAATTAATAACAACATCTTACATCAATTGTTTAGTCTTAGTGGAATTACGAGATATCGAGGGTTGTTTTCCTTCAACTCCTTATTATCTTACCTATATATATAATAATTACCTGCCGATTTTCAACATCCAAACATTGCATTTCTTGCGTAATATTCCAGGTATTTCATAAGTTTTTCCATTGTGCATGCGTATAAAAGTGTACATGTTCATATAACGTTCTCAACCCCAGAACTGCAGCCAGATTCTATAGCTCCAAAATGGTCCTTAACATCCTCTTTTAGCTACATCGCGATATCTGGCATAGCCAAAAGTAGGCTGTAATAGGTATACCATAAGGTTATGAAAAATCCTCCCATGCTCGGACTTTAACTAGAGACGTCTTGGTCTCTGGGAGCATGCCCTAACACCAGGCTACAGGGATTATCGCCACCAGTAACACCTAGGATTCTCAGGTGCATGCATGCTTCCGATTGTAAGATTGTAAATTATTATATTAGTGTAAACTTTTTTTTATCGTTCAACAATTATGCGCTATAATTGTTAATCATTAAACTGTAAACTCTATCAATTTTTTAACAACTGTGAGCTAAGGAAGATGACAATATAAGCTTCTGGGCCCAGTTGTTCAAAAGGTGATTAGGCTAATCATATTTTAACAACATTTTTCAAATCCTGAATTAATAATTTCTGGTCGAACTAGCTGGACAAAACTTTATGAAATTCTGTAATTCTTAATTTTCTTCCAACTGGCATTGTTTAAAGATGATATACTCACAGGTTTTGCAACAAATGAGAAATGAAATTTTCACTAATCAAGTGATTAAGCTAATCACCTTTTGAACAACTTGGCCCTGATTGTAAGATTGTAAATTATCAAATTGATATAAACTTTATTTATTTTTCAACGATTGTGAGTTAATTGTAAGATTGTAAATCATTAAACTGTAGACTTATTTTTATTTTTCAACAATTGTGAAATAAGTAATATTAACTATACTATACAATCAAATAAGTAATATTAACTATACTATACAATGAATCTTGATAAACCAGATTGTTATTTGTGTGTGAGGAATATTAGCGTAGGAAAAAAAACGAAGTGCCCAGAGAATTAAAACCCCACATGGTTTTAAGTATTTATATCCCTATATTTTAACATCCGATTGGAGAATCAAACCCCGTCAACTACTGTGGACAGGCCAGTGTGCCCAACCACCCAAAATTTCGTAAATTATATGTATTTACAAAAGATAATAAATGCAATCCTATCCGGATACATACCTCTGGCCAAACAGAAGTCCATCAATCTCCTTCATTGCTCTTCTTAGAATTCACAACAATTTTTTGGGAGGATTAACAGTGATTTTTAAATGCTGGTGTCCTTTTAAATTGCCAATCAGTTAAAAATATCCCAGCTAAATAAGAAGTATCAGATTTGATTGTACTTATTCACTGTTCAAGAATTGTTTTTATTAGACTAATTGCTTTCATCACCCAACATATTTCTCCTCATATCTACAGCTCCTGTGACATTGGTTAACATTAAAATAACTATCTCAAGAGAATTAATTTCCACTCATTTTTTTAAAAAGATGGAACAAGAAAGCCATCCAGAAACAATTAAACTGTAGAGATAACAATGATAATCGCTGATCATTATTAACCAAGATAATCCATTATTTATGGCCAAAAGTTTTTAAAAGTTGACGAAGAAGTGGGCTAAATCCATGAAGCAGTTATCACATATCAACATAGCCGGCTTATAGATTTGATATAGTATCCATGACGATGTCTTGCTTCATTAGGGAAATTAAACATAGATTTTTCTTGTATACCATGGAGCTAGCTACGGTAGATATAAAATTTTGTCAGCAAAAAATTGTATGCACTCTTGCACTAGAGAACAATTAAGCTTATCTTTTGAAGAGGGTATTGAATACCTAGTGAGGAAATAATGGTTTGGTTCGTTTTGTTTAACGTCCTATTAACAGCCAGGGTCATTTAAGGACGTGCCAGGTTTTGGAGGTGGAGGAAAGCCGGAGTACCCGGAGAAAAACCACCGGCCTACAGTCAGTACCTGGCAACTGCCCCACGTAGGTTTCAAACTCGCAACCCAGAGGTGGATCGAGGGCTAGTGATAAAGTGTCGGGACACCGCAGCCCTTTTGAGGAAATAACTCATTTACAAACAATGAAGATTTTTGGAAGAGGAGATCTTTAAGCACCTAGACCGAGATCATTACTCTATATATGTGATAAAGATATAAATTATTTTTATTATTATGATTATAATTATGAAGATCATCAAAAGTGGTTTAACCAATATTTACTAGATATATATAATCTTAGATATGATCAAAGAAACTTAGTCTCCAGAGATGAGGAAAGACCTCTGGGCATATTTATTTACAACAGGTTGTGTTTTTCTCTTGGTGCCCAGTAATGCTATATATGGGTATAGGGTGGGGAATCTCAACAGTTTCAACAAAGAAACTAATCCCTTGGGGTGGGGAAAGACCCCTGGGCCTACTTTTTACAACAGGTTGTGTTTTTCTCTCGGTACCCAGCAATGCTGTATATGGTTATGGGGTGGGGATCTCAACAGTTTCAAATATAAAAGAAAGAAATTTTGAACTAATCCCTTGGAGTGGGCAAAGTCCCCTGGGTCTATTTTTACAGTAGGATTGTGCTTATCCCTTGATATCCAGCAATGCTATATGGTTATGGTGATAGGGTTTCAATGGTTTCAAAAATATAATCAAGAAACTAAGTCCCTAGGGGTGGGGGAGGACCCTTAAGGGCCTATTTTTACAAACTAAGTCCCTAGGGATGGGGGAGGACCCTTAAGGGCCTATTTATACAAACTAAGTCCCTAGGGGTGGGGGAGGACCCTTAAGGGCCTATTTTTACAAACTAAGTCCCTAGGGATGGGGGAGGACCCTTAAGGGCCTATTTTTACAAACTAAGTCCCTAGGGATGGGGGAGGACCCTTAAAGGCCTATTTATACAAACTAAGTCCCTAGGGGTGGGGGAGGACCCTTAAGGGCCTATTTTTACAAACTAAGTCCCTAGGGATGGGGGAGGACCCTTAAGGGCCTATTTTTACAAACTAAGTCCCTAGGGGTGGGGGAGGACCCTTAAGGGCCTATTTTTACAAACTAAGTCCCTAGGGATGGGGGAGGACCCTTAAGGGCCTATTTTTACAAACTAAGTCCCTAGGGGTGGGGGAGGACCCTTAAGGGCCTATTTTTACAAACTAAGTCCCTAGGGGTGGGGGAGGACCCTTAAGGGCCTATTTTTACAATGGGATTCTGTTTATCTCTTGATGTCCGCATACTAATTGAATTTTTTTTATTGTGAGCATTCTGAAATTGCTAACCTTTACCGTAACGGTATTGGGTGAGCAGTCAACGCCCCTTAGTTCATTAATTATGGATGGATATATAGGAAATTTATCTACATGCCAATCAATGAAAGTGATATGCCAGAGCATGTGTGCATCACCTCACACACATATTACGGACAGGAATCATGGACACGTTGATTGTACATCGATCGTAATACTAGTACATCACAAGGAGACAGGCTTCTGCAATTTCTACATCATAATTGGCAGTCATTTATACAGTCTAAAAAAATACAGGAATTTTCTAATTATCAAGCAGGGGAAAAAAAATCACAGGGAATTTCATAACTTTTACCTGAGAGCAAATTCACAGGGAATTTCAGAATTCTCATTTACCTAGCAACAAATTCGCGGAAAATTTATAATTATCATTTGGAAACAAATTCGTACGGAATTTAAGAATTATAATTCCGGAACAAATTCACAGGGAATTACAAAATTTTCACTAAGGAACAAGTTCACGGAAAATTTATTATCATTTGGAAACAAATTCACAGGGAATTTCAGAATTATTATCCCAGAACAAATTCACAGGGAATTTCAGAATTATTTCCCAGTATTTGGAAACAATTTTAAAGGGAATTCGAAAATAATTTTGATTCCACTCAGGGGTGGACAATGAGGTTTATCTAGTAAAATAAACTAAAGACATCTTAAAATGATCCTCATAGGAGACCAAATCAAAATTTACTCATAAATACAAATGTAATCTTAAATAAAACGAAGGCTTTCTCTCCAATTTAATTCCTAACTTCATCAAAAATGCCTTAATTATACTTGACCTATTGAAATCTGATTGGATCCAAATGATCATGTGACATTCTGTTATGCATACTAATGAAGCGAACAAGGTGATTAATGAGCGAGGATTCTCAGAATTTTCCAACATTTTTCGGGTGATAAAAATTACTACAGCTACCAATATTGATTTATGGGTATTTTTAACTTCTTTCATTTAGAAACCTTTTATGAAGCCATTCCATATTGTTCTGTCATGAAAGAAAGATATGGTTTCCTGCGTGTCTTTACTGTCAATGTGCAAGCAGGGGGGTATAAGGGGCCACCCCCCTCCCCGAAAAAAATCGAAATAAGGACTTCAAATCGTGCCATTGGATAACCCCTGTGATCTATCATTATGCAAATAATGAACATCAAAATGGGTTATTCTTATACATTTAATGGGCTGCAGTATGTAATAAGTAATACAAGTATGGTTTATTAAATTTCTATGAATATCAGAATATACGAAGGTATTTTACTCCCGAGTCAGTATTGAGGAAGTTCCCTGGACGACAACTGTGAATACGGTATAGGCCTAATGAGATCAAACCCAACTGTCTGATATTTTACATGTACAACATGCAACTCAATAAGCACATGCATAAAATATACAATCGCCATTAACATACAATCACCATTAACATACAAAGTAATCATGCTTTCTCAAAATAACCAGTTTCTTTTCTGGCTTCCTCAATAACAACATTTAAATTTCCTAAATTTTCAACAAATAACAATTTCTAGATTTGATGGAATTTTAGATATTATGAAACTCTGCATATGTGTTCAAAAAAAGCTAAAAATTCTTTTTTATTAACTGTTGTTTATAAGTTAGCCAGTTTTCACTAAGAACCAGACTTCAAGATCACACACATTCTTAGTTGAAATTTTTGAGCAAAAAAACACAAAAAATCTATATATAGAATTAACCGTAAGTTTTTTTTTTTCACAGAGCAAAGAGTTTTGGATAGTAATGAAATTTTGTGAAATGAACATAAATTTGCAGAGAATTTTATTTTTTTTTATACTATAAGAATGTTTTTGTACATGAACCTGTGGTAAACCCACAAACGTGCAGAGAGTATAATGATCCGGCGAGGGGCCTAAAAATAACCTGTGTTTCTGTTGAAGTTCATCTTATTACCTTACCCTAGATCAAATGGACTATCACTGTCTAACATTAAGTTTTAATTAATATCATAATAAGAAAGCTTCCATTACATATACATTTGTTGCCAAAATGATATTCACAATAGATATTGCTTGCATGTTAACATTACGGGGCTATGTTTTAATTGCCGTTTTTCAGCTAAAAACTGATAGTGTTTCCAAATTGAGAAAAAGAAAACATGAAAATCTTCATAAATTTTTATGAAATATTGCAACAATTCTCCAAAGTCCAGCAGGCGGAAACTGTTATAAATTTCTTGAAGGATTTCGGGAAATTTCTAGAAGAATTTAAATAACAGTGACATATTTATCCATATACCGTATTTATCCTTAAATAAGCCCCGGGGCTCCCTAAAAGTACAAGTTCAGTATCAAAATTTGGGGATAGCTGATATGTGAACCACTTTAAACTTAAGATTCTGCAGAAACAAAGAATGGGTCTTGCATGTAATTGTAGGCAGGGGCTTATGTACAGATAATTACGGTAATCTATCACCTAGAAACACAGGTATGATTTTAATGGCCTCTGATACACATATTGGTGAAAAGGTAAAATATACAAGGATTATACAGGTGACATTGACTCACTTTTTACCATCCTCATTCTCATTTATTAGTTGATGATCTGATGCAAAACATCTGTAAGGTCAATGGGGTCAAATCATTAACATCCAAGGGAGATAATCATATTTCATTAATAATACAGGAATTTATCTAGATTTTAAAATTTGCTACCTTTTTGAAAAAAAAAAAAAAAAAAAAGTGGGGAAGGATCAACGACTGACATGTTACATGTCTATTAATTGTGGGCTTAAATATTACCCTTTTCTGAAGAAAATGATACTGAAATATCAAAAATTTTATAACTATTCAAATATTTCTAAAGGGGAAAATTAAGGCGAAGAAAAGGGGAGAATAACAGGTAGTAAATATGGCCTAGATAAATCCCTGTCTATGTTAGTGTGGTCACTATATAGATTATGTTGTGTTTAATTTGTGGTGGCTGCCGGAGGAATGTACAATTCAGGTCATAAATGCAACTAACAAAAGTATAGCTTCACAATTCTAAAAGTATTTTCTGTATCTTACTAAAAGTACCTCAACACAGTACAGAAAAAAAATTAAAACTGATTCATTAAAGACTTTTCAATATAAATAGAATAAATTAATCCAAGCGTTTCTAATTGATTAAGATGCATAACATGAAACGCTAGTGTGACCTTTCTTTCATGGCCTGCGCAGCTTCCAAACTATTGTATTTTGTGGCTACAAACCTTCATGGTTAGCCCATGCAACAAAAAATAAAACAATGATACATATAACAATATTTGCCGAATTTATATTTGTATTTCCATAGCAACCACAAAAACGACAAGTGTTTATACACCACTAATATTTCATATTATACAGTATGGTATTAAATCCATCATCTAATAATTCTGTTGTATATGAGGTAATCTCTTCCTCTCTAATGAGGACAATCATCTTGCATGCTGCAATCAAAAATCTGCCTACATATTATAACAGATAGTATTTATTGCCAGCTAGTGTGTGTCGTAATCAGGGATGCATTAAACAACACACCAAACAAGCCGTTGCCAGATTGAAGTTACAATTTGTATAAACAAAGGGAGACAAGTCATTTAAATTATCCACTCACATATGATGCATTCTGTTATAAATTACATACCAAATAAAACACAAATTATTGATATTGCTCATCAAATAGAAAAAAAATTAAATAAATCTATGAATAAATTTGGTAATACTAGAATCAAAGGTAGATTATCTGTAATTTCCTTAATTAGACTTATAAACAAAATTCAGATCTAAGTAAAATTTGTACCTATACTAATAAACAAAATTCTAACATCACTAATATGCAATGTATATATTAATCATAAAGCTAACTTTATGATAAAATACTTTTAATTCATCTTATAACATTATGAAGCCAAAGACAACAATACACATTCTCTACTACATATTCCGTAACTCATGCAACAAGACAGTGTTTTTAATGACATAAGTTAATTGGGACAAATTCAGACCAAATTTCTTAGAATAAAACATATATTAACAAACGAAAATCCATTATAGATAATGTTTCCAGACTATAGCTGTTCATTTGAAAGATTAACATATTTTGTGGATGTATTGTTTGTCTTCCATTATGCAATATGTAAATTGAATGAAAAAATATTATGCTTTTGAGTTAAACCAGATTCAATAAATCAAAATATTATTTATTAACGAAAAAAAAAGTTACATGATAAAGAAGTACAAGAAAGAATTCATGTAAAGTCAATTTTTTTTTAAAATACGCATTTATAAAAAGAAAATATTTCAAGAAATTGGTGTGAAGAAAATAGTTGCTTACCTGTCAACTCTGTGTTGTGAATGTGTAATAGGCAAAAAACAGAAAAATAACAGAAATATTAAAACACCACATCCTTTATCTCCAAGAAAACACATTCCCATAATCGACTCTCTGTACCTGTTTTAAATATGTCACATACAGTCAAATGCACACAACTATAGCTATATGTATTTGATTGGTGTCAAAATCTGACCAATATCTAATCTGATGTATTTCTTTTTAAGGTAACTGAGTAGTGATGTATTCATTCTAAAGACTACAGTGGATTGACAATCAAGTTCAAAGCCAGTAATTTAACTGTATAGTGACCTCAAATGAGGTAATTTTGTCTCTAACATGATAGAAATAACAAAATTGTGTTTTTCGTTACTTAAGTGATCAGATTACTGATTAAGTGTAGTAACAAACAACCAAACACCAGAATCCAGATATTATCGAAAAATATTTTTGAACCTCTGTTCTTGGTTTAATTTGAACTCCACATAAAAATTAAGGGTCAGTAAATATTTTTGTACCACTGTATATACAGTTTTAAACTGATCTACATATGTACGTTCATACTATGTCATAATTACAAGATAACCAAGTCGTAATTACAAGATAATAATTTATAATTACTAGATAACTAGGTCATAATTACGTAACTACAAGATAATTCAGTTATAATTACCAGATACTTAAGTCATAATTATATAACTACAATATCATTACGTCACAATTAAAGATATTTATATGTCATAGTTAAAATAAACAAAGTCACTATTATGACATAACAAGAAATATCTTTAAAAAAGATAAACGGCATAATTTCAATGCTGGTGGTTATAACGTAAAACTGCTGGTGAAATAAATTAACCAACTAATTAATAAATGCGCAGTTTCAGCACGGATAACAAAATTATATCAGTTTGAATCATTTTTGGTGATAATAAGACTGCATTTGAATCAGGAATATAATTTCATTAATGTGTTATTTGAATAGATACATCCACTTATTCAGCTTGCATTCAATCTTAATTTTGTTTCGTCTTTAACTGCATTTCTGCATTTTGCATTGACCGCTACATTAACCAATCACATACTTCGTCTTGACCAGTAACATCACCTGTAGCTTCATACCCGGAGCCAAAAGAAAATTATACGGCTATGCCGAAAAAAGTTAACTTCATTTGGCCCCAACCAGTTTCCGTATCATTGAGAGTTTCCATACCTGTAACTATTGGATCAATCCTCGAATAAAAATCAATACTATACATGAATTGCCAGGAAAACGTTTCTATGGTAACTTGGCAAACAATAACAATGTTATTAGCTATATAGGTAAGTTGACACTTTCCCTACCATTAATGTTGCCAAGGCAACCATTATTGTACATGACATTATTGCACATTGTCCCTTGAGTAATGCTTATAAAATCCAGCATTTTGAACTCAAACAAGCGGCCCAGAGGGCCTGTATCGCTCACCTGGTTTCATGAGATAAGAAACAAGAATGATGCTTCAGTATATTTGTCGCTGGTATTGCTATGTCAATATGTATTATAAGCATTTTATATGGGTACATGTACATTGGTTTTATTTTAATGCTAAAAATGCCAAAAAGTGCATTAATCCATGAAATGAAATAGCATTCTGGTGCGACCCCAGTAATAGTATTTTGGTGTGACCCCAGTAATATTACTTTATTAGAGGTCAGAGGTATTACTTTGTTAGAGGTTTATTATGGGGGTAGGGGCCGTGGTGGCCGAGTGGTTAAGGTGTGCCGACACTTTATCACTAGCCCTCCACCACTGGGTTGCGAGTTCGAAACCTACGTGGGGCAGTTGCCAGGTACTGACTGTAGGCCGGTGGTTTTTCTCCGGGAACTCCGGCTTTCCTCCACCTCCAAAACCTGGCACGTCCTTAAATGACCCTGGCTGTTAATAGGACGTTAAACAAAAACAAACCAAACCAAACAAACCAAATTTATTATGGGATGCTACCACACAAATGTGAGTGATATCCATATTACTTAGTTTCAGAGAAGATCTTGTTAAGACTAATTGACCCCTTTTGACCCTGCCCTCTACCCCCTGGGGGTCAGTTCCTTCCTTTAAATAATTTTGAATCCCTACCCCTATAGGATGCTACCAGTCAAACCATTGCTAAGTTTCAGAGAATAATTTGTTTAAATCAATGTAGCCAAATAGACCCCTCTTGGCCCCACCCCTCAGCCCCCTGGCGGCCTGGGTCAACCCCAACATTTGTACAATTTTGAATCCCCACCAAATAACCTTGCTACCATACAAATTTGAGTAATATCCATTGCTTAGTTTCAGAGGAGAAGTTGTTTAAACAAATTGACCAATTTTGGCCCCGCCTCTCAGGCCCCTTGGGGGCCAGCCCCATCATTTGTACAATTTTGAATCCTCACCCCATAGTGATGCTACCAGGCAAATATGAGCAATATCCATTGCTCGGATTCAGAGAAGAAGTCGTTTATATCAATATAGACTAATTGACCCTTTTGGCCCCGCCCCTCAGGCCCCTGGGGGTCACCCCATAATTTGTACAATTTTGAATCCCCACCCCATAGTGATGATACCAGGCAAATATGAGCGATATCCATTGCTTGGTTTCAGAGAAGAAGTCGTTTATATCAATATAGCCAAATTGACCACATTTTGCCCCGCTCCTCAGGCCCCTGGGGGGCAAGCCTCATCATTTGTACAATTTTGAATCCTCACCCCATAGTGATGCTACCAGGCAAATATTAGTGATATCCATCCCTCGGTTTCAGAAAAGAAGTCATTTATATCAATATAGACCAATTTACCCGTTTTGGCCCTGCCCCTCAGGCCCCTGGGGAACCAGCCCCATCATTTGTATAATTTTGAATCCCCACCCCATAGTGATGCTACCAGGCAAATATGAGCGATATCCATTGCTCAGTTTCAGAGAAGAAGTCGTTTATATCAATATAGCCCAATTTACCCGTTTTGGCCCCACCCCTCAGGCCCCTGGGGGGCCAGCCCCATCATTTGTACAATTTTGAATCCCCACCCCATAGTGATGCTACCAGGCAAATATGAGCGATATCCATTGCTCAGTTTCAGAGAAGAAGTCGTTTATATCAATATAGACCAATTGACCCCTTTTGGCCCCGCCCCTCAGGCCCCTGGGGGGCTAGCCCCATCATTTTTACAATTTTGAATCCTCACCCCATAGTGATGCTACCAGGCAAATATGAGTGATAGCCATTGCTCAGGTTCAGAGAAGAAGTCGTTTATATCAATATAGCAAAATTGACCCCTTTTGGCCCCGCCCCTCAGGCCCCTGAGGGGCCAGCCCCATCATTTGTACAATTTTGAGTTCCCTACCCATAGGGATGCTTCTGACCGAATTTGATCAAATTCTGATCAGCGGTTATGCAAAAGAAGTCAATTGTTGACGGACGGACGGCAGACGACGGACGACGGACGACACGGTATGGCATAAGCTCACCTTGGTCCTTCAGACCAGGTGAGCTAAAAAGTGCATAAGATTTTAAACATGCCAGTTGTTTTGGGTTTAATTAGTAATACACATAAAATACCAGAACCTCAATTTTTATTAATCTAATCAGAGAAATAAATTTTGAGTAAAACAAAATCACCATCTCTAGTTAATATTATATGGAGGTTTTGATTATGTCTATTGTTTTTATAAACCCAAACAACTGTGAATACAACCATGATATAGGACAGTGAGGTTTTTTTCTCACTGGAAATTAAAATTGGTGAATTTAAAATTATTTTCAAAGAGTAAACTGCAAATTTTGGGTAGCTCTCAGAAAAAGCCCTATTAATTCTTAAAAATTTAGCTTGCAGAAATATTTTCCAGAGAAGTATCATTTTAGACAATCTATGAATTTCTAAAGACATCACACTTCCTAATTACCGGTGTAGTACCTGACAATGATTTCACATTGAAATATTTCTCAGGAAATATAAACTTTTTTATGGGATGTACAAAAATGTTTCCTCTTTCCCAAAAGATGCTTCTTTGAATTATTTCCATGTCTATCTGGAAGCGTCTAAATTATGTTGAGTGCAGACAAAATGGTAAAGCGTCAAGAGAATAGCGTGAATTGTAGAAGACAAAGACTGAAAGAATAAAGAAATCACTGGTGTTGATGGCAATAAATAGCCCAATTGATAACATCTAATTGCTCTAAAGAGATCACATAGAAAAATATCAACATTGAAACAAAATGTCTTAGATTTCTTTATAAATCAGTCTATAATCATGCAAGTTGAATTAACAGTAAAAGAATCAAGCACTCTTAAATTAATGGACAATATTGAATATGTCTGATTTCAAGCACTTTTCCTGAACTTTTTGGAAAATTTTCAAACTCAAGGACTTTTAAAGCACTACTCTGAAGCTCAAGCACTTTTAAAGGTTTGTACATTTAAAAGTCATTACATTAATTGAAGCATATATACTGTTTATCAGATTTTTTTAGCGTATGCCAAATTTCGCGTTTTCTGTACAAAATGACACATTTTATTTTCAGCGTATTTTATTGTTAGCGTTTTCACAACGTGTTATTCAAATTTTAGCGTGCATGTGTTTCATACACAACAAAAACGAAGAAGTACAGTAATTATAATGTATAGACACCTTTGTTTGCTTCAGCAAACTCAGGTCTGTCCCTGACCAGATTTTCTTTGTCCTTCCGTGTAACGGTTACAAATCGTAGCATGGCCATGTTTCACTTGGCAATGCGACTCTCGTTATGATTTCAAATAGATCTATACAAGGGACAAATATGGTCAACTGTGAGTACATTTTTATTGAATAAAACAGTTCAGTCGAGTCACGGTCAATTAAGCACACCTGTATACGGCACGTGTAAAAACAGGTGATCGGTTAATGAAAAAATCCCTACAAGGGAGCTAACTCTTACTGTAAAATGTGACCAATTTTAGCGATATCTTATAATTCGCGAACGAGTCTGGTCGCGAAATTAGCGAAAATTAGGCAGTCGCTAAAAAAAACCCGATATACGGTATCAATATGCTTAGGTATTGTGGATTGGCTGTATAGTGGAGGTTCATGGGACACAACCAGGGCATCCAATATTAATTAACCCTTGAATTTTAGCAATTTCATAAGTTAAATAAATAAATTTTTCACAGAAATATGAAGGGTCAAATCTTAGTAATTACAGATATATAAACTTCAATTAAAATGATAGCAAAACAAGTTACAATTTATAGCAATCACTTTTGTTGACCCGGATGAAAGTGTGTAAAGGATCCGAGCTCGAGGAAACCAGAGTATCCGGAGAAACCCCACGTAGTCGGGCAGGTGACCAAATACCTTTTCACATGCGATCTGGAAATCAAAACCTGGCCACCTAGGTGAAAGGCAAGTGTGTTGCCACATGCACCGTGCCACCCGACTATCATGGTTGGGAAATTGACTCTAAATCTGTTCACATGTAATAGAGGAATCAAACCCTGGTCACCTATGTGAAAGGCAAGCTTAAGTGTATACTGAAGAAGTCAAATTGGCATGTCACTTCAAACCCAAGAGACAAATCTCATTTTGATGAGACAAAAAATCTCAATGGTCAACTGGAAGCCCTGAGGCATGAACATGGACAAATTTTCTGAATATCATTGTAGTACCTACCCATCAGATTCCTTTGGTAGTTGAAGATTTAACCTCCTGTTACAGAAAATGAATTTTTACATAGACACAGCATCCTTTTCCAGTTTACCCTTGATTTAACAATAATGTTATTTCAGAAGTAAAACTATCACTACCAGGTATTTTAAGAATTTTTAAGGGTCAAACATGATGTATATATATGTTACCGGGTAAGAAGACATCATGGAAAATCAAATGCATTATGTAAAAAATATATATACATCATGTCACATGATGTATATATATTTTTTACATAATGCATTTGATTTTCCTTATCTATACCCATAAGATAAATTTTGTATTGTTACCTGACTCTCTATATAAATGTAAATTCAGTATAACCACATGCGCCCAAACACTAAAAGGATTAAGATGAAGCGTCTTTCTGATCGCGGTTCGTAAACAGAATCTCTAGCAACGCCTAGATTCGAAGTCAGAAAGGTTAGAAGAAATCTCTTCTCGGGGTTTGTTGTTTCTCATTGATACAGCTACAAATATCATAATTTTGGCCTCTATCAGAATTCTTACAGTGAAGATTCTACTGCTAGGCCACAGTAACATCAACTTAATTTGGAGTTTGAATATGCACCAACGCCGGAATTAAAAGTTTACTGAAGAATTTTGACTCGGCCCTCAGCCAAATAAAATATCCTATATGTGAAACCTTGTGGGTTATTCAGGTAACAAAACTGTTGTTTCATGCCTTATCAGTCTTATCATTCATCAGTCAAAACTTTCCCCCTCGGTGTAAGGACCAACCCGATGAACTGTTTCCCTCTGCCTCATCCAGTTGGTCCCTGCACTACCTCGGGGAAGAGTTTTGACTGTTGACCAATAAGGCATGAAACAACTGTATACTATTGCACGGTCACTATTGAACACCTGTGACATTTCTGAATTTAGTCCTACCCTGTCAAGCGTCTAAATCACTCAGATTTCAACATTGCTAGAAAGTCATGGTGACTTCTAGGCCTAGAGAAGTTGAGATTTCAGTGATTCTAAGTGTGTTTTAAAAACACTAATAAAACATGTATATCATGGGTGTCTGTGCAATAGTCCAGAATATTTGACCCTCGGTCATGTTAATCGACCTTAGTTCTATTGCACTCGGCCTTTGGCCTCATGCAATAGAACATTGGTCGAATACCAGAACCTTGTGTTAAATATTCTGAATATCTTATATAAAACATGTGAATAAAAGTCACACCACTCACAAAATTATGAAAAATATTACAGCTAAATGGTCTGTAAACAAAACAACTTTCACGATTTCCACTCACCTTCTGCTGTACTGTCTCTCGAAATAATTCTTAGTCTCATTCTGTTCGATGGGGTAACTGCCCAATTCGAATGGAGCAGAAACTTCATTGAATGGCTCCTGACCATCTACACTGCGGTTTAAGATTTTGTCGGCAAGTTCTTTAAACTTGTCATCCATTGGAGTGTGAATGTGCTTTGGGAACTTCAATTTTGCTGGTGAAAATGTTGGCGACATCAATTCCTCTGAATAGAAAATTGTTTTTGGGATATTTTAGTATTAAATCAGATATGCAGAGACATGCCAAAACTAAAGTATTCGCACGGTCATACAGCAGTAATATTTTTACAACATATTTCATGTTTTTTTACCAATTTTCATTGATTTTTATGACTTTGTTTTTCAATGGAATTTATTTTTCATTGAAATTTCACAAACTTGCATATTCCTCTGATAATATTTGTTTAATTTTCTGTTGCTAATTTCAAGAGATATGGCATGTTACAGTTTTTAAATTTCAGCGATGGTATTATTATGTAAGAATAAAGAACAAATATATGTCACACTTTTGTTAATATGCATATATTCCTCTATTTCAGGAAAATTAAAGAACGAAAAAGTATGTAAAAAATATCAGGTGAAAGAGCTGACAAATGTCTGCTAATGAGTGGAATTTCCAGAAAATTCACTGAAAAATGCAATGTCATAAAAATTCATTGAAAATTTGTCAAAAGGCATGAAGTATGTAGTTGAAATATTATGTGACCGAATACTTATGGCACTTCACTGTATATTATCAGTCTCCGGCGATTTAACATTATGTACAAGCCACACTGACCTGCTCCTTTTATATCTGTTTTTGACAAATCACGTCGCTTGTCTCTGTGACATCCGGCTCAGCTAAAGGCTAATGTAATATAGAATCTCTTGTCTGTCTAGCAGACAGCAGTATCATGAAACGTGAAGTAACAATCACAGGTTTCCGTAAACATACCAGGAAGTCATGAATTTTACTGGATCAATCAAAGCTATGTATGTTGGCGATATATGCTAAATTTCAAACTGGGTATAATACATTTTTTGTTTATATAGCATATTCAGCTCAACTATTGTCAGCCCAAATTCAAATGCATGGGGTTACAGTGCTTGTAGCATTCTATGACTGCAAATATGCAGTTGTATATTGCACAAATGCCTTGGTAGCCTGCAGATCTCTTTATATAAAGGCCAAAACACTATTGTGATGAGTCAGCCATGCCACTCTCCCTAGAAAATGACATGGGTCTGAAACACATTGGAAGCAGGGGATATGATGTCATGTTATATATATATATGTTATAGCCTGAGTTTCCTCTGGCCCTGTCACCATGTCTGGTACCAGACATGGTGACAGGGCTAGAGAAAACTTAGGCTAGTTATGTTAGTGATTTCCCAAGCCACTAACATGCATGTATCGCTACCCCCACTATCATAACATAAAAACTCTTGTTTAATTTGTTTGGTTTATTTGTGTATATAGTGTTACTGGTAAATATGACCCCATCTGTCTCCCGGCCGACACCTAGAGCATGCTTCATTGCCTTAGGAGGTATATACAATGTATCCTGTTGAACGTGTTGTGTATATGTGTATTAACCGATTTGAGACAACAGGCTAAATATATCTATGCATATATGTTTTTTATTGATCATTTGCCAGGACTGGATTGCCAACTATATATATAAAATTTCTAATATATAAAAGTCTTTATGATGCCTGGCATAACATAAACCTTAAAAGAATTGTTTCATTCGCGCGACAACACAACATATCTGGCTGTTTTAAACATCGGTATATTGTTGTAGACTGTAGACTACTGTATGCATAAAAAAATGCTGCAATGCAGACGATCAGCTGACAATAATAACTAAATAGGTAGTCTAGATCTGGTTATATTTAGCCATAATTTCTTTGTACTTCTTGGCATTCTGCCTGAATCAGAGGTCTAAACATAGCAGGTACAATTGTTAATCAATCCGATCGATTTTAGATATAATAATTTGCGCCCTAAAACAATACTAGTTAGTCCGTGACAGGAAATGGGTTTGTATTAGAAACATCGCCTGCAATGGCGATCAGGCACTGCTTCAAAATAATCAAATAGGGCCATCTTGTTCGCTTTGACTACCTGAAGGTCTCTTCTTCAAATCTTCTTCTTCGTTATCCATTCTATCACCTAGGTATTGTCTTCACGAGTGAAAATGCAGCTGTCTGTGAGGGTCACGGATGCACTGACACAACTGTCAACAATGACTAATGAAGAGCTCCAACTAAAGGGAAACAACTGCAGCGGGATGAAAACCTTGAACGCAATATTCAGTATTTTAAAAACAGAAAATACAAATTATTTATATATGTATTTAGTTTTTCAATAGATCATATTCATTTCGTAAAATTATCTGCCTGTAAAAAATGTTTTAATATTAAATAATGAACCAAATTCACTATTTTCTTCCATAAGAGGCCCAATGAGCCTGTATTTCTCATCTGATTCTAAGTTTGGTTTATTTTGTTTAACGTCCTATTAACATAAGGTAAGATAGCGGAAAAACTTAATTTACAACATATGTCCAAACAAGATTAATTCTGTCTTTGGGATAGAGATATTTAATTTTAAATAGGTTTCAGGAAAAAAATTGTGTAGAGAATTGTGCCATTTTGGGTCAAATATCATAATATTTTGCAATTTTTGAGAATTTTTTAAGCTGTTACCATGGTATTCACAGCTCTAAAAATCACAGAAAATATCAGTTTACTTATCCTTCAGAGCTCTATTAAAATTGCAAATGTTGTACAGATTTCAAATATATATACTTTATTAGAGGTTATATGTAAGGTTAACTGGCAATGTTTACATATCTAAAACATGTGCCATATTTTTCAGAATTTGGCATTTTTACTGTACACTGCTACCTAAGGTCATTTAAGGACGTGCGATATGCATGTGTGTGGTGAGTGCGTATGCGTGTTTTGGGAGGCTGCGGTATATTTGTGTTATATTGTCTCCTGGTGATAGGCCGGAACTTTTGCCGATTCATATAGTGCTACATCACTGAAGCATACTGCCGAAGACACCAAGCAGGACACCCCACCCGGTCACATTATACTGACAATGGGCCAACCAGTCGTCCCACTCCTAATATGCTGAGCGCTAAGCAGGAGTAGCTAGGCTTTGAATGTAGGTCAAAGTCATTCATTGAAACAAATTCAATAGCCCTTTATCCTAGCATGCTACATACCCCATATCAGGTCTCTGGGTCGCTTGGTCATTGAGAAGAAGTTGTGTCAATCGTTTTGGTAATTGCCCATGACCTTGAATGTAGGTCAAGGTCATTCATTTGAACAAACTTGGTAGCCCTTCACATGAGGATGTTATAAGCCCAACATCTGACCTTTTGCTTATCAACAATTAAAGAGACTGTTTAAACAATTTTGCCCATTTGATCCCTGTGAATTCCACATGCATTTGATCCCTGCCAACATGAATTTACATGTAGGTCAAGGCCATTCAAAAGAACAATTTTGGTAGCCCAGGTCTCTGTTCCTCTTGATTATGAAGAAATTGTTTAAGGGGAAAAGTTAGCACCAGACGACAGACGACGGATACCTCAATATAAGTGTGTAAAAATGTATCATATTTCTTGTTTACTAACACTTTTTTAATTAACTTTTTTTTTATTTTGCAATTTTATACTTTTTTATACAAATAAGTTTTGACCAAGTGGCATTTTTCATCTTGTAATTTTACCAGATTTTGTCTAATTTTGATTGATATATATAAGATTTGGTGCTTATAGCTTTTAATTCTTGTGCGTCTTTTGTACAATCCTAAGTTTGAGACTGCAGCCAATAAATCGGGTAGGAAACTGCAGGTGGACTTCAACCCCTGAGGTATATTTGCGATTACCTGCATGCCATATTGAATAATTCATTTGAACAGTGGAACAGTTTACATGCAATTGACACTATTATTGAACAATTTGAAATAAATTGGAGACTATTTCATGATGGACGAGTTCTAGAAGTATACAAAATTTAATTTGTAACGAAAAGTGTTAATATTTTGTGTGTCTTTTGTAAACAGGTAGAATTCCCTAATTGTTTGTCTGTATGTGTGGTAAAACTTACTTTAGTTTATTTTGTTTAACGTCCTATTAACAGCCAGGGTCATTTAAGGACGTGCCAGGTTTGGAGGTGGAGGAAAGCCGGAGTACCCGGAGAAAAACCACCGGCCTACTGTCATTACCTGGCAACTGCCCCACGTAGGTTTCGAACTCGCAACCCAGAGGTGGAGGGCTAGTGATAAAGTGTCGGGACACCTTAACCACTCGGCCACCGCGGTAGTGGTAAAACTATCAACCACATATGGTAAATGGCCGTAATCTCGGCTTTTTCCATGGGTTATATGACTTTCTTATAAAATTCATAGACTTAGATTTATAAACACCAATACTAATTAATAGATATCATTTGTAGTTTTACAAATCAATACTTTATGTAGCATAAATAATCAGTTTATTTAGTTAGATTGTTACATGGTTACATAAATGTATGTCTATAGGATTTTTTCCAGGTTAATCTTTTGCATTCAGCATTTCATCCTCAATACTATATACTGGTACCTTCCTTTGTTATCTCCCTTTTTACACCAAACTGAGGACCGTTAACAAATCAGAAATGAGCAGCAACCAAGGTCAAGGTCGCATACCGTTAAAATAGCTGGCTTTCAACTTGGTTGTCACTCCTTAAACAAATGCATTGTGCAATAACTACAGGTTGAAAAACACCTCAATGTCATACGTGAATGTCAATGTCTGGTGTCGGGGCCAAAGGAAACTCAAGCTCATCTTCATAGGTTTAATGTCAGAATGTCAAAGTCTGGTGTAAGGGCCAGAGGAAACTCAAGCTCATCTTCTCGGGTTTAAAATGAATGTCAGAATGTCAAAGTTTGGTTAAAGTGCCAGAGGAAACTCAAGCTCATCTTCTCAGGTTTAAAATGAATGTCAGAATGTCAAAGTCTGGTGTAAGGGCCAGAGGAAACTCAAGCTCATCTTCTCAGATTTAAAATGAATGTCAGAATGTCAAAGTCTGGTGTAAGGGCCAGAGGAAACTCAAGCTCATCTTCTCAGGTTGTACATGAATGTCAGAATGTCGAATTAAGTCAAGTGTCGGGCCAGAGGAAATAGTGGGTCAGTGTTAGATATGCCTGTAAGGAATCCTACTGCTAGCAGGTGTCCGACCTACATTTGGAAAGGACCAATTATCCGTTGTACTGGTGTATATCGATGAGTGCTCCAATAAGACAGTGCAGGTATTTCAGTATCATACAAAGATGCTAGTACATAAAAGTACACATGGTTTAGATCTTTTGATTTTTTAAGGAAATATTCTCATATACTTTAGAGGGCGATACCCTGGAACCTAGGGATGGGGTAAATCAATGTCACACGGGGTAGGGACAGCAGACAAGCACTATAACACTACTCACAATAGCTTCATCATTTTAAGGAGCAAAGTCACATGGCAAATTGATAACATTTTTGAAGCAAATTTTCATGATGGCGCCATGAAAGATTCAAAACATTTGATAATTTGTTACTTTTTTAAGTACTTTATATGAGAAAAATAATCGAACATCGGCCTGTACGATGGACAGGGATATCTCAAGCCTTTTGTAAGAGTTTAACTTGCCAACACTCCGCATGCTAAGTGCTGGCCAGAAAGACTCTTTCAGTGGGGTTGAGATATCCCTGTCCATGGTACAGGCCGATGTAAGATTCTATTAATCAAATCTACCATTTATATTACAGTCTCCGTGTGGTTTAGGTTGGGAAAGCACTATCAACACATATCAATTGTCCTGCACCTATATACAGTCAGAGTATAGGCTTAATTAGATACAGCACATTTTCAGATTTTTCTTAAAAAGAATTTTTTTTAATTATGAAATTGATAAGTGTATTGTCATGTTTGACTTTAAACAAAAAGAATAAAAACATTTTGCTAGTTACATACATATCAATTTAATAATTTCAATATTCAAATTAACAACAAATATCATAAGCACTCTTTCTATTGTTTTTCTAACACTTCCTCCTTCTTTTCACGAATATATGGAAGCACAGCATCCATATTCTGAAAACAAAAACAAAAATATTTTAAACATTAATTACTGTTAATTAAAAAAGGGAGTCAAAGACAACAGATTCTTCCTCAATCCAAATTTAATGATGAAAGTTGTTATTGAATTTGGATCTATTGTGCTGGACTCGATCCTTTTATAGTAAGTTTTATCTGAATTGTGAACAGTTGAGAGCTATCGTACCACATACCATGATATCAATGGTAGTTTGTGAGGATTTCAATGATTTTTTTTACCTTTAGGAACATTGTATTTTCCCATATGTCAAACATGCATATAATATTTTCACTAAGGAGACTATCATGAGAAATCCTCATTATCACATGACCGAACTGTTCTAACATTTCATTATAACCTATATTCCCATAAATACGAGTTATGTGATAAACAGAATCATACCTAAGGCTATGAAATATGGAACTGATGAAATAAGAGCTAAAATTTGATAAACTATGAGTCTTAAAGGCTTATATCATATCAAATTACATGTATAAGGATGAGAAAATATCCCAGGGTTAATAATTTGATCTGTGTCACAACTGTGTTTATTCAGTAAGTCGATGTGTGTAACATACACTATATGGCATGTGCTATAAAATTATCAATAGACTATATCCAAATGAGATGATGATGTCAAACGTTAAGAAATTCGGGCTACAACTTACCAGTTTGGCAGCTCGTTCTGCAAGTTGATCAAATGCCCAGTAATGTAGCTAAAATATCAAAGTTATGTAAGATTACTGCACAAACAGGAAATGCTACATCTATATATTTTGTAGCGATATCTCTGATATGTTTGAAATGCTTCAGAAAGTCAGATAAGGAATGCATTTGTACAGTCAAACTCTCAGACCTGATAACTAGTATAGACGACAACTCAAAGTTAAAATTCTGTTCTGACAGTAAAAACTAAGTGTATATAAAATTTACCTAGTTACCTATTAGACTTAGGATATCTCAATTTTTTCATGATTCTAATGACTTCCAAATAATGAGGTTTGACTGTATTCAATGAATTTTGCATATCAAAAATCCTTTGTGTGAGCTGCTTTTCTGTTTTAAACACAATTTAACAAAGGGAGGCAATTCTATCTTACCTTAAGACCACTAGGTATAGCCAATCCCTGGACTCGGTGCATCTGACCATAGCCTGTTGTGATGGGATGAACCTGTAGAAAAAAATGTTATCATGTACGATTGGATGATGGCGAAGTAAAAAATACAAAAAAAACAGGGAAACTAGAAATCTTCTGAAGAGCAGAACTGAATCTCTACCAAGGAGAGAAAGGTGGATCACTATATCAGATAGTACATACTGACCTCATGTGACCCTGATAGTCTATACTGACCT
The DNA here is from genome assembly GCF_902652985.1 of Pecten maximus. NCBI lineage: Eukaryota > Metazoa > Mollusca > Bivalvia > Pectinida > Pectinidae > Pecten > Pecten maximus. The sequence goes on from NC_047027.1 coordinate 20,556,113, forward strand.
CATGTGACCCTGATAGTCTATACTGACCTCATGTGACCCTGATAGTCTATACTGACCTCATTTGACCATGATAGTCTATACTGACCTCATGTGACCTTGATAGTATAAACTGACCTCATGTGACCCTCATAGTCTATACTGACCTCATGTGACCCTGATAGTCTATACTGACCTCATGTGACCCTCATAGTCTATACTGACCTCATGTGACCCTGATGGTGTATACTGACCTCATGTGACCCTGATAGTCTATACTGACCTCATGTGACCCTGATGGTGTATACTGACCTCATGTGACCCTGATAGTCTATACTGACCTCATGTGACCCTGATGGTCTATACTGTCCTCATGTGACCCTGATGGTCTATACTGACCTCATGTGACCCTGATGGTCTATACTGACCTCATGTGACCCTGATGGTCTATACTGACCTCATGTGACCCTCATAGTCTATACTGACCTCATGTGACCATGATAGTCTATACTGACCTCATGTGACCCTCATAGTCTATACTGACCTCATGTGACCCTTATAGTATACAGTTATCAAATGGGTATGAGGGCAATAGTAATTTTGTCAGCCCCGAGGCAACAACTGTTGCACGAGGGCTTTAGCCCGAGGGCAACAGTTGTTGATGAGGGGCTGACAAAATTACTATTGCCCGAATTACCCCATTTGATAACTGTTTTATTATACCTTTACGTTTTTTCTTGGCATAAAACTCACCATTAGCCTTTCGGATATCAACGTAAAAGTTTCTAAGAAATAGGTTAAAATCCGTTGTCGGTATCTCGTATAATGCTTTTATAGTGTTTTGGCTATCTCTGTCCGTTAATAATGACTCAATCTCTACGTCTGTGGCGTTTTGAAAATGCGTGTGTTGATCCATGTTTGACAGTTTCGTGAGAGAAAACAAAATGTTAGGCTACCGTCTGCAACAACAAACAATCTGTGTCAATTAAGCGCTTGCATGTCGTGGTGTCTTTCAAACGTTCTGACGACGTTACAGCAGGGGTGTGACAGTTCGCCGTGTGACAGTTTGCCGTGTGACAGTTTTTTCGAACTGTCACACGGTGTGATAGTCCTAGAAACAAATGCGCAATCCTCTCGAGGCTGATAGTCAAATTATCACATTACTTTTATATAGAGAAAAAAACGTAAAGGTATAATAATCTATACTGACCTCATGTGACCCTGATAGTCTATACTGACCTCATGTGACCCTCATAGTCTATACTGACCTCATGTGACCCTCATAGTCTATACTGACCTCATGTGACCCTCATAGTCTATACTGACCTCATGTGACCATGATAGTCTATACTGACCTCATGTGACCCTGATAGTCTATACTGACCACATGTGACCCTCATAGTCTATACTGACCTCATGTGACCCTGATAGTCTATACTGACCACATGTGACCATGCTAGTCTATACTGACCTCATGTGACCCTGATAGTCTATACTGACCTCATGTGACCCTGATAGTCTATACTGACCTCATGTGACCCTGATAGTCTATACTGACCTCATGTGACCCTCATAGTCTATACTGACCACATGTGACCCTGATAGTCTATACTGACCTCATGTGACCCTGATAGTATATACTGACCTCATGTGACCATGATAGTCTATACTGACCTCATGTGACCCTGATAGTCTATACTGACCTCATGTGACCCTGATGGTCTATACTGACCTCATGTGACCCTGATAGTCTTTACTGACCTCATGTGACCCTGATAGTCTATACTGACCTCATGTGACCCTGATAGTCTTTACTGATCTCATGTGACCCTGATGGTCTATACTGACCTCATGTGACCCTGATAGTCTATACTGACCTCATTTGACCATGATAGTCTATACTGACCTCATGTGACCTTGATAGTATAAACTGACCTCATGTGACCCTCATAGTCTATACTGACCTCATGTGACCCTGATAGTCTATACTGACCTCATGTGACCCTCATAGTCTATACTGACCTCATGTGACCCTGATGGTGTATACTGACCTCATGTGACCCTGATAGTCTATACTGACCTCATGTGACCCTGATGGTGTATACTGACCTCATGTGACCCTGATAGTCTATACTGACCTCATGTGACCCTGATGGTCTATACTGTCCTCATGTGACCCTGATAGTCTATACTGACCACATGTGACCATGATAGTCTATACTGACCTCATGTGACCCTCATAGTCTAAACTGACCTCATGTGACCCTGATAGTCTATACTGACCTCCTGTGACCCTGATAGTCTATACTGACCTCATGTGACCCTGATAGTCTATACTGACCTCATGTGACCCTGATAGTCTATACTGACCTCATGTGACCCTGATAGTCTATATTGACTCCTGTAACCCTGATAATATACACTGCATCCTGTGACCCTGATTATATATACGTATACTGACTCTGTGACCTTGATAGTACATATTGACCCCTATGACCCTGATTATATTAAGTATATACATAATGTATTGACCCCATGTGACCCTGATAGTCTTTATTGACCCCTGTGACCCTGATCATATATATACTAAGTATATACATAATGTACTGACCCCTGTGACCCTGAAGGATGAGATGTGGGAGGTGGATGACATCAGAGGTCCATTGCTCATGTCGATGTGGTCACCCATTCGATACACTTTCACTTTTGATTTGCTTTCTGACTGTGACGCTATAGCAACAAGCTGCTGAGACTTGTATGGATTATCCTCGAACATCTTCTCAGCAACAGATAAATCCAAGTACAGAGGTTCAAATGGTAGGTTTTGTGCACTCAGTCGATATCCGATAGCGCTCAAGCCCCTTAATACACTCTGAAGAATAATACAATATTGCAAAGTTAGAAATTGCCCTGTAAAAGTATCTCAATCATTTCACCTATTGATTATAACATTTGAGTGATGTGAAAGAGAAATTTCTGATATTTTTCCAACATGTTATACATCTTATCCATTCAGACCTGGGTTTTGTTGTTTTTTTTCCCCGATCAGTCACCAAATTGATGACAAAGGGAAAACATGCCTTATCATCAAATAATCAATCCAGCATTTTTTATTTATTTATTGCTTTTTTGTTTTTGAAAATAAGTCATTTGCTAAATTGCTTCCAACTTCATTTGACAAGTTTGAAAATATCACATGTAGAAAAAGAACCAAGGGCCGGGGAAACCTGCAAATAAAATTTAAGAATACCACTCCAGTTTTTCTTCCGATTAATCTGAAAATACCACATGCACAAGAAAAGACTAAGGGGAACCTAAAAATGAAATCTGGGAAAGATCTCTTCAATGCTTATTGAGAATTATAGTGAATAGTGGAGGAATTTGCCATGGACAAAGGGAGATTTGAACATCTAATGATGCTAAAAGCTGATTAACATCCTGGAGTTAACACTGCCAACTTCAATACTCCTCGTCTTACACTCAATCTCTGTAACTGTGGAATATGTCATGACAAAAGTTGAAAGCATGCGACCAGCTATTTGATTGGGTGTCATGAAAAAAACCAGACAAATTGCTAAGCTGATGCATTTCTTTTGATGATCACAGAGGAGCTACAACCAAGTTCAAAGCAAGTCAATTTAATGGTATAGCAAAATATACATTTGATGTACACCTATCTGCAAAAGGGCAAAGACTGAGCATTTGATTTTGCTAGGATTTATTCCAGGGAGCTGGGGTACAGGGAGAGAAAGTGACCGTCACCCCTGGAGTATCAAGGATGTAACACTGCATATACTGGAGCATGAATACAGTAGTCACATCTCCAGTAAATGTGATTTATATAATGTCAGTAATCCATGTAATCACCTCGTTTATTGTGTAGTCTGTAGTTGCGGTGCCGAGATTTGCATCGTACACAAAACTTCCACTATTAACTGCAAAATAGATACATGTTTATGAAAATTATATCCGGAATTAAACAATATTGATCAATGGAGCAATTGTCTTACATCAATTTAAAGAAAGAATTCCATAGGGTCTGTATGTATAGGCTAGGGACAACTCTACAATTTATATAAAAGTAAATCCTTTTCACTGAGTAATATGCTTCTGACTTCATTGTAATTGATTTATTCCTCCATTTATAAAAACTACCTTCTGTTCAGCAAATTAACGGATGCTTCAGAATAAATCTATTTCTATTTCCTCTATAAGTATATAGCCCTGCAAATCTGCACCTTATTTACCCAATGATGCTCCAAACAAAATTTTATTAAAATAAACTCCAACGACCTCTCTCCACTAGTAACCATAAAAAAAACAATGAACACTGCACTGTAACAACATCTTACCAAATACCAGTTGAGCAAACTTACCATTAGGACGAGGAAATGAACACAGATCCACTCTGATATTGTCCTTGAAGCCTGTCTCTAAAATGTGACCTAATACAAATGACATTGAGCGCCAAAATGTCTGAAAGAAAAAAAAAAAAAAATTGTAATCAATTCATAAAAACAAATAGCTTATGGACCTACGGTATATGTATATCTGACATTTGAAAAAAATATTGCTTTGTGATTGAAAATTAAAATTGTACTGAATTTGGTTTGTCTTCCGAAAATTGCAACTAACTAACACTTGCAGTGGAATACATTTCATAAGTTGATTAACACAATTGATTCAGTGTCATTTAGATGTTTCATATTCCCTTACAACAATGTAAGATCCTCTTAAGAGTCAAACATTTATATGACATTAGGCTGTTCCGAGAATCATCAGAATTGCATGTTTTACCTGTTTTGGTGTTGTATTAATTTACAACCCTTTGACAATTGAAATAATTCCAGCACTAATGAAGCTATAATTATGACTCTGACCCTTGGTATTAGTTAAATAAACTCACCTATTGTATGTGTATATACGTATCTACATAATATACTGTGATTCCAGAATAATCCCCATCCTTCATAACTTCATTATGGCATCAATAGTTAAAACAAATCAGTGCTCAACATAACGTTTTAGATCAAGGAGTGATGTACTCCCTCTGACCAAGGACAGGGAGTAATCCAGATACTTTTCCAGTCATTGTACGCAAACTTAAGATAAACAACACAACATTCTACTTGTTTGCTTTCCATCCCTACATTCTTTACTAAATATGATCTGTGCGTCACCGTCACTCAAAAATTTAAGATACGGAAATGAACAGATCCACGCTTTTGCCGTTGTTGAATGAATATTGACATGCTGTTTACTTTTACAAATCGTTAATAATTTCGTCTATAATATGTTCAATGATAATCTGGTTATCATTGACAGATGATTCAGTTTCAAAAAATACTGTCAGCAGGCACCATCTTAAGCTTGTTGTCATTCACACAGCACACCTCATGTCATTAGTGATCTGATCATGAGTCAATAGAGTGCTTAGAAGCACTTGCGGCTAGACTTAGCGACAAACAGGGCTTGGAACAAATCTTGAAGCGTACATAGAGTTATGCTGGGCATCATCACTGTCAGTCGATAAAAAATGTGTCGCACATTATTTATAAGCAGCTCATGGAAACATTACTAGGCTCGGTCACAGGAGCTTTTATGTTTCGCGTCAAAGTCTAAGGCGTAATGCTACATTCATGGGAGTTTTGTGTACGTCTCTATTTTTTTCTATGGAGTTTTTTCTTCTTCTAATTTCTAGGTGTAAATTATGCTTGTACGCGCCTTATCTGAGGCACCGACACAATATACAACTGTTACAATAACTACTTACATTGTTACTATCAAAAGGAGTGGCCTCCAGAAAGTGTCGCAGTTCTAATGAACAATCTTCCTCAAGAGGGCGATGCATATCCCACAATTTACCATTGACTTTCGCCACCACTGTCCGATTCATAAGCAGCTCTTGCATGTCTAAAACAAATATCCGGGAGTCTATTTAAAATACATATATCCTTAAATTGATAAACTAGATGTATCACAGAGACACAAATGCCCCAACAGAGATTCTATAACTTTGGTAACAAGGTATGCTTATTTTTTTCTCTGATTTTTTTCTTAAATCCCACTGGTGTTATTCAAGGCTCTCCAATTTCAGGCCTACCTTTTTTGTGAACATTTTGATTAAATTTCTTATAATCTAAATGGCCACATATAACTCTTGATAGAATAAATTCCCCATGATGAAATTGTTATTATATATATAAAAGAGTAAATAAGCAGAAAAAACTATGATGGAATGACAGACAAGGGGTAACAATATAAAAATGTTCAAATCCATTTAAAACTCAAATCTCTATTTCCCCTATTTGGCCCCTCCCTTCAGGGCCCTTGGGGGTCAGAGTCAATATTTATATAAACTCTCTTTCCCCCTTCCCCTAAGAATATTCCAGACCAAATTTGGTTCAAATCCATTCATAACTTTATGAATAATAGCGATTTAAAGGATAAACCCCTATTTCCCTATTTGGCCCCGCCCCTCAGGCCCCTGAGGGTACAGAGTAAAAATGTATCCAAACTCGGTTCCCCTTCTCCTAAGGATGCTCTTGACCAAATTTGGTTAAAATCCATTTAAAACTTTATGGCAAATAGCAATTTAAAGACTAATCTCTATTTCCCCTATTTGGCCCCGCCCCTCAGGCCCCTCAATATTTACACAAACTCTTTCCCCCCTTCCTCTCTCGATGTTCCTGATAAAATTTAGTTAAAATCCATTCGTAACTTAATAATTAATAGCGATTTAAAGGATTAACCCCTATTTTCCCTATCGGACCCCACTCCTCAGTCCCCTGGGGATTCAGAATAAAAATTTATACCAACTCGGTTCCCCTTCTCCAATGAATATTCCTGACCATATTTGGTTAAAATCCATTTAAAACTTTATGACTAGTAGCAATTAAAAAACTAATCTCTATTTCCCCTACTTGGCCCCGCCCCTTAGGCCCCTAGGGGTACAGAGTAAAAATTCATATAAACTCTGTTCCCCCTCCCCTCAAGGATGTTCCTGACCAAATTTGGTGAAAAGCTATTCAATACTTTAGGACTAGTAGCGATTTAAAGGTGTAACCCTATTTCCCCTATTTGGCCCCGCCCCTCAGGCCCCTGGGGGTTCAGAGTAAAAATTTATACAAACTCTGTTCACCTTCTGCCAAGAATGTTACTGACCAAATTTGGTTCAAATTCATTAATAACTTTATGACTAGTGGCGATTTAAAGGATTAACCCTATTTCCCCTATTTGGCCCAGTCCCTCAGGCCCCTGGGGTTCAGAGTAAAAAATTATACAAACTCTGTTCCCTTTCTGCCAAGGATGTCACTGACCAAATTTGGTTCAAATTCATTAATAACTTTATGACTAGTAGCGATTTAAAGGCGTAACCCTATTTCCCCTATTTGGCCCCGCCCCTCAGGTCCCTAGGGGTTCAGAGTAAAAATTTATACAAACACTGTTCCCCTTCTGCAAAGGATGTTCCTGACCAAATTTGGTTCAAATTCATTCATAACTTTATGACTAGTAGCGATTTAAAGGAGTAACCCTATTTCCCCTATTTGGCCCCGCCCCTCAGGCCCCTGGGGGTTCAGAGTAAACATTTATACAAACTCTGTTCCTCTTCCCCCAAGGATGTTACTGACCAAATTTGGTTCAAATTCATTTATAACTTTATGACTAGTAGCGATTTAAAGGAGTAACCCTATTTTCCCTATTTGGCCCCGCCCCTCAGGCCCCTGGGGGTTCAGAGTAAACATTTATACAAACTCTGTTCACCTTCTTTAGGGACATAAATAAACCTGAAAAAGCCAGAACAAGCTTACGCATGGTACAGTGATATGGGGTTGATAGTCCTTTATTCATGATGAGAGTGCATGGTTCGGGATGACCTTCATATTTCACTTCTATCTTCTCAATCCGGGTCACCAGAGAAAACTGTCGCGCCTTTTCTTCCTCAAACAGGGCATTTCTTTTCTTTCTGATTTCTGCATTTGTCAGCTTTCTTTGACAATAATATCCTATAATACAAAACAACAGTGTTATTTTGATGTTTCTTATCATTACACATTTACAGCATCTCTGGTATGATTTACATCAACATGACCATCTACAGACTATACACATGTGGATTATATAATTAAGCTCTTCCAGTTTGGTTTGATTAACATCATATTAAAAGCTATATATGGTCATTTGAGGATGACATCCTTGGTGTGCAAGATGCCAATCTCATTGAAATTAGTCTTGTAATTTCCACTCCTCTACGATACATACACTGCAATACAAGATCTAATAATATCCCGCTGGAGGTCATCTATATATATATATATTTGCTTTGTACTTTGTATTTTGTCATATTCAAAAATGTTTACTTGAAGCGATGGAATGATGTAGCAAAGTATTTTGTGGCAAATTATTATTAATTAGGTGTGAATTAGTGATTGGATTGTTTAAATGGGATATATATAATACACAAACTGTAATAAGTACACACCATTAATGTCATCAAGTTTAGAATTGTAAATACTGATATTATTGTATTTTTTGTCTGTACTGAAATCAGGGCAGAACTTGCACATGCATGCAGTGTCAAATAGGGTTTGGTTACTAAAGGTTGGTTGGCGTCAGAACCAAAAAAATAGCCAGAGATCTAGACCTTAGCCAGAAACATATATAACAGAGATAAGGAACTCTCTATTTGCCCCTATAGTCTAAGTGGTGGCCCCTGACCATCCCACAATCCTTAGCGGTCGCTCGGTTCAGTCTTCACTTGACGCCATATTGGAGAAAACCAGACACTGTGGGGTTTTGAAAATAAGAAACGTTATGAATAATGTTTTTGTTTTGTTTCGAATATCGTTAGGAAGTTAGTTTGTGGTAATGGGGTAACATTAATTTAGGTTATATAGTGTTTTGAGAAAATCTCATTGCGATACGAAATGAACAACATTTTTATTTTATCCATTCGACAACATATTCAAAGTGTTGTGCTAGGGCCCAATGGATTTTCGAAAATACGGATAAATGACAACAATGTGCATGATCAACAAGCTTAAGACTATATTCCACAAGTATGATAGTTGATAAAGTAGATAACTTTTGTAGTGGCCAACATAAAACGATGTGTTTTTTGTGTGCATTTAAAATTGAAGACGTTTTGGTATGACGTAATGGCAAGTTCCGGTACATTGATACACACATGCGCAAAGCCTGATTTACCTGTTCTCGCGTGTGTGTGATAGGGGACAAGGCGCTCTCGATAAGGGATACACTTGACTGGTCATGGATAAAGGGAGCCACAGGGAAATAGTGTTGTTACTCATCTCCCTAATACATGCTTCTGCCTTAGCTAACTGAAGTATAATCACATCTTACTTTCTGCACTGATTTGAGTGCGGGCTGGCATCAAAGAAACAGTGCTTGGGAAACAATAGGACGCAGTCGGCACAATAACATGACATCAGATAATAAATAGGCTGACCAACGGCCACTTTTATGTTATAGGACTTAATAAAACACCTAGATGGGACTAAATGGGTGTTCTGGGGTCAACATTTATCCATATATATGTAAGGTAGGTGTTATGTCACACCCGATTTTATGGTATTTGCACCAAATGGTGTCGGATAATTCCACGTTTTCATATAGTAGTGCGCTCTGGCCCTACACTAGACATGGTGACAGGGCCAGAGGAAACTCGGGCTAAGGACTTAAATGTGCAGCTCTTCTATGCATGGAAATTCTCATATTGCAAGATCGGATGTTTGTGGGTCTCAGGAAGTGGCTACATATTCTAGCGCCCTATTCTAGTGATGGCGTAGATTACGCTACTGATAAAACTTTCCGGGTGCAGATGACACGTTGGGCCATAAAAAGCTTTAAGTTTTGTGAGCTTTGTCACCGAATCCATGGAATCAGACTCGATAACCAACGATGAGGGGCAGAGGGGGTATGCTTTGCATCACGTCATTCATTCGTGTTGCTCACTTTACAGCCATCTTGAAAAGCTTCTATCTAATCAACTTACTGCAAAATGTTTTATCCAGCGGGCGGATGAATCTGTTTGTGCAAAGCTTACGAATAGACATCTTCAAACACTTGCTCCGGTCAACCTCACATGTCACACATGTATCAAAAATAATGCTCGGCGTTGTTAATATGCTTAAGTGATACCAAGTATGTAAAACGCACAAGTGAGTCAGATTTTTATTATGTCCCTTGTTTGCAGCGCCACCATACGTCATCGTCATAACAACCACATGTAAATAGCATTGGGAACCATCTTGTGAGTGGTGGAGACGAAAAACAGTGTATGTTTTAAATAACACCAATAGTTGGTGATTCTGTCGGCTTAACAAGAAATATGGTAAGTTGGATATGTTATCAAGGATATGTTTTAATTGAAAAGTGTGGAATTACTTGTTTTTCTATGAAAAGTTGACGAAATTGAAGGATGTTTATAATTTCTTTTTGTATGGATTTGTCATTGTGAATATTCTATATTGACATTGTGCTTTGATATGAAGAAGAAACAATCCCTTGTATCTATACATACGTCGCTGACAACATATACTTTATGTTGATGCTTAATTCATTACGATTGTTCCAACATGCGGTGTTATTTTGTGAAAACCAAGTGTGTGCGGCCTGCCCTATCGAATATTATTATCAATCTACTAAAAATACAAAAAACGAATTGACATTCAATGTAGGAACAAATCCACATTAATGTTCGTTGTTACCCAAAGGCAAAGTTTCAATTAATTAAAAAGAAACATTGTGCTGTACTGCCTCAATATTTCTTTTGGCCATTTTCTTTTCCAGTCCCCAGGATTAGGGCAGTAAAACAGGGTGTCTCTAAATCTGTGTCTGTAGAAATGTTACAATGATCATGGTATATTACATTTATTCCAAGGCTTCTGCTCGCAATCAAATACAGGACGGGCTTACTAATCTTACACTCAACCGTCACCAAACTAAAAGAATTTCTATCGATAGATACCAGAGCAGTAATTTTGGATAATGGTCAATGGATACATATAAACGTAAGGAGTGATAGGGGGAAAATGTTACCTTAGATACCTTTCAGAATGACATACATGCACATTCTTAGAATAACTTCTGTGGACATGAGGGTGTGTGCAGATCATTTCGGACTAGCAATTCATGAACTTCCTCTGAAGCTAAGGACATTACTAGAAAAATGACATTCCATCGTTCTATTGGATTCCTTGTTTATTTGTAAAGGAGTGGCTGTACAGGGAATAGGGACGTCCATAGTGTTAATCCGTCAGCCAATTACTGGTAATGCTGCCGAATTAATTTTGATCGATAATTTTACATGTCCAGGTATTTATTTTGTCAATTAAATTATGATTATCAGGTTTTTAATATAGGAAGATAAATTGTTATGAATGTATTGTTATATAAAGTTAAGTATATATGACAAGCAAATAAAAGATTTCAGTATTAGTGCCATTTCACTCTTAATTGTTTATAAATTCTACTTATTTGTAGCCTGGCAGTGTAGTCTCCGCAGTTGGAAGTCAAACTTCTTCTGCTTCATCAAGAAGAGGTAAAACTAAAAATTACAGGACAGTAAGCAACCATTCACAGATTGACGAGTCTTTATTTGGTGCCCCAAATCATGTTTCCAAACGTCAAGAGATGCTACAGGATAAGTGGAATAACAACCAGGAAATTACCATTGAACAGATGGCAAGAGAGAGGAGTTCAAAGAGAAAAAATGGCAACGGAAAGAAGGGCAAAGAAACTGTTCAAGTGATTACAAAAGACTTAATCAGAAATTTAATGTGAGTTTTTATGAGTGATATTTAATATTTAGCCTATTTATCATCACTTGCTGTTAAACTATAAAAAAATTGTGTTTTCTCTGGGAATAGAAACCCATGGATCTCAGATTTTCTACTGGGATGCACTTTAGCAGGGCTTTTTCTGTGGGCTTTTTGGGGCCGTTAATGGGCCCCATAAATGAATTCCCATTTGAAATTATTTCATATTTAAGCCAATTTCCAAATTTTGCAGTTTACTGTAACTCCTGAAAAAAATCTTTTCTTATTCACAAGTTTTCTTTCCCAAAATGAGACAAAAAGGCCTTTTCCCAAACCAGTGAGAAAAAGCCCTGTTTAGGGTGGATAGCCTTGTCATTCAGAGCCCAATATACATGTATACTATATGTTACATTGAATACAAAATATATATTACATTGAATACAAAAATATATGTTACACTTAATGCAAAAATATATGTTACACTTAATACAAAAATATGTCATAAAATGACTTGAAATTGAACAAAAAATCTTTGGACTGCTTGAGTGAATCAGTTCGAATTTGTCCATAAATTAAGTCTTGAAAAAAAATAATAAAAAAAGACATGAGAATGTTATGAAATGCTGGGTAAATGTTGAGACTTGCTAAATTATAATTTGCCCTACAATATAGGTCATTTCAGCTAGTTGAATTTATAAAATATCCTTCTGTACATGTATTGAAAACATTAATTTTTCAAATCTTGAGATAAACAACCGTCAACATGTAGTGGTTTAGCCTATAGGTATGTGCCCAAAACCGTTCACAGAAAGAGTTTTTAAAGATAGTTTTTAAAAAGTGAGTAGTTAAAATAATTTAGCTACATATACATTAAGCTTTTACATCAGGAATGAATGTCATAGGCCAGCCTAATGTGTCGCTGTTGTTCCACTTCTTGTAAAAATTCTCCAGTGAACAATATGTCTAATGACCTTGAATATAGTGAAATTAAATCCCTCACAAAAATTACCAACTATGCAGTATGTTGTTGATGGGAATCAATACATCATTACTAATATTCAATGCTTTGTCATTATTTAGTGTTCCAACAGAAGACCCATCAGGCCAGTCCATGATCCTACAACGGTATGATTTCTACAGAGTCCTTAAATCAGCAGAGGTCTTAACTAAAGAACAAAAATTGGCAGAGTTAGCGCGTATCAAGGAAGAAAAACTGAGAGAAGAGGTAGAGTATATTATGATGACCCTCCCATATGTATAGACATTTTCTTTTATTACCGTATTTTGCGAAGATGAGAAAATCTCAACCTGATTATGATATAGAAATCCTCTGATTGATATTCTCATTTCTAGAATAGATGTGAAATCCTCCATTGTAAATCACTGGTTTATTCTGGAATCCATCTCATTATTAGTAAAAAAAAAAAAAAAAAAAAAAAACAATAAACAAACAAAAGATAATAAAAAGAAAAGAAGAAAAGAGAACCCAATAAATTTATAATTATTCAAGAAGTGTAAAAAGTGGATTATGTTGAAATGAATTATTTACTGTTAAACTTTGACAGTTGAGTATAACTTCAATTTTTAAAATTGCTTGCTTCAGGTTATGTTTGTGAATTTATTGAGAGTCTTTTGACAATATTAGACTTTTTCACATTTGTGAAATAGCTGGAGTCCCCTATTCTCGTAGAAAAACTACAAAACAAATTAAAATTGACCAACAAACATGATATGTGATTCTATAATTATCAATTCCAATAAATGAATAATGTGTCTTCTGAGAAGAAATTAAAAATTTTCAATTTATCATGGTTTCAGGAGGAATGCGAAAGACGTAAAAACCAAATGAAGGAGTATGATATGGATAGAAGGAAAAATGAGGCACTTAACGATTTAGAAGAAGAAGCAAAAGAGAATGCAGAACATCTACTGGCCAAGGCTAATGAAATGAGACAGGAGCAGGAAGATGAAATTAAACACCTGAACGAGGTAGGGGATAACAAAGTTGATTGTACAGCTACTGTAATTAATTTGTATGTTGCCAGGAATGCCTACATTAGTCAAATCTAGTCTCGATGTCAGTATAGGGCCATGAAAACACTTCATGATATACTTAGTATTCAAGGTAACTGAGTATATTTTTTATAAACATTTTCTGCTGGAATTTAATTTTTCCTTCGAGTTGAGCAGTTTTCAAGCCAAGACTGTGAAAACAAAGTTTCACAGTAGTTATCTCCCTTGATACAATTTTGGTATTTTGCTTTTATATGTTGATATTTTTCAACTTATGCTGTTTTTTTATTAATCAATGTCCAAACGATTAGACTTGCCGGGCATGCAGAGTTTTTCATTTATGAAATAAAGACAGATTTATAGTGCCTTAATTTTCAATCATTACAGATGATAGTCTTATCAAACACTTTAAAAGTCTGTATTAAGGTCTGCAGGTCCATCAAACATACATTTACAAAATATTTATCAATAAATAAAAAAAAAAATTTGTCTGTGTTCTCAAGCAGACAGGCCGATGTTTTCTTTTCTATTAAGTTAACTGTATCTTAAGTTATGTGTCCTTCGTTTTAAATATTTTACTTTTTATCTTACAGCTAATTTTGAATGCTAAATGCCATGCTATCAGAGATGCTCAGATTCTTGAGAAACATCAGATTAAGGGTGAGATGATTAGCGAAGAAAAACGTCTAGACTCCATGATGGAGGTCGATCGACAGAATGCTATTAAGATTCAGGAGGAGATTGAGAAACAGAGAAAGGGGGAGAGATATCTAGGGGCAGCTAAACTCCTCGACCAGATCCAGGAAAATGAAGAGTCACGCCTGTTTGACCTTGAGAGGAAGGACATGGAAAATGTACAGATGCAGAAATACATTGAGAAAATGATGGAAGAGGATAAGACGAGTCTCGAGAAACGTAAAGTTGAACAGACAGTTCTCAGGGTAGGTTCATGTCGGTATCTTCATGCGTTATTTTCAAAACATGATTTTCAGAGATCTATGTATTTGATTTTGTATGAATAAATTTTGGACAAATTTAAGGTGAAAGAATGTGGAAAATTTTTTAATCCAAACTCAAAATCTTTTATCATAATTCACCATGAAGCCTTTCTATTATGGACTCTGAGTTTTCCAACATCTTGCTTGATTTAATATTTCTGCTTGATTGGGGTTTTTTTTAGGAGGAACTTAACAAAGCTAATGATGAGATGATTCACAGAAAAACACTCCGAGCAGAACAAGAGAGAGCAGAAGAGGAGAAAGTCATTGAGTACATGAAGAAGAAAGCTGTGAGTTATTGTTAATGTAGATTACACCTTGTTTCCTGTGAGGCCAGCTATAAAGATACAATGCCTAAAACATGATGTATCAGTACCCATGTTTTCACTAAACCTACCGACCCTATATTTTTCTGCCTTATATATTTTGCTATTTTCAATAAATGCCTAGTCAAGATTCTTTGTCTATATAGAATCTTAGTAAAACTGACTAAATCAAAAAAGTTTTATGTAATTAATCATGGAAATGCCATGACAGACTGGAATGCTCAAACACGTTTGATATAACAATGACTGGAAAACCGTAATTTTAGTATGTTACATGTATTCTTGGAGAACCATGTGCATGCTGAAATTTTTTTAACATTCATTTATCCTCACTTTGATAAAATGTTATCCCAAAGCAAGTTCTAAAAAGATTGTAAATTTATTTTGTTGATCTGATAAGATTTATTTACAATATTTGAATAACACTTCTAATGTCATACTTCGGGTAAATTTTCTCATGATTGGAGATTTTTTTTCTTGCTTTGGGTTGCTTTGCATTAATAGGGAAATAAAGAGTGTTTGGGTGGTAAATTTATGTACTACCTTTTATGGATTACATTTAAAGCAGGTATAGATTAAACCTTGAAATACATAGGTATATATATACAAGGATCAATCTAGGTATTTTTCACTGCGGTTTTTGGATAGTTTCCCCTCAGACTAAATTCACTTAAATATTGTATTTTCCCTCATTTGAACGGCAATAATCCTCCAGATTTGCTTTCCTAATTAACCATTTACTGTTTTCACTTGGAATATACATGTATGTGTTTTAAAGGTAAAAAACTGAAACTTTGTGATTTTCAAATTTCCCCTGTTCAGAACTGATTCCCCATTTTGTCCAAAACAGGTACCAGGTAGTTTCCCCTTAATTTTAGATTAATCCCTGAAAGTTTTATTTGTTTATCAGGAGAGAGAGGCTGCCTATGAAAAGGAACAAGAACGCATCAGGATAGAGAAGGAGAAAGAAACATCTCGACTACGAGCACTTCAGGAGCGTGCAAGGGATGAACAAGCCGAAAGAGACGCTCTGCGAGCAAAACGTGCCCAGGAACAGACAGAGCGGGAATGGAGAAAGAAAGAGGCAGAGGAGATGCGCAAAAAGGCTGAAACCGAATGCATGTTGATTGAAGCACGTGCTAAACAGATGAACCAGAAAGAGCACTTCTTGGCAGTCCAGGCACAAAGGGAACGTGTCGAGTTTGAAAGAGTTTTACAGTAAGTATGATACATATTCACCTGGACTTAATCAACACACTGTGTCTGGGTATTCACATAAAAGTTAAATATCTCTTGAACCGTTATGTGTAGATTTTATTTCCGTGTCAGATCAAATCAAATTTAAAAAATATTTACTTTCAATTCGGGGCCAGTTTCATTAATAATTCCTTAACCTATAATCTTTCATTGAAAAGATTTAAAGAGTTTAAGGAAGGTTCCCAAATTATGATTTTTTCCTTAAATGGAATAATCCAATAACATTTTCCTCTGTTAAATTTTAAGTGCCTACATTTTCATTTATCAAAGTTGTGTTTTATTGCCTTTTCATGAGTATAAATTCTTTAACTATGGGAAATATTCAATCAAAAGTATCAGGGATCTTCATATATTTTTTTCAAAACTTTCTTGTTTATTTTAAACAGTGCCCAGAAGGAACTAGTTGAGAAGGAACGTCGAGAGGAACTGGAAGCTACCAAGAAACGCCATACCCATGCTGACGATGTCCGTCAACAGATCCGCCAGAAGGAAACACACCGTATTATGGAACGTAATGCATTCTTTGAGGAGGGTGTTAAGTTGGACGAGGAAGCACGCATCCGACGAAGCAAGTTAGAGGAAGTTAAGAGGAAGAAGCTGGGAGAGTTGAGGTGGGTTATCGTTTTGTTTTGTAGATTTCTATATGTCTGTCAAACAGGCCCAATGGGCCTTGATGTTCAGGTTTACCTGAATGAAATTTGGATTGGATTCAATATGAAAACAAATATCAGCTTTAGATGACAGAAATGAAATCTATAAAAAAAAAACAGCAAATTTAAATGAGGTTTTAAAATACTGTCCAGTCAAATATCTTTTGTCATTTACCTTTTTTTTTTTTCTGAAAAAAAAACAACAACATGTTTTTACAAGAAAAAATATAAGTACTGTACATAATATACTTATTGAACAAATATCCAAGAAAACATATATATTATTTTTAAAATTTTTGTGGAAATCTATCAACAGGGATGCTGGAATACCAGAACGATATGTCACCCATGTGGCACACAAAGTAGATGTTGTCACAGCTTCATAAATATGCAACAGTTGTGGGGCGTTTCCTCCAATAGGAGGCGGGGTCAGTACTGCTTGATTGGCACATGTCAAAGTGCTTTTGGGTGTGGCTTGATGTAAAGTGCCAGTTCATTCAATTTTTTCTATTGCACACTCCTTTGCTTTTTTGGAGGACCACATTTCGGAGAAAAAAATCACACAGTCTATCACTGTATAATTTTCTTTGCATGAAAATGGAATTTCTGAACCAACTTTTCCACAGAATTGCACATGTGTATCACTATGCAATGTTTTGCACAATTTGTACAGAAATATGAAATCTGTTCTTGGAGTTAAATATGTTTCCAAAAAATTCAATCATTCATATTTCAAATGGGATTGAATGTTTTTCTGGTCAATTCAAATTTACAGAAGGTTAATGCCAAGAATTCGAATTTTGTTTTTTTCTTTATTTTTTTGTACACTATATTGTATTGTAAAAATTAATTATAAATTAAATTCAACAAATCAATTGAAAAACATTCATTTCTTAAATAAAAATCAACCAAATAAATGGATTTTTATTCTTCTTTAAGTTGAAGTATGTTCCAAAGAAAAATATGTTTTCAAAACATACCATACATAATAAAATTACATTTTTAAAGGGAGATAATCATAATACTTGCTGGTGTGGACTTTTGCAATTACAATGTGTGCATGGTGATTTTGGTTGTTTGTGGTATTGGGATGCTGAGATATTTAAATGGCTTGGTGTACATACTTTTCATATAATGTAAACCTAACACTTGAACTATATATATATGTATCCAGGTAAATTGAGTGTGGAGTATTATATACTGTATTGGGAATCCAATTGGTTTCTATTCCAGAGTAGGTATATATAGGTATAGACTTGACTGTATCCTTGTATTAGGGTCCTGGTGGATAGCGACTGGAAAATATTAAATTGTAGGAGATGTTTTTAATGTTCACAAAATAAACTTGATTCATATATACGGTAAACCTCCGGTTAGTTCGAACAAAATTAAATAAATATTGACGAACCTGTTCGAATTACATGTATTCGAAATTATGCTTCAGAAAATATATATATTCATATCTGGTATATCTGGACAAGCTATTTCAGATCATACATTATGAATAACTTGTGTTTCATAAAGATATCAAAGTGTTAGTGTTGTGATCATTTGATGTAGATATAAAAACAATCATGTTCCGACAGATCATGTGTTTGGAGTGGAATATGTGAATTTGTTACATGGGACATGTTTTCAGATAGAGTATTCAATATTAGTAGTATGGTTACAAGTAACTGCTAGAGGAGGCCAATTCCTTTTTGATTGAGATAGTCAAGTATGAAAAAATATTCCTAAAGGGTTCTTAAAAAGGTTGCTTAGTTGTTATTTTTCCATACCAGATGAAGTATTAAAAATTGAATCAGTAATTATTATTTATTTATTAATATTGTGTGAGTATACACATGGTAAAAATGTATTTCAACTTATTTTAAATAAAATTAAATTAAATAAAAAATAAAAAGGTACATTTGATCCTATCCCTATGATCAAAGTAGAATTTTACACAGTTACTGGTAGTTGGTATTTTTTAAATGAAGTTACAGGGCAACAAAAATCAACCAAGATAATTTGAATATATATTGTGAAAACAAAGAAATTTTAAACTGCAGTATTAGATGTACAGGAAATAGCGAATATTCTAATTTGATTGTATTTTGAAGAATGTAACTTCAATGTACTCATTTAAAATGTTACAAAGGTATTTTCTTTCTGGTAAAGACATAGGGACAGAGGAAACTAGTAATTTCATTACAATCGCACAAGTTTTTGCTAGATTTGTTTGAGCTAACTTTTTCTTATCATTATGTTGTTGTTTTTCAGAAATGCTGGAATTCCGGAAAAGTATTTGGCACAAGTGGAAAGAAAGATCACAGCACCCCAGCATGTCAGTGCTTGATGAACACCTGATAGACTGTCAAAAATACAAACATTCCAGAGATTAAGATTTAAGTAAAACTGTTTAAGTAGATATTCGCTGGATATTACAACGAGAGGCATATATATAAAAAAGTGAAAAAGCGAAAACCCAGTCGAGTTCAGCTTGGTTTTATTTCAAGTATATAGCTCACAGAACTAAGATTCAAGTACACAAATATCACATCTTAGATATTCGGTAAACGATAGTGAATTTAAATAAGACAAAAATGAATTTGAATATAGACTGAACACTTTGACTGAACACTAAAAGTATTCATTTTTAAAGCTAGAACATTAAAAGTGTTCATTTCTAAAGCTTGAACATTAAAACTGTTAATTTTTAAAGTTTTTTTTTTTTTAAAGAGTTTATCTGAAAGGCAATTTTTCGGTATTGCGTGTATGAAAATTCTTTGTTACTCCGATCCATGGCGTAACATGTTATGATCAAAGTTCATATATCACAAAATGTTGAAGCTATCCAACCTCATTTTGTTTATAGGTCATTTTCAATATTAGTACATTGTTAATATCATCCTGTATTTCCGTTTCTTACGAAACCCAAACATCTATACATTTCCACACAATTTGCAGCAGACATCTTGAATTTTATACTAATTTGCCATATCAAACAATTATTTTCCTGAAATTTCTGGAAAAACAATAATTGGTTTATATGGTCAGCCAAGTATAAGTCACTATACGCTGTCAACCTGAATTTTTCATAATTTTTTTCAAAAGGAAGATAAAAGTTGAATGGTTGACTCAATGCTGCATGTTTTGTTCTGAGCACACTAATACGGTTGTGTCCAAGTATATCAAAGCTGTGATATATTATATGTTTTAATGTCATGTGATAATTTAGTTTAGAACCAGAGAGGTGTGCTCAGTTTCCGTACTTTTAAGTATAGCATTAGAATTGGCACATTTATATTGAAACAAGCATTCGGTGATAATAAGAATTACATTTCTACCTTGTTTATAAAATGTCTAATATTATCACATTTGCTGTCAAATTAAAACAGAAACTAATAAATGTTACACGTTTTGAGTTGGTTTTTTAAAAATATTTAATGAAAGAACTTTTTCCTAGCATCTGTTTGAATTAATCATAGTACAGTTAAGCTTTAATTATTTTGATACTAAAAACTTTCAATAAAGAAATTTCATCATTTTATTTCGCATTGAAATCTTCTTATTTTGAAACTTGTTTCATTTCAATATTTTGCTAATCTGTAGGGAGATTATTTTTTTTAAAAGTGTTAGTGTCACAATCAAGAATTTAAAATTAATATAAGAGGTTAAGTAACAAGAAGATCAGGCACAGAATGAAGGGTTGGATGATGCTAATGTGTCAGATTTTAATCAACGGGGGTATTTTGATACAACTTAATTTTACTGTCAGTGTTTGGTTATAAATGTGATGGATGATCTGAGAGTGCAACCTCTGTTTCTCATTGATAAATACCCTCTGTACAAAAATGAATAAAAAAAATATTTATTACATTATTTTGTGTATAGTTGTACATACAGTACTTTATTTATCTGAAAATAAGCCACTGTCCACAAATAAGCTTAAGCTTATGTACTTAAATAAGCCAATGCACACAAATAATCTGATGTTCTAAAATAAGTCACTGCACACAAATAAGCTTCTATCCACAAATAAGCTTCTATCCACAGATAAGTCGCTATCCACAAATAAGCAGTCCACAAATAAGCTTCTGTCCTCAAATAAGCCACTGTCCACTGATAAGCTTCTGTCTTCAAATGAATGTGATGCGTGCTTGGTGTAAATAGATCAGATCTGATGTTACAATAAACAGTTAGAAAAACTACAAAGGAAACAGTAGTAGCAGCATTAGATTCTGATATTAAGGGGAGACAACCTGATCTAAGTTTAGATATAGTGAATGAAAATGACAACATTGTCAGCAGTCAGCAAATTGGTGACAAAATATCCTTCAGGTGAATCAATCCCCATCATTATACGAATGTTATGTTGTTACATGTAGGTTAAGTTTCTGATTTAACCCTAATACAGTTCAGTGAAATAATGAACACACATGTACATTTGTACATATACATGTACTTTTAATAGAAGAATTTACAGCAATATTAATTTTGTACCATTTACAAAAATCTACAAATCTTTCATTTGATCAGCTGTGTGATGTACACAATATATACTCTATACTTACTATATATTACATTATTTACATGTTTTTAAAGTTATAAAAAAAACTAAATTGAACTATAATTATTGATATTTATACATTTGCTTAGATGTAAATCAATGGTAGGGGCCGCGGTGGCCGAGTGGTTAAGGTGTCCCGACACGTTAACACTAGCCCTCCACCTCTGGGTTGCGAGTTCGAAACCTACGTAGGCCGGTGGTTTTTCTCCGGGTACTCCGGCTTTCCTCCACCTCCAAAACCTGGCACGTCCTTAAATGACCCTGGCTGTTAATAGGACGTTAAACAAAAACAAACAAAAATATATCAATGAATATCAGTGAATAAATGAATAATAGATAAATAAACACAGTCATTCATAAAGATGGATAAAGCTTAATGTTAGCATTTATTTTACAAGTTTTCTGAAAACATGCCTGCTTTTCAAAACGTCAAAAATAATATTTAAATATCATGGACATGCATAGGCCTAGTATTTGTACGTCCCTGTTTATATCCTGCAAAATGATGACCTTTGAGAAATAATATAATTGACCTCCCAAGACACCCAAGAACGTATCTCAGCATCTGTGATTTATGAGCCTTGTGATCAAATTAAGACAGCTTTTATCAGCCTATTTGGAATTGTTTGGTCGCCTCCTATACTTTATGCTGTTGGCATCACTGATTGTTCAAGAAGCTAGGACTACAAAGCTCTTTGATCTGTTCCTGTCATCACGGACAGTCCAAGAAGGACACAGTTGTATGATGTCCCTGACATCATGGACAGATCAAGAGGGACACAGCTGTATGATGTCCCTGACATCACGGACAGTCCAAGAAGGACACAGCTGTATGATGTCCCTGACATCACTGACAGTCCAAGAAGAACACAGTTGTATGATGTCCCTGACATCACTGAAAGTCCAAGAAGAACACAGCTGTATGATGTCCCTGATATCACGGACAGTCCAAGAAGAACACAGTTGTATGATGTACCTGACATCACTGACAGTCCAAGAAGAACACAGTTGTATGATGTCCCGGACATCACGGACAGTCCAAGAAGAACACAGTTGTATGATGTACCTGACATCATTGACAGTCCAAGAAGAACACAGTTGTATGATGTCCCTATCCTCGCTGTCAGTCCAAAGAGAACACAGTTGTATGATGTCCCTGACATCATGGACAGTCCAAGAAGAACACAGTTGTATGATGTCCCGGACATCACGGACAGTCCAAGAAGAACACAGTTGTATGATGTACCTGACATCACTGACAGTCCAAGAAGAACACAGTTGTATGATGTCCCAAACATCACTGACATTCCAAGAAGAAGAACACAGTTGTATGATGTCCCAAACATCACTGACAATCCAAGAAGAAGAACACAGTTGTATGATGTCCCTATCCTCACTGACAGTCCAAGAAGAAGAACACAGTTGTATGATGTCCCTGACATCACTGACAGTCCAAGAAGAACACAGTTGTATGATGTCCCTGACATCATGGACAGTCCAAGAAGGACACAGCTGTATGATGTCCCTGACATCTCTGACAGTCCAAGAAGAACACAGTTGTATGATGTCCCTGACATCACAGACAGTCCAAGAAGGACACAGTTGTATGATATCCCTGACATCACTGACAGTCCAAGAAGAACACAGTTGTATGATGTCCCTGACATCACGGACAGTCCCAGAAGGACACAGTTGTATGATATCCCTGACATCACTGACAGTCCAAGAAGAACACAGATGTATGATGTTCCTGACATCACGGACAGTCCAAGAAGAACACAGTTGTATGATATCCCTGACATCACTGACAGTCCAAGAAGAACACAGTTTTATGATGTCCCTATCCTCGCTGGCAGTCTAAGAAGGACACAGCTGTATGACTTCCCTATCATTTTTGACTGTCTAAGAAGAGCACAGTTGTATGATGTCCCTGACAACACGGACAGTCCAAGGACACATTTGTATGATGTCCCTGACATCACGGAAAGTCCAAGAAGGACACAGCTGTATGATGTCCCTGACATCACTGACAGTCCAAGAAGAAGAACACATTGTATGATGTCCCAAACATCACTGACAGACCAAGAGGGACACAGCTGTATGATGACATCATGTCCCTGACATCACTGACAGTCCAAGAAGAAGAACACAGCTGTATGATGTCCCAAACATCACTGACAGTCCAAGAAGAAGAACACAGTTGTATGATGTCCCTATCCTCACTGGCAGTCCAAGAAGAAGAACACAGTTGTATGATGTCCCTATCCTCACTGGCAGTCCAAGAAGAAGAACACAGCTGTATGATGTCCCTATCCTTGCTGACATTCCAAGAAGGACACAATTGTATGATGTCCCTATCCTTGCTGGCAGTCCAAGAAGAACACAGTTGTATGATGTCCCTGACATCACTGACAGTCCAAGAAGGACGACATTCTCTATAACTTATTTGAATACCTACATGTACAGCCTTGTTTTGCACTGAACTAATAACACTGTATTTAATCGTGCAAAAAGCACTGTTCCTTATACGGAATTTATTACTTGTTTCAGCACACCCGTTACATATTACATAGAATTATGTTGTTATCTCAATCTATGAAAATTAGACTTACAATTTCCGTTCCTCTAATATGTTCTAAGATACACTGCAATAGTATCATATATATGGGGCGCCGTTTTACTATTTATTCCCATTTGGTGATATCACCTATTCAAATGAGTGATATCACCTATTCGAATAAGTGATATCACCTATTCGTTTCATTAAGTGATATCACCCATTTGAATAGGTGATATCACTCATTCGAATAGGTGATATCACTTATTGAAACGAATAGGTGATATCACCAATTTGAATAGGTGATATCACTCATTTGATGAATAGGAAATGGGGGTTCTGCGCCACTTTATCCCTCCTTCTTTATTTATAGTAAATCCCTCCCTGGCGGGATGGATCAGTGAGGGATCAGTGAGGGATGAGGGATTGACCCCATGACCTATAATTAGAATGTCCTATTAATTTATAATATCAATAGGTATAAGAGCAGTGAAACATCCATTCACAGCCAATATTTCCGGACCTACGTCCTGTGGAAAGACAAACTTGCGGCACTTTCCGCGGCACCTGCGGCAGAAAGTGCCGCAAGTGCCGCAAGAGTTTGTCTTTCCACAGGACGTAGGTCCGGAAATATTGGCTGTGAATGGATGTTTCACTGCGCTTATACCTATTGATATTATAAATTAATAGGACATTCTAATTATAGGTCATGGGGTCAATCCCTCATCACTCACTGATCCCTCACTGATCCATCCCGCCAGGGAGGGATTTACTTTAAATAAAGAAGGAGGGATAAAGTGGCGCAGAACCCCCATTTCCTATTCATCACCCATTTGAAAAATGAATTGGTGATATCACCTATTTGAATAGGTGATATCACTGATTGAATAGGTGATATCACCTATTCGAATAGGTGATATCACCAAATGGGAATAAATAGTAAAACTGCGCCCCATACATATAGGAGTGGGAATTATAAGTCTGATCTTAATTAGAATGGTTAACATCGATTCCTGTCACATTTTCGTTATGTTGTACCCACGTTGTGTTAGGTTGTTACGTTGTGTTACTTGTACCCACATTGTGTTACGTTGTGTTACTTGTGCCCATATTGTGTTACGTTGTGCCCACGTTGTGTTACGTTTATCCACGTTGTTACTTGTGCCCACATTGTGTTACGTTGTACCCACGTTGTTATATACATTGTACCCACATTGTGTTACATTGTACCCACGTTGTGTTACCCACGTTGTGTAACGTTGTACCCACGTTGTGATACGCTTTTTCACGTTGTTCTCACGTTTCCCTCGTACAATGTTGGGAGAGAAACGTAAGCGAATTTCCTAATTTGTCAAGAATTTAAATCTCAAGTCTGTGTGTTGTCACGTTATATGACGTCATAAGACACTAGAGCTCTTTAATCTAGATTAATATATTCTCGTCTATATAATGATGGAAATAAATATCGGCCTTCAAGAAGAGGTTCATACTTCATGTAGTCTGGCCCCCTATCGAACAACTTCGCTAGCCAAGGGTGTCAAATAACTACTCTCATGCAACCTCGCACCCTGCAATTTGAAGTTCGTAATTCCTCATTAATAAGAAATCCATCAGATTTTCGAAATTAAACGCTGGGTGCGACGATGACTCTCTTGTCAAAAGGAGGCTATCGTATTAGCTTTCCTAGCGAAGTTGCCAATCGAATTGCACTCGTCTATTTACTATTTCGTATGTAATTCGTACTCCAGACTGTGCAATCTGCTGTGAATCTTGTTAATGCTCATACTTTTTATTTGTAATTTTGAAAAGTGACAAGGTGCAGAATGTACATATAGGATCTTAAATGAATTTTTATCTCGTGAGATTTTTATGAAACGAGTCTTAAAAGTTTCTATTTTTGCGAGACTTGCCTTTAAATTTCATACAATCTGAAATCTTAAGGGTTTTCCTAGTTTCCATGAAACCTCGGATTTATCTGCATGAAAATTATAAAATTATTTTAAATTAAATGGCTATTGCACCTTCCCATTTACATTTTTAAGTTTCTTTCGATTAACATTTGATAATATTACGGCCCATCAGTGATGATGAGTACTTTAAGTTCCAAACTGCCGTATAATAGGCTCTAACTCTCAATTTGAATCGAAATGTGCTTTTGATATCTGCGGTTTTTGTTCAATACTTCTTTATAATCACGATAAGTCCATCCGGAACAGGTGTGAGTGAACGTTTATGTATTTATTATACCGCCGTGTAGCCTGCCAAATGCTGGAATTAGCTGTATCCTCAGTTTCTTTCTTTCTCTTATTTGAAAGTTCTTCAGTTTCTCTATGTCTTTCCTTGAATTATTTTACCACTCACTTATTACATACTGCATAAGCAGGTAATATTCGTGGGGAATTTTAATTCGCTATTTTCGCGGTAGCTCCAGCGAAATTTTATACATTGTATACACATAGAGGTGTTCACTACAGAATTGTATACGCGTAGTTGCGAGAAATTTCACATTCGAGAAATAGATCAAATTAGGAAAACTAAATTATTAGCCCCGTGAAATCTATAGATATACTATAAGTAGAAGAAGCAGCTACAATTTATATAAGCTCTGGTTTATCTTGGCAAAGGGAAAGACCAAACAAATCCTTATAGGGCCGAACTCGCCAATAAAGGCAACACGTGAGACGGTGTCATGGGAGACATACGGAAGTAGAAGTTGCAAGAAGAGAAAAGATAGTATCCCAAGTTTAGTCGCCTCGTGTAATAAGGTAATGCGGGCAGGAGGTACAATTTTAGGCCCTGTATTACAGTGTCTGATCTGTGCCATTTCGCCCCGAAAAGACGAAAATCAAATATCTTAATTTAAGGTTTATTTTCGTGGCGAAAAGTCGAAAAGACGAAAATAATGAACCTGAAAAGACGAGAATAAAAGTTGCTAATTTGCGTGCATTAATTCGTCTCTTTATGTATGATGTTTCGTCTTTTCGCCCGAAAAGACGTAATTTAAGTTTTGTTAATTCGGGGCGAAAAGACGAAAGACGAATCGACGAAATGGCACTCATCAGCCATCGTACTAAATGCAGGGCGATTTTGGATGACAACCTTAAATCCAATTTTTTTCTGTTATTTTGATCCTCTTTCCCTTGTAATAGTATCATCCGCGGAAACTAACACGCCAAAATGTAGAAAATTGATGCACCGTATGTATACATCCCCCAGCTCCAGGATCACTCTCTACACTACTGGAATATATATGTCATTCCGTCCATCCGCATCAACATTACCGCACAATAGTTCAAGTTAAAGTGGACCGATTAAAATTTAAAACACTTCTTCCTCATCAAGAGCGTTTGGTTGAGATTTATCCTCGGATAAAAGGGTCACAGGTCAGGGTCATTGTCACTATAAATAGAACACTGGTTTCCGGACAATAACTGATGAAGTTCAAGTGGGTCGACTGATCAAACTTACACAATGCTTTCATTTTTGTTTCACTGTCTAAATAGTGCATCTATAATCATAGCTTATATATACACGATGTTTTTTTTGGTTTTTATTTTGTTTTACGTTTCGTGACGTATCTACTACACCCATTTGACAAAACTTGACGCTATGACAGGGGTTATACTTTACTTACATGTATGATGGAATTTGGTCTGGCATTATTGGACTATTGGGCAAAGGAGATCTAATGTTGTATAGACGGCGAGTGTGGCTCCCTTGGGGCCGGAAGGGGGTAGGCCAACTAATTACATGAATAGTCCTGAACGAGTTAATTAATTTTGATAAAAT